>NC_057773.1:276008-598952 GCF_014825855.1 Bombus pyrosoma | reverse complement strand
TGACCGCGGCTACGCTGGCGACTGGTTGTCGCCTCGATCCCAAGCTCATTGTCACGGATCCCAAATAAGTACACTCAGGTTGAATGATAATTGTTTAATTACGGCTACGGTAGAATCTAAATTGTAATATTACGGGATTTTCCCAAGGTTCCCAAGGAAGGCTCCGGTGTTCTTTCATCTCCGACATATATATATAATATAATGAATAGCGAACCTGAATATAATGACTATAGTGAACGCAAACAATTTTTAAAATTATTTTGTAATGTAGCTCTATTATGTTACATAACTCTCGAGTTTTTTCTTGTATATTCGTAAATGCCCAATCTCTATTAGAGACAACTCATTGAAACTTTGTAAGTTTCGAAACTATAGTCAATAATAATTTCCAATTCAAGCTCTCCAGAGGAAAAAGAAAGTATTAAAGATCAAGGGAAATTCTTAGATAATCTACCAAACAAAATTATTGCGTCATTATGAATATTTTGAATGAATTTATTATTATGTAGTAATAATGAAGAAAATGAACAGTTTACACAAAAACTATATTTAAATAATTTGAAATGAATACGAACGAAAAAAGATACTACATATATCATGTTCGGATGGAGTAGAAAAGTCGCTGACACTACTATCTATTTCTCTTGCGCGGCATTATTTTAAGATGATCTAATTACAATTAGATTTCAATGATAACTGATAATTACGACAAAAAATAAGTAAAACCGTGGCAATGTCAGGATTACGCTACATTCCGGCGTAGACAGTTACCTGACGGTAGCCGCATTTTTATATAGACCATCCTAAATTTAACACATTGATGATAATCATATCGAATAATAATATCCAGCTGCCGCTAGGCAACCAATAACGCTAAAGTGAAATAATTTTCGATGAAACGGTAAATATATGGAATGTTGTACTTTATTCTAATTTTCAGATGGTCAAAAATGTAATAGATATAGCCGCTGTTATTGAAAAATTGTTTACAGAACAAAAATTTGTAAAGTGGATTGTTACATTATATAAATTGTTATACATTATATATGTAATATCAACAGAAATTATTATTCTATATCCTGAAAACTAAAACCGAGCAACGATTATGTGCATAGGAACAAATAACTCAGAATCTTGATTTTGACAACATATTTCAAAGTCCTCGAAATCGCTAAGGTTCCCTATTCCGCCGAATTACTAAAATCGTTATAAAAATAAGAAGGTCAGATCACGGAGTGAGACGGAGGCGCAATCTACTTTTAACCCGAAGTAGCTATCATGTATGAGACGTTATTCCAAACCAAGTATTTAAAATAAACAGAAAGAGGAAAGATGTGCAAAAAGAGTGATTCTTTCTAGTTGCAGTAGTTGGTCGATCGCGCGTGAATGCATCGAACGAAACGGATTGTTTCGACCGTCGAGAGTAATATTCCATTCAAAGGGTAGAGAGGGGGTTATCAACCTCCTCGATAGTCCTCGAGACTGCAAGTAATTTCGAGTGATTTCAATTTCAATTTAACCCCTCAAGCCGATTTCATGAGTTCTCCATTATCTTATTTCGAAGATCGACAGTAGAGACGCAATTATCCGATATCGTTGACGGAATAGAAAGTCTCATTATGAATTCGCTTGTTCGTTTCATGGGGACCATTACGACGACGGAATTCGATTTCAACGAATGTCCTAAGTGTATATAGTTTGAGAAACCAATATCGCCATTCTTAATATCTATTACAGAAATAGAGTCGAAATAGAACATCGTTAGTATGTAGTGACTTTAGGGAAGGTGTAATGCGAAAAATTGGTAGCTGAGGACAAAAAATAATATTGAAAATAGGCAAATTTTGGTCTTTCTCGGAAATGAAAAGTTCTTTCATATAATAGTATAATTTTGATGATACATGTCAGAATAAGGGGAAAGATATAAATATACGTTGTTGTTATTACTCATAACATATTAAACATTGGATCGAATAATAATAATAATAATGGAATAATAAAATAATTTTATAAAAACGATATCCAGTTTCTCGTCTTTTATAAAATCAAACTCGATAAGTGATATTGGAATATAATTATTATGGCACAAATTAACAGTAAACCTACCGCGATCAATGACTGTTTTTTAAATTTCGTTTAGAATTTCCTACATACGTTATTATGCCGCCATTTAACTTCACGACTTTTTTTATAGTGTACAATGAATTTGTTATTGTTCACTTCTTTTCTTATTGTTTGATTTCTGAAAAAAGTAGTGTAGAAAAAATGTAGTGTGCCTTACCTACCGCGACTGGTCATTTGACCAGTTGAACGATTTATATCTTTTTGTAATAGTATTTTCTTGAAAATTTAATTCTGAAACTAAAAATGCACGGAAACAGAAGCATTCCGAGTGTTGGGAACTAAATGGAATGTATATAGTGCAAAATTATATGCATTTATTGCATTTCTGTATGCACTCGACGCATATAAGGCTAAAATGTAGATATATCACTTCTATGGAATAAAACGGCATTTTTCTCAAACGCTATGAGCAGAAATAACTTTACAGAAATTATGAAGTTTACTCGGTTTGATAACAGCAATCAAAGAAGTCATAATTTACAAACCGATAAATTTATTTTGATTTCTGAAGTTTGATGTAAATTCCATATATTACTATCGATGAACAATTGTTTCCAACATAATCAAGGTATAGATCTATTCATTACATGCCCAATAAACCGGACAAATTTGGTACCAAATCCTGGATAGCGTCCAATGTAAGTAGCAAATATATTATAAAGGCTTTCTATATTTGGGAAAAGATGAAATGAGAGAAGCTTCAGTTTCGTTTGGGGAGTTTGTCACTCTGAAATTAGTAAAACTGTATACAGGACACGGAAGGAATATAACCATGGACAATTTTTTACAAGCATGTCGATAGCGACTAAACTTTTAACAAAAACAACTACGGTTGTCGGAACAATTCGCGCAAATAGAAGAGTGCTACCCAAAATTGGCAAAACAGACAAAGGGCAATATGACACGCTTTTCAAATAAAATTACATCATTCAAATAATTGTATTCTAACAATTTAGAAAACTAAACTAGGTAAAAAAGTACTGGTCCTTAGTTCAATGTATACATCCGTCGAAAATGAAAAAAATAATGCCAGTATACCGGTGACACTTAGATTATATAATAGTACCAAATTCGGTGTAGATGTGATCGGCCCAATGGACAGAAAATACACTGTAAAATCTAAATCTCGAAGATGCCCTCTATAAGTATTTTTCAAAATCGTAGACTTAGTTGGGATAAATGCATGGATTTTATAAAAAGGCATCACGGAAGAAGGAATTTGGGGGCAAGAATTTTTATTTCAATTCGGAGAAGAGCTTACCATCGAATATCAAAAAGAGCAATAGCTAGGCAAAGAAGATCCAGTAGAACCAATCACAAATGTAAGTATAGGTTCACATGAATGGAAAAAATGTCAGATAAAATATTACAAAAACAATAAGACCAACAAAATCTGTCTAAAATGTAAAAAATATACACGTGGAAAATGTGCAACCGAGAAATCTATAATTTGTAAAAAAATTTGGCGAAAAAGAATAAAATATACATTATTAAATAAAAAAATAAATAAAAGAAATTATATTTTTTTACTATAAAATTTGCTACTATCTTCATTTTATATTAAGAAATTTAAGTTGCTTTAAAGACCGGTCACGGTAGGAATAGGTATACGTAAAGTATCGGTAAAATTAGTATTAATGTCATAAATAATGATATAACGAATGATCGTTACTGCATATAATTATACGATACATAAAAATTTTGCAAAATTACAAGGTATAAAGAACACTCAGTATTGCAATCAAAAGTTTTAATATTTTGGTAACAAGTTTAACAACGATATATTTAAATCTACAATTAATGTAAAATTATACTCTATACATAAACACTATACAATACTAAATAGGTGGCGAAACTACTTACGCAGTTACTTAGATTAATAGAATGGTTATTGTATTACAGCGTATATTATTGTTTAATAAAAAATGATTCACTTACAAAGAATTGTTTAGATATACATACATACATATATTTTACTTATTACCGTAACTTAATTTATATTTGACAGTTAAAAGCGATAATCTTTATAATTTTCAGCCATCTATGGTACAACAAATCTTGATTTGTTATTTGTCATTAACATTTTTACTAGCAATTCTAAAAAAAATTCAATTATTAACCAGAAAATTTCAAATTGTAATTATCACCTCAATTATTTATCTCGTAGACAGCAAAATGATCAATGTGAACAAGTTCCTCTTATCTGTCTTTTACATAACACAAACTTACATCGTTAGAGTAATTGAGGATGCAATGCTATATATTTTAAAAAATTGATACTGTGCCTAAACTTTATAACCGAAAATTTGTTCAGAAGCAAGTAACGTTAATAAAACAGACTATACAAATGTATGTTTCGCAGGAATCACATATTATTCCTTATATTAATAAATAATATTCAGTGGGTCGATGTTTAGTTATTATGTATTTATTTCTTATTATATTATTATACTGTTCTGAAGTATACTGTCCTGTATGGCTCACCGTTACGCTATATAGTCTTATTTGCATATATATGTAACACTATTGGCATGCTTATCTTTATGATTGTATTGGATCTATCAGAAATAACCAATGAGATCCGCATTCACACGAGAAACTTAAATTTTGCTAGAAATGTACCTTGATTTGACGCATAATGAAGGATCTACAATAAAATCAACTTTACACTATCTCGATCCTACTTACGGCAAGAAGGCCGCGCCTCGACATGAAACAGGTTAACTTACACACATTTCAATGGAGCAAGATTCGCTCCAAAAAAACGAATTCCAAAGAAAAGGACGCCGATGGAACTGTTAAGGGGGACGGTGTCGCAGAAGGAAGAGACGAAGGAAGACGAAAGGGGCAGTGAAGAGAGAAACTCCAAGAGGTAGAAGATCCAACGGCTGAATTTTCGGCGACGAAAACTGAGCGGAGGATGAGAAACGACAATAACTTCTCGGCTCGGCGTACAATTTGATTTTATGCAACGCTTGGCACGCCTCTTAGCGCGAGATATCCTTATAACGTTTAACTAGATTGTTATGATTGTTGTCCCAGGCACCGTTTCTCTCACTCCTCTCCCTTCCTTCAGCTTTCTTCCCTCCTCTCATCCCTCTTTTGCCTCGTTCGTTACGTATTATATATGTACGATGCACACAGCAGAAATAAACGCATACATCAGTATAAAAGCGCACACAGAGACTGTTGGCAGCGAAATTCCGAGGGAATTTCAACCTTCTCATCCACTCACCTTCTTTGAACATGTATATACAGGGTGTCCTGGATTTTAAAGTTGAAACTTAGTCAGTTTATTCTATAGATCTAACTAGGAAAAGAAACATAAACATAAATCGTATAAAACATTATTAATTAAGAAATTATGACAAAAATACGAAATAGAAAGGGAACAGTAGCAGATATGCTACTGCGATGTAGTGTAGGAGTAGGTCAGAAATATTTACGTTTGGTTTATTTATGCGAACTATATTGATTATTTGTGGTCGTCAAAGTTAACATACTCAATCTTAAAATATCTACCGTTCTTGACAAGGCGAGATTGGCAACGGTCGAAAGTGAAATTGATTACTCTGTAAAGTTCATTTTTATTTTGCTTCATTTTAGTAAACGCATCATTAATTTTTTTATTAATTCATCAAGCGAGCTCGTATTTTGGATTTTTATTTTTAATAATGTTTCAAACGACCTATGTTATATATAGACATATATAACGTAGATAATATATAGACAAAGTTTTACCGTTAAAATCTGAAATACGCTGGTTAAAGCGTTTCAGAGGTTGAGTTTAATTAAACAGAGAATAGTAGTTTCCCAGTTGTTTTATTATTATTTAACGGACAATTGTCAATAGATAAATGCAATTGATATAGAGAATAAATAATAAATTAAATTAAAATATTGACCACCAGCCTATCGTATTTTTTTATTTCTCATAAATGCATAAACATTCGCAGTCTGGTCATCATTTATTGTTGCAATTTTGAAACATGCTATACATGTACATATGTAGATATATAAATATATCCCGATTTCTCTCTTTCTTTTTATGTATGTACGTTCTTGCAGCTGATATATACAAAGATATCGCAGGATACTGCCGCATTGCAGCTGTTAATACAATAACCTGTTAAACAGCGTAACTTGGTATGTACAAGAAAATATCTCGTGACGTTGGTAATTTCAGGCAATTTCAAGAATTGTAACCGCTCATGTAATTGTACTAAACCTGGAAATTTTAATATATATTATTAGTTTAATATAACATGCATAATATTAAAGTAACTATGTACACATTTATTTTGTTTTGAATTTACAATTTTATGTCGTTTTAACTAAGTTGTAGAACTTCAAAAAACAAGATCTAGAGCAGTTTTATGATTTGATTTTCAATGTTTAAAGAAATATAAAAACATAGAAATGTTTATATAAATAGGAAGATTCGATATTTAAAGAAATATAGGAACTTGGAACTATACAAATATAAAAATTGAAATTTAAGAATGAAACATCAATGTTCATCGGAACCCAAAAATAAAAACTCACACAGAGTTAATCCAATTTCCCGATAAACACGCCCAACCTCCACTTACACCTGCACCTCCAATCACCTCTAATAAAAGGTACGCGAGGCAAGCGAGTAGAAATCGGGCGCGTATCCGTAGGGTAACGGTGTGATATTCATATTCTTGGCAGCAAGTCCGCCAAGAGCAAAAGGTTGCCTGTACGAAGAGAACGAGAAAGAGACAGAGAAGGGGAACAAGAGGACAGCGGAGGTTGCCGATGGTTGGCAGAGCGTCGAAGCCAGTGGTGCAGACCAGTGGCCCGATGGAGGCAACTCTGGTATTCTAACCCTACAACCAGCCAAGGGGGGGCGCCGCCGTTGCTGCTGATGCTGCTGCTCCAGGTATACTGTCTGCGGTGCTGGTTGCACACAGCGACAAAGAATGTTGGTAACACGAACGTGGGGATAGAGAAGAGAAAGAGAAAGGGGGAGTGCTGGCGATGGTAGGCCCTGGATACCACTCTAGATATTTCTTATCCCAGCGCACGTAACCCTCTAACAAGCTCGCAAAGTTTACCAATAAATTGTATGACGGCAAACGTCGACTGGATCCTAGCGAACCGAATATCGCTGGTACCGCGCTGTTCCCGCTTCCAACAGCGTACTTATGCCCTTCTACTTTCTTCTTTAGAAGCTTCAACGTTGATCTTCATCGTAAATATTTTAGAAAGAATCTACAATATATGGAGTGGGTGGATGAAAGAAAATTGTGGGTTTTGGTAAATTGAAGTAGACCTTTGAAGATTGGTTTGAGAGGAGAATTATGAATTATATGGTGTGTTTGAAGTAATTTGAGGGGAGTTTGGAGAAGTTTGTGAGTGATTTCATGGGGTTTGGAAGCTTTAAGTTATAAGCAGTTTTGTGATATGTAACATGTAACTAGACTACATGTATTTATACGGATATGATATCTACCCACATAAAGTATGCAAATATAGACAAAAGATATGCAAAGTAGGGACAACCTACACAAAACCTTAGTTGTTACAAAGTAATTCCTACAAAAGGTATTCGCACACCCTTGTATTTATTACAACATTTATACATATATTAAATTATATTAAATTTTGTATCATTTAGTAGTATGTGAAATTATTAAAAACTTGATACTATGAAAATTAAATCTAAAATCTGATAAAAAAAAAACGCTTCATTTGAAAATAAGAGTATGTGCAATTATTTTTTATAATTACTGTATGCACCAGATAAAATCACATATCATGCTTATCTCGATAACTAAGTAAAAAACATCCAGCGACCATTTGGCCGTTACTTTTCGCTATATTGAAATGCTTATCAATAGAAAAATACAAAACACGTAGTAAACCGTACCACGCTGTGTTCGCTTCCAACAGCGTACTATGCTTTATTACCTTCTACTTTGAAGAGTTCGATGTCCATCTTCGAAAATATTTTAAATATTTTAAGAAGGATCCACGATCTATAGCAGGAGTAGATGGAAAAAGAGATGCGTTTTGGAAGGTTGTGGTTCTTTGAAAAATGGCTTGAGTTATTGTGCGGTTGTGTTTAAAGTAGTTCGAAGGTATTTGGGAGAATTCGTGAGTGGTTTCGTGAAATTTCGAAATTTAGTGTGCATTTGATTCGAAATTTAAGTAGCAAATTTGATTGTTTTATGTGTATTTTAAAATGAAAATTTTAACTACCTGGACCAATTTGTTTAGAAATTGAAATTGGAGTATTATTACTAATGAAATTTCACAAGACACGTGTCACCAATTACCAGTGTGTATTATTAAATACTTCTGTATAACATTAATGATTTTAGTAGTAAAATAAATCGCAGATTTGCTTCAAAAATTTTTTTAATTGAGTAATTACGATTATATTATGGAAATACTCCTAGATCAATTATGAAAATGTTTTATTTTATCTTCACAATTTCTTGTATTTTCTGAAAATTTAATATCTTCAAGCTGTGTCTACTGAAACAAGTGACGATATATCACATGGGTACATGATATGCAGTATATTTTTGCATAAAAAATTAAACATAAGGAGGATTTTTATACTGTATTATACAAAAAAACATATTCTCATAACTTCTTAGTCATATAATAAATTTTTATCTAGCCTTCGTTTCTCTACTTGCACTCTACAAATATATGGCTTTGCGTAAATATTTGCAGTCTAACCAAGGCATACCATTTGTTACTGAATATTATACAATAATTAAACTGCAGATTTTTATGCTACTTCATATCTTTATTAAGTAAACTAAACGTTATAACTAAGGAAATGGAACCTACATAAAGATTTATTTCAAAATGTTATAACGAGAACTTCATTTTGTATATTTCTTATATTTTTGCAAGTTATAGCATTTTGTTCATTTTTGCACCTACGAATTTCTCATAAATACATATAAATCCGCATTTTAATAATAATTTTTCAAATGTTTTTGGTGAATTTTCAAAAGAAAAAATTAAAGTAAAAAGCCCCACTCGTTACGTTTTCAACTTTTTCAACGTTTTCTTTCTTTTTTACAGCTGATGCGTAGTACACGAATTCAATGTCAATGAGCGCCAAATGTCGGGACATGTTGGCAATGAACGAAAGACAGGGAAAGGGAGCTGGGGCGATCATATTGAATGGTATTTCGTTGACATAATGTGACACGCGTGAGCACACTTTATAATGGAGTCACATCACGTCGGTTACACAATCACAATACTAATCCGACATAATGGCTGCCTACTTTCTTGCCGATTGCACGAAAAAATCGCAAGCAGTATTCTTTTACAAAGAAGGATATAATGAATAGAATGTCAGAAATATAATAAATAGAAGACATGTGTATAATTGAAGACGTAATGAGTAAAATGTTACTTCAAAAAGAATGTGAAATTATACAATATATCTCGAAAAATATTATAGTATTGTAGTATCGTGGAAAGACTGTCTAAGAAAGACCCGAAAAAATATATACAATGTCGCAAGAAAGTCTAAGTGCCGACAGGCCGAAAGGGCCGGGAAACTCCAATAGGCCAAGCGGCCCATCAATATATCCTCGGTCAAATAGTTACTCGGAAGAAGACGTACGTGACCATGATCGCGGACAACGCGGACGGAACACGTGCGTGGTGGGGATATAAAAAATGACAAAGGAATACTTGAGAGAGAAAGACGATTAATCGTTAATTGTTAATTGAAAGTCTAGTTGCAAGGAGTTCATTAGCTGCGAGTCGTCAGTTGAGTCGAGAGAGAGAGTTGAAGCGAGTTGCGAGTTGGTTAATCATTATTGCCGAGTTATGAGTTCCTAATTGTTAGTTGTGAGTTGTAAATTATCAATTTAATTGTCTTAGTTATATCACATTAAGTTCACGTTAAATAACCATCATTTTCTGTTTAAACCACTGTAAATAAATCCATCTATCAATAAATATATCATATAGAATAGAAATCTCTGGAAATCCCAATTTCTAGTAATTCTGATGATTCTATAGTATACCTGATATGTACATTTGATATGAATATGTATTTCTGTAAAGAAATTAAAAAAGATAAAATATGATTATGATAACAATATATAAAGAATAGTGCCATTATACATATGTATAAACCTGATTTTGAGAATAAAAGTAATAATGTGAGATATTAAATGATAGATATTAAAATATTTCGAGTATATTTTGTTAAGTTACTACTATACAATTAAATATCATAATAATTCATTCTGAATGATAAATAATTCACAATGAAAATTTCATTGTGTTCATCAAATATTAAGTTATTACAAGTTTAATGTGAACTGTTACTTGACATTCAATACCTGTTAATAAACAATGCTTTCTGATCATCTTAAAGTTATGAAGTTATATATAAATTGATCACATGAAATGAGAAGATTCCAATAAAACAATACATAAAAATCCTTACACTAAGTAAATTTTTCTCCTTTATAACAAATGATAAATTGTATAATATTGATATGCGAATCCGTGTTGTACGAAACAAAAAACTAATATAAAAATGAGGATTAGGTTTCGATAGCTAACATATACTACTTTTTTATAGGTATGTTTATTAAAACAATTAATAATTAATCTAAGGTATTACATATTAGTAGTATCTATGTTACTTATAAAAAAATTTCATCGAGCTTTTATTTAAAAAGTTTTCAGAAAACTTTTGAACGCGAATGGCCGATATTTCACGGACTAAAAATGAATTGAAAGTGTCAATATTCAAAAATTTCGTACTCAAATCTGAGATAATGCTTGCGAAAATGAAAAATATCAGATAATTGTAAAAATCGGTGCTTAAAAATTCTTATTACGTGCTTTTTGTACAGAGATTTCCCCAATTCTCGAACCGTGTCAGATCAGTGTTGTAAAAGTACTATGTTCTATGTTGTACGAAAGGTACTGTATTTCGTTTTCAATCGAAAAACTTAAAAATTAGCCGAAATTCGATATCTTTACGCTCTACAAACATCGAAAGTTTCTTGCTAGTCGTCCGTCGATCGGCGTGTGTTTGCTTTCGAGCGCGAAACAACGTGCTCAAATATATCTTGAATCGTCAACGAAGCGAATCCGTTTAAGTGAAAATCACTGAGCGGTTTGCGAGCCCGTAAATATTGTACCGGTGTAGCCACGGGTGGGCAGAGCGAAATGAACGTTTGTTTGGGGGTGGTTACTCGTCGATCTCTCTCCATTCTTTCTTTCTCTAACCGGTTGCAGCGTTCACGCGTGCTTTCTTGCCCCTTGAAGTGGTCCGTGCGATATACCGGAAGAATCGATTGCACACGAAGAGACCAACGAAGAAACGGTTAAACCTTCTCCAACTACATCGCGTTTTCCTGCTGAACTCTCGTTGAAGACATTCTATCGATCATTCTTCCGGAAACGAACCTGCTTCCGGTAATTCTACGATTCTTTCGCGCTGGACAGTTGAAACAAGGACACCATATTCATGCTTCGCTACTAGCTTGTTTATTACATAGAGACATGGTTTGAAATTACTCTTACAAATATTCGAAGAGTAAGAAAAATTCTAGGTCTGTGTATGTATGTTTCTAAGTCTGTAACTTTGTAATTTACGAAACAAATTGTGTTTAAAAATTGTGGTTAAAATTGCATTTATCAAATGCTTTCATAATGAATATAATGTATCGTGGCGGAGAATACAGGTATAAGTTAATTAATTATGAAATTAAACAGATTATGTATTTAAAAGTTAAAATACGTGATTGAATTTAAATTCACAAAATGAGAAAGAAATTTTCTCTTGACAAACTTTTCCCTTATTGAATGTATGTTTACATAGTACATAGGGAAGTTTATATAGAAATATATGTACAATTAGTAATGAAAATATTGTAACTTCTATATACATTAATACATTTTCTGATTGATTTTAGATTTTAACGATGTAATCATGATAATTATGTTTCATTGCAGTACTTATAGTACTAGTGAAGTTTTAGAAAGTGTTAACCTGTAATATATTATGATGTAAATTATTATGAATATATAATATATATATATATATATATATATATATATATATATATATATAATATATTCATAAATTTTCTTTTTAATATGTAATATACACATCTTTTCTATAAATGTTAAATACTTTCGTGAATCACTATACTTGTAACAGAAGGAATAAAATTAAAAGTAAGATTAAAACTAAAATTATTCGATGGAACAATTTTGTGCAATACGATTTCAGTAAATCTGAACTTAGTGGTCAAAGGAGCAAACACATGGGAGGTCAGAGGAAGTGGTATATAACAGAAGGAATATGCTTACCACAGACTTTTCAATGTGAAATGTCTTCAAAAGAATGGACTGTCCTAGATCGGGCCCACATGAAATTTAATGTCAAGCCAAGTGCTTCGTCTTCTTCGAATGTTTCATTTCCTTTTTTTCATTTTACTTCACACAATGGAAGAGAAAAAATAAACTTTTTGTTCGAATTCCTATTATAAGCTTTTGTAAAATTTATATATACTGTTTATAAAGTATACTTATATCAATTTGTTTAATTATGACACTCTTTTAGAATGAAAGTAGTAATAGAATGAGAAATAATATAAATTTGTTTAATAAGTAGTAGATACCTTATTACGTGAACTAAAATTAATTTAACATAACAGTCATTACTTATTTACGTTGCGCGATTGACTCGTTTCGTATCTAGTCGCCTCGTAGTCAAAGAACAAAACAAAAGACTAATTAAAGCAAAAAATAATTTCAACGGCTCTCTCTGAAACGTTCTTTAACACTATATTCCAAAATGTTCAGGAAAACACGCTCGGTCCTACATTTATTTTATCATAAATCTATTACTTTTTTTTATACGTATAATAATTATATACCTTATAATGTAAAATGCTATGTAAATTAAAATTTGTTAGAGTTTTCCAATAATAGATCCATTTCCAGAATTCAAAAATCGGGTATTTGTAGAAGCTGTGAAATTCATAACAAAGGTATGAGTATGCCCATTAAAACAGGGTATATATGTAAAAGTATCGGAACATCTTGAGATCAAGCGAATTATCAATAACTCTGTAGAGAAACTGTAAGAAAGATTGATAGATTTGAGGTTGATATGTCGTGATCGTGATAGCTGCTGGCTGTAGAGGCCGGCTGAGATAGGTTCGGCGGCCGGTGTAGATGTCGCTGCTGAAGTATTGCTGTTTTTCTTCTCATTTAAGAATCGTGGAAGAAAACCCGGGTTTCGAACGTCTGTAACCAAAGGCGTTAACCATTGCGCTGCCGTCGTCCGACACTAGTTAGTGTCGAGTGGTTCAACAGTCAGGGAATCTACAGGACTGGCTCGAACGAGAGGACGCGGGAAGGGGTGCAACAGAAAGATAATTCACCGAGGTTTCTGGAGCACCCCTGTCATACGCGTTGGATGGCCAACGTGGAGTTTTAGTCGGTAAAAGTCCGACACTACTCTGCTGCTGCCGTTATTAGCGGCAGCGGAGTGTCCATGAGGATTTCTCCACGTGCAAAAAAGAAAAGTTAATGTCGAGTGGTGGTATTTGCTTGTCGAGTGCCGCCACAGGTTCAATTGATGTAGAGATATCGTATGGACAAGTTTCACTGTGAATAATACTAGTTTGTTTAGCGACAACGGGATTCACAAAATCGAAAACGCAGATATGTGAAAGTATACGCGAATTGATATTAAAATTTCACAAAGATGTGAAATTGAATAAACAGATCGGTGAAATAGTAGCGAGATACATATCTACAATGCATAATAAATCAAAATCGGGAAACAATTACAATCAGAATGTATATGATCAGCGAAGTATTTCAACTTATCACAAGATCAAGTTCCACGGTTGCTTATAAAGGTGAATTCGCCCCTGAATATCGGCCCACTTTGCACACAAACGCGTTGTTAATCTCGTGAGCGCATATTTTCACAAGACACGTTCTTCAAGGCTTTCTCTGTCGGCGGTGCTCGCTCATTAATTTTTCACGCTCGTCCCAGTCTCATCCCGAGTTGCGGTGCTCTCGCGAGCGCACGCGTTAGGACTTGTTCAGACCTTGAGCGCCCAACGAGGCGAACTCGCGCGAACGGGAATCGCTCGCTCGCACGAGCAACCCCATAAATATTGTAGCGACGCGAGCCGCGGGAGGGTTTTCTGACTCGTTGGCGCTAATACGAGCACCACTCCCGCTGCTTCTGAAGCTCCGAGGGCTTTTTTCGCGTCTGAAAAATACGCGAATACCGGCACAGGCCCCCGAGGGTGTGTGTGCAAAACGAATTAAGCGAAACCTTTGTGTGCCCGCTACTTTGACACCTTCTTTCCAGGTCCGGGCTTTACAGCACGCCTTACGTCCACGCCGTTTAACTTGCTTGCTAATTCGGTCGCGTATATTAATGTGCTGTCCATAGCCGGGACCCTTTACGTGCTTTTGTCCTTCTCCAAAGGCGTCGTCGGTGTAGATAGGAAAAACAGAGTTTAACCTCTTGAGGGATAAGTACCGATACATATACATATATGTTCTTTAGTTTTCGAAGATATTATGTAAATTGATAATGCTCAGTAATAAATAAACAACAATTAATAACGCTTTTCAAATCAATAGTGTTATGGAATTAACAATATAGTATTTCTCAACGACTGTAGAAAATCTATGGAGATTCGTTTTTGTCATGTAATTGTGTCTTTTATATTCTTTTCTTTTATCAACAAATTATTTTCTAACACTCGCTTCATATCAAATGCGAATTTCAATTTGAGATAACATAATTTTAAAATTTTTGTAACACGTTATATGTCTTTGCTATATAGTAAGTTACATGTTTCCATAGAATGTCGGTAGAGTTTGAGAGATCAAAGAAAATCACATTCTTAGACACTGCTAACACTAGTATTATACATATGTATATGTACATAAATACAATAATATTGTAGAAAAGATGTTATATATTATCTTTAATTTTGTTGCTATAAAATGTTAATCTTTATTATTACAACTTTACTATGTATATATGTAACATATTTTGCTGTATATATAGAGTAGACGTAGCTTTATGCTGAAGCATTCGAGGTGTTTGAAAAAGATTAATTTGCAGGATAAAAAGAATGTTATCTCTACAGAGAATATTTATGTAACCTAGCAGCTAGCAGAATATAGGATTTTTAAATATTGAAATAAATTGATAATTTTTTTACCTCTGTTTGGAGGAAATTTAATATCAACAAACTGATTGTTCTATTGCCCGGCCATCTTAGCCTACCTATTTGGATATGACAGGTTTTACTGCAATATCACAACAATCTTTCCAAATTAAACTTCAGTTATTTGTTTGAATAACATAAGTTACGTACTACTTATACTTTCACTGTTCGTATAGTACATATTAATAAAATAAAATTATCCTTATCCTTATCTAAAAACAACAAACCATCTCAATGTTAAAAGAACTTAAAATTCTTCCCTGGGTATATGAGAATAAGATCGAATCGACTCATCCAAGAGAATCCTTCATTTACTCCCTGAAAAGCTATAGAATAAAAGATACGCAATCTAAGAGAACAAAATTTTTACCTTATTTCGTTGATTCCTGCTAGAGGAATTTCTATTATCGTCGTGAAACAATGATGTTCGTCAAGAACGAATAAGGAAAAGAAAAGAAAACGGACGAAATCTCGCGACTAATCAGCGGACCGTCGCGTTGCGTCGGTTTACGCCTAGCACCTCGTTCCACTTACTTCCATTCCTCCTTTCTTTCGCGCATCTTCTGCTTAACTGTCGCCTACAAGAGTGGCAAAAGGTGTAAAAAGGAGGTGGCCGGAACTTTTTCACCCTCCGTCGCTCGCAATCACGACCAAGTGTCGCCTTCGTTCGAGGGTATAAGTACCGATCCTCCTCGTCGAATACATTCAAACAGCCGAAACCGGAAATGGCTCCCTCGAATTCTTGGAAAATTCTCTCTTAACATTCTTGATCCTGTTATCGATCAATAGACCATCGTCATTCTTACAAGTGATATACAATAGGCATTAGAATATACTTAGATAAGCACAGTTATAACGAGTATTCTATTTTGGAAGATTTATGTATTTTCGCATATTATATGCATTCAATGCATGCCTGCACTTGTAAATTTTCCATAAATGCACAAGAATTCGCAACCTACTAATTTCATACAGTAGAACATACTAACTGATCTAAATTATTAAAGAAAGATTAGAAGGTCGAATTTTTGTATTTATGTAAGATAATGATTCAAAACACAAATTTTGAAAAAACAATAATATTTTCAAGCATTATAAGTAGACTGTGGATTTTTATGCAATCATGGGAAATTTGAAAATGCAAGAAAGCATATAAAATATCTTAAGTATAATATTCTTTACAATATTTAATAGCTGAAGCAATTTCTACTTAAATTCTATTTTTCTAATTATATATTAGTATACTTAATTTTAATATATCTGCTGTCGATCAGTTTTCAAAAGGGAGCTCTGACTTAGAACATCATTTCCGAGATATTTTTGAAAAGTTTCCAGAGAAGTCATAAGACATATTTTAGCGACCCTTTGCGTGCATATTTGTTGAATTTGAAAAATATGTATAATCTTTTTTAAATGAAAATAATCAAAATTATGTAAGGTACATATCATTGTGTAAATCCTCTTTAAAACGCTGCCCTACTGGCTGAACAAATAAAGAAGTACCTTAATTAGTATGATTACGCCTGTGGCGTAAACAAGAATTTCAAAAATATAATTTTGATTACCTTTGCTTAAAAAAATTAATGAATGATGTGTACAAACAATTGAAATAAAAAAGTCTTATGGCTTCTGGGGGAAGAAATCCCCAAATAATACGTAAAAAATGAAATTTCAAATCAGAATACCACCTTACATAAATAATGAAAATGTATTGTATATATGTTGATTCCATAAAAATATAATAAATATTGTTTTCGACTATGACTTTGTCATTAATTTATGCGTTTTACTGATATTCGAATACTATTACATTAAAAATCAGTTAAAGTGTTTAGATACCAAGATTATACAATATATCAATATATACTCTCATTTCCCAATGAAGAGGTCGTCTATCAAATTTTGTAATTTCGTAATGTGTATTGTATATAATATATTGTATATATTAATGTACATGTATGTATGTATGTATGTATGTATATACGTATACATACACATACACATCATGACCAATTTTCAAACGAGGAACCATACCTCTTTTTGCTCTCCACACATCTATGTTTCCCACAATGCGACCGTAACCAGCAAATTCATACGAAACTTACCGACAGAAGCAGAAAGATCGCCGGAAGTTTTTCACGAGTGCGCCAGAAGGAAATAAGGAATAAGGAGAGAATCCAGGGGAAAGAAGTCGAGGAAGGAGGACGAGGAGAAGGAAAGGGATGGCGTTCAGCCAGCGACGCTCCCAGTGTCTGCCTTAATATCCGCCACTAACATTATTTCATAAAAGTATTACTATAAATCCAAACTCGCGTTATTTAAGCACCGTGCCTTCCACGAGGGCCAGTTTCTCTCGCTTCCACCGGCATCGCCCTCGTCGTCGTCGTCTCCAACTCCCTTCGTTCTCCTTTCTCCTTACATTATACCGGGCAGAGGCAACTTTTGCCACCCTCTTTTCCCTCCGTCACATTAGAGATATATTATGCAGATAGTGGAGGCGCCAAGAGAGGAGAAACGCGAAAGGAACTACGGAAATTTAAAACTTTATTTACCCTGCGTTGAACGATTTCGCCGCTCTCACCCTTCATTCGAGCTTTTTCTTTTCCATCGTTTTTCTTTTCTGGTTCCAGACGATGTGTCCACCTTTTTTTGTTTTTCATTGTTCTTCCTGAGTTGCCGTAGGTCTCTATGTTAAAGTTTGATTTCTCGGTATTCTTGCATAGTTGAAATAGGTAATATCATTAGTACAATTTTACAAGGCACAAATTTCAGGTTGTTAATAAATTCTTTCATACACCAGTTCACAAAAGTATTTGAACACTTGTATATCTTTATGAATATATGTATTAGGTTACAGGATGGATTGGGTTATAGGAAAGATTTACAAATTTCAATAGCATTATAATAGGCTATTGACAATATATAATATATAATATTGACAAAGTTCGAAACAAATCTGAAGATCTATATAGAAGTTACGAGATATTTAATACAAGTATATATTTTGCAGAGGTTACAGTAGTAGCTATTTAAACAGTCAATAATAGGTATAAAAAATGGATATTAGATATTGAATTAATAATGATTTAAATTGTGAATAAAAACTATATTATCTGTATTTTAATTTTAAATAAAAGAATGAATTTCTTCGTTTAATTTTATTTGTCTATGTCAAATTTTGACGGAAAATGGGGATCCAACATAAGAAGAGAGGTTTTTTGCAAAAATGTCACTGTTTATTATTACCTTTAAAAAACAGTTAAATATCTGTATCGGTACTTTTACTTTATTCATACAAATTAGTATTAATATATGAATACTTATCTACCAACTAAAAAGTCAAAGGAAGAGACATTGATACAATTTTACACATCATACAAATTAAACTATACGATCACTATTGCGTAATAAAAATTGACTGATAATCAAAATTGTCTTGCTATATCACTGTAAGATAGTTATTAATTTGTACGATTCCGACATCATTCATAAGACCCAAAAAGAACAAAATACCACTCAAATACCACCTCCAGTATCCTGATCGACCTTATACCTATCTCTGTCATCTCAATAATACTTAAAATCCCTAAAACCCACTACCACCCCTAAAGAAAGAAACCAATAGAAAAGAAGTTCAATCAGCCCCAACCTAACGATCCCTACACATTCTTCCCAATCCAGTTCGACGTGTTTTAACGCATGTCGTTCTGCTCCAAATCCTCGTAATTCGTAACCAGCGAGATCTCGCGAGACGAGACGCGGTTCGTTGTTCATCCAGCCTCCATTTTTCTCTCCGTTGTTCCCAGCTCCATCCTCTACCCTCCGAATCCACGCGCTGCGAATCATTCTTTCTTTCTCTCTCTTTTGAAATTCCCTCGTTCCTTCGCTCTATCATTTCCTACCGCTACGGAATTTAGACGCTAAAAGCAATAACAAAAGTCGGTATAATTATACACTGGCTACAAAAAATATTGATTCACGAAATTTTATTTTTCTACTAATATAAAATTATTCTATACGATCGAAGGTCCCATTTTTCTTTAGAAACAAAATTATTAACCAAAGTTAGAGCATCGTTATACCAGGTTCTATATATATTTCATTTTCGTAATATCACCTTTTTGTAGTCATACGATATAAAATTTAATACTCTTTAATTAATTAGTATGTAAATGATAGTGTAATAAATACAATGGTGTGCAGATACAGTCAACCTTTTCATAACGCGGTTAATGCGTTGCGTGTTGTCTAGAAGCCACGTTAGAAGGATATCGTGCAATAGAAGGGCTGTTCAAGTTTGTTAAGTCGTACTGTATGGAAATCATATTATAAGATACTGGTGTTATAGGAGGACCGTCGCAATTTTTGCATCGTATCATATCGAAATCATGTTTTCAGAGTACTAAGTTCTAGGATTGTGTGTACTTTTTGTAACAATTATATATCTTGCTTGACCAAGTTTACGAGATATAGTAAGGATTTAGCATTTTAGAATTTAATTTTCAAGTTTTCGTAATCAGTCGAGAAGCGCTTCTGCTACATTTTTATAGTCAAACCTTCAAAAACGCAAAAAAAGACAAGTGTGCGATTTATTTCGTCGTTTACATGAATTCGAGTTCTCTGTAATCATAATCTAGATTGACTAATCCTGCTTGCTATGAAATAACGTTACACAGTTATAATGTAAAACTCGTCATATATTTCAGGAACAAAGTCAAACGGAATATACATTCGTTCATAAAAATTAGGACACTTGCTGATTTTACTATTTAGAAGCCTCATTTCCTCTAAGTGTCCTAATACTTATAAACGGGAATGTTCGTTTACATGACCTGTCTTTAAATACTAAATCAGATCCTGAAATATTGCCAATCTATATTTCATTCCTTGATTTTTCATCCCATTCTATCGTCCTCTTTCTCATTTCTTCGCCCTCCAACCTCTTCGATCCCTCGTTTCTTCTATTTCTTGTCTTCATAACCCCACTACTGTTCCCTTGATCCGTAAATCCGCCTCGGGAGAAGCACGATCGGTCGCGGACGGAACCGAATCGAAAATAAAATGTGGCACAAGGTCTCCGGGGTATTGCTGGGGTTAACGGAGGCTCTGGAAAAGGGTGCCGGGGCAAACGGGCCGTGCATAACGAACCGAGAGCCGCGTAAAATTCGTAGGCGAATGCTCTTTAATTAGCACGCCGCACTGGGCTCGCTGGAGAAGCTGTGCGCTCGCAACTTCTACGGAGGATGAGGAACGGAAGAGGAAGAAGATGAGCCCGGTGGCTGGCTGTGGGAGTATGCAGGAGGAAGTGGAAGAGGATGAGAGGGATGGTGGCGGTGGGCCGATGGAGGCGAGGAGAGAGACTTAAATAATTATCGTTTCGAAGCCGCCTCGCACGGAACCGGGAACGGGCTGAGGCCGCATCTGTTTCTGATTATTAATTAATATCAACCAACCCGGGGCCGTGTTCGCATGAGCGAGCTCGCTGCTCTCTCATACGTAGCCGACACCGGCATGGAAAACCGAACCACTTCGTGTTTGCAAGTGTGTACGTGTATGGCCCGTACATGTATGTACATACGCGTGGGCTCGTGTGTGTACAAGGCGTTTCAGAATTACGGGTCGATTAAGCAAAGAATACATAATGGGAAGCAAGAACCGAAATTGACATTTACAATGAGAGAAAAGCATTGTAGCAAATGCCAATTAAGAGGAAGAGGCAGGCCAGGGAACTAGAGCCGCAGGCTTCATCTTCCCGAAGGCGACGCTATTTGAAAAAAATACACTTCACTTTACGAGTATAACGAGCGTATTTTCATAAACAAAATAAAATGAAGAAACAACTGTGTTTTAAAAATGTATACTCTAAACTTTTTAATACGATTTGTTACAAAATAAATTTTATTTCACATTTACGTACATTATTTCATTCTTACCAGCCCCTATTCCCTTATGCTTCTATGAGGAATGCTTCCACTTGCTCAATAGTTCCAGGGCTAAAAATTCTTAACCCGCCTCTGATTCGCATCGTTAGTTTGTCGTGGAAATAAAAGAAAATAATATTTTTAAAATAAATATTTTACATTGAGGGAAACTTGTACAAGGTCGTACGTCGTGCTTAACTAAACTAATTAAAATAATTGACGATCATTCGGCAGTTACCCTTCATCGTAGTAATGTGTTTGTTAATAAAAATAAAATAAAAATATTACAAAACACGTATACTACAGTAATTTATCGAGTTTCTTTTGTTTACAAGTAGCCAAACCTTACTTTTGGCGTTTCTCAAAAGAGTATTATAGTGTTTTGTTAATCAATAGATAAGGTACACTAGGAAATATATTTACAGTGTTTATTTACAGGATATTTCCAAAATTGTTGCCAATCATTTCCGTCTTCACATTTAGTTGTTAACAGTACATTATGTTCCTATATCCTGGAGCACATCCATGTAAAGGATAGTATTCAGAAATTATTCATAAACAACCATTTAATTTTTTTGGCAATGACAGTTAAACAATAAAAGTTAGTACGAACAAACCTGGAAGAAATGTTTTTACGTATGAAGTGACTACATTTATTTATTGTACTATTTATATATTAATTGATTAGATCCAAATATATAATAATATTTCGTATCATCTACTTGAACTTTCATATGACTATATAAATTTGCTACTATAAATATAAAACGTGAAACTTAATAAAAAAGTTCATCGTTTGAAAATAAGGATATGTGCTAATAATTTTGTAACTGCTGCATCTAAATACTATGATTGATTTGTAGTAATAGCGTTTGAATATTAGTAATAGTAAAATGCATAAGTTAATGAGAAAGTTTTAACCAAAAACAATATTTATTATATTTTTAGAGAATCAACATACATATAATAGTTTTTTATTATTCATTTAAGATGGTGTTCTGGACTAGAATTCAATTTTTTACGCATTACTTTAGGAATTTTTTCAAAGAAGAGATAAGATCTATCACTTCTTGTTTTATTGGCCTGTAATTCTGTATCAACCTGTAGTTTCTCCTGTACACACCGATGAATTTCGTCTGTATATTCTGCGCGCTATTCGCCGATAAACAGAAAGAGAGAGGAATATAGGCGAATCCCATATTCATATGTTGCACAGAAATGAACAGAATGCTCGGCGGGCATTAAAATTAATGAAACGAACGGAACACGCGTTTTAACGAAAATGTATGTGGGCGATCAGGCGGAAGCATGCTCTCTCGGACATGGAACCAGAAACATACAAACGCCTCCGGGCTTCGAATATAGGTACATCTACGTATGTACAGTCTTTGCTCTTTCTAACGCAAGTTCAATAATCTACATCACGACACCCACCATTATCATTAGCGAGTTCTTAGCGAAATCCTATTCTATTTTATGTTATTTTATTTCATTTTATTTCACTTTATTTCATTCCATTTCATTTCATTTCATTTCATTTCATTTCATTTCATTCCATTTCAATTTATTTTATTTTATTTTATTTTATTTTATTTTATTTTATTTTATTTTATTTTATTTTATTTTATTTTATTTTATTTGATTTTATTTTATTTGATTTTATTTGATTTGATTTTATTTTATTTTATTTTATTTTATTTTATTTTATTTTATTTTATTTTATTTTATTTTATTTTATTTTATTTTATTTTATTTTATTTTATTTGATTTTATTTGATTTTATTTGATTTTATTTCATTTTGTTTCATTTTGTTTCATTTTGTTTCATTTTGTTTCATTTTGTTTCATTTTATTTCATTTAATTTTATTTCATTTTAATTTTATTTCATTTTATTTCATTTTATTTCATTTTGTTTTATTTTAATTTTGTGTAATTTTATTTTATTTTGTTTATTTTAATTTTATTTCATTTTATTCAATTTTATTTAATTTAATTTTGTTTATTTTATTTTATTTTGTTTTATTTTATTTTATTTTAAAAGTAGAGTTGAGAACTGAGGATAGGAAAATGGTTTTTGGAGAACTTTATTTTATTTCGTTTTCAATATAAAAAGATTGGTATATGGGAAATAATTTGCAACGACGGAAAATATAGATCATTTTAAGTAATTTTATCTCTTCATTTGCAATTTCAATTATTAATATTAAATAATCAAATCAAGCAAATATCTAGCGACAGAAGTCGAAATGCTAAGGGTGCAAGAAATTACAAATAGCATTAATATATTACATTGATAATAAGTTCGTTTGCGTTTCCTTAAAAGAGCATAAGTTATTGTTAGATATATATATATATAAGATCTGTTTAATCAACGATGCATTATTGCCTTATATTATCCTCCAGAAATGATTAAGTAATTTTACACCTCATCAATCCACAGCTTTTGTCTTTTGCTAAAAAAAGTCAATATATATATGTATATTTTCATATTCTTTAAACTATTTAATGATTACTCGTAAACTACATTTTTTGAATATTGAAATAACTGATATTTTAATATTAATAGTATAGTAAATATATATATTTTAGTAATCTCAAATATCGTAAACTCGAAGGAACTGTAATAATTTCCAGTATGTCATGAAAGAAATTTGTATCTCTGATGTGTATAGATAGGTATTAACAAATAATTTGTTCGTGCAACATTCAGAATGTAAATTATAAGTATAGAAGTATAAAGTCTCTCTATGTTCGACAAAAGTATTCTCCAAACATCTACTTTACATATTAAAACCTATGGAGTAGCGCACATTCTAGCATTTTATAAACAAACAAAAAAACATTAAAAAATATCTTTGTAATAAATACACTTACATTGAACGTCGGTTTTGACGAAGAAATCATAACAGTCGAACTTACAAACCCGTCATTTTCATGATATTCAAATATTTTATTTTCTTCAGAAATATGCATAATTACTAAACATAGTTAACAAGATACAGATACTTCCAACGAAATTAGTGTCGACTATTATTTGGTTGGAAACATTAACACCCTTATACATATCACATCTCTATATTACTTTAATTAAAATTATCAACGTTTAGCATACCTATAATACATTTAGGGAGATATTTACAAGTCGGTAATTTTACTATTGAACAAAAGAAACATTGTTTAATTAAAAAACTTGACTTTACCGTAGATGGAATCATGGATGGATCGAAGCAAACAATTCTACATGAGATGAAATTTTAACAACATCGTAAGGATCGTTGGATAAACGCACGAATACAAATTTGTCCATTATTCAGTGATTCGTTTGCAGATGTCCAAACCCTTCCGAATATTATATATTTATATTGTTACACAAAAATCAATTGATTATTCTGATTATCTTAGTTCGTACATAGATGTTCAATTGATTAGGGCAGTTTCCTGCGTTTTAAGAAGCGACCGTTTAAGATAAAAGTTTAAATTCTTTTCGTCTTTGTTTGTTACTCGATAGAATGCGTTATATTGCAAAATTATTAACTTGTGACATAACATAAATATACTATAGCAAGAACTAATTAAATACAGTATGCATAATATTTATTAATAATTTTGTCAACTTTGCAATTTGTGAAATGCAATAATAACTGTTATTATGCACAAAAGGTAATTTACTTTTGCAGCGCAAATAGTTTCTTATAATAGTTTCCTGTAATTATCAATTACCGCTAAATATAGTTTATCACAGACAAGAAAATCAGTGATAGAACACTGCGATCAAGTAGTTAGGATTTTATACTTAACGCCATCCTTCGGTGAAAGAAATAACTATGTACATTAAAGATAAAGAATATAAACCACTGAGCTTACTCAATAACTAAACTACTTCTCATAATTTTTACCATTTGCTTAAAGTAAGTACATATAGAGCATTTCATTGGTACAGAAAGATGTTTTTTAAATGAATATTGATTATGAACCAGAATTAAATATGTATTCTTTGTATTTCCAATAATCATTACATGAGAGTACTCACGCTCGTAGTTCTAGTTGTTTCACAATACGGGTGCTACACCATGCGGCCAAATGCTGAGGTTAACTAAAGTTAACACATACAAGAACCTAGTATTTAAACTTGAAGTTAGGGATCTGCCTTGTTTGGCTGCACACTAGCATAGACAAGAACTTATTGAGTTCCATGCTATAAGAACCTATTTAATTGTACAGATCCACGGAAAAGTTGCCTAAGAAAGAGAAATTGATTGTTTATTATATTTTTGAACGATAACACATATAAAGCAGGATTAGAAATACTATAAAATATCAGAA
This sequence comes from Bombus pyrosoma, assembly GCF_014825855.1. Taxonomy (NCBI): domain Eukaryota; kingdom Metazoa; phylum Arthropoda; class Insecta; order Hymenoptera; family Apidae; genus Bombus; species Bombus pyrosoma. The sequence goes on along the minus strand of NC_057773.1, from coordinate 573,339 downwards.
TATAATATTTTATTAACAAAAAACAATACATTTTATACAAATATTAGATATACTTAATACGTATGTATATCTCTACACTAATAAACCATTGCATAAAGAAGAACCATTCAAAACGTTTGAGTCAGACACTTGTATTATTCAGGTGTAAATTTCTGCCTCCGAGGAAATCCCAACTACTTTTCATCCTTCCTCTTGACTCTTGAAACTTACGTCTATTCTTTTGGAGACTAGTTTTTTGTGTCTTCTCGGGCGCTGATCTTCCTCAGCCTTAACGAAAAGCTCTCTTTTAGATTCTCCTAGAATCATTACAGGAATTGATTCTTCAGAAAATTCGGAACAAGATTGTTTTGTATGCTGACTTCATAGTGATCTCCGTACGTGGTCATGTATTTTGCCCTTATATAAATACTTCTACTTCACGTAACTTTTTACACAATTCATTTCTGAATTTTTGGATTCTTTCGAGGTTTTGTTTGAGATATTTTATTTGTGCTGTAAGAAAATACGAAGTCTGAGCGTCCGAGGCGGCCGCCTATTTTTCGTCACCTTCAGCTACGTAGAATACGTACAATGTTACAAAAATTAAGGAACTCTTCAAGCAATAAATCAAAAATATTGAAATGTTAATAAAGATGATAATTTAGCAAAACGCAGTACTTAGAGAACAGGGTAACAGAAAGTGCTGATGTAGCATTGCATTCTTCACGCCCACCAGTGCCAAAAGTCAACTTCTCCTCCAAGTCGGCGGGGCCTGGTAAACATTGTCTTACCAGTAGCTAACGGAACAATGGCTAAACACCTTTTTCCATCCTATTCCTTTACCGCACTCCTATCCTTAAGCTTTGACGTGAGGTTCCGAGCGAAGATGTCCACTGTATTAGGAAGGCGACGTGAGTGTAAAAACCCACCTTTCCCGAGGAACGGAGCAGGGCGGCGATATGGACCAAATACTCACATGGCGTGGGCCGGGGGCCGTTGCAGATTAACAACGTGCTAGATCTGCATCAGCTCCGGCTCGAGAATAGACATGAATTGGTCCTGGCCGCAAGACTGGAGGGGCATCTTGACTAAGAGCCGGGGTCATGGTTTCTCCTTTCTTCTTTCTATTACACCTTTCCATTCTCCTCTCTTTCCAATCTCTCAAGGGCTGCAGATTCGCTGACGAATGGCAGTACGGGAATAGGATTCTGAGAAATACAAGCCAAAAATAGTATCCCATTGGTTATGTCTCAATAGGCCGGAGGTCCTACCTTTACCGGCCGGATCGCGAGGATGACAACCTCTATAAAAATTCCTAATCTTAAGCTGAGGTGCACGGCGATGGTGTACCTTGCAATCGAGGGCACTGGAAAGTGGTTGTTAGGCGCGTCAGTCATTGGCAGCCAAACCCGAAGTACCTGGCAACCCTGGTGGTATTAGCCTTCCCCCAGTAAGCGGCTCTGCCGGGGGTGACCTTCATTCCACAGGAAGTGGAGGCCCCCAGAAGGTGGATGGGGCCCGAAAGAACCAGATAATTCGCATCCCACTAAATACAAACATAAACACAAATATTAAAACAAACAAAGAGGAGGGAGGAGGAGCCCATTGCCAGTAAGATGACCTTCGCTGCGGATATCGAAAGGAAATTGATCCGACGTGCGACTGAGACCTCTAAGGTGGCAACCACGTCGAATAATTTAAAAGGTACAAATGTAAAGATACTTAGGGAGGCGGCGAGTTCCACTATCGCCGGCGCGACTGATCTTGTAAAGAGGATAGTTCCCGCCAGCTAAGTTGGAGCTTTGTTGGTAATGGAAGGATGAGTGGCGATACTGAAGAGTCGGCGGAAAATGAGAGAGAAGTTTTCGGAAATAAATCTCCAGAAGGGCCTCTTGCGCCCTGCAGGACAACAATGGCTGGCGGCGTCATCCTCGAAGTCCCTGGCAATAAGGGGTGAAAAAAGACTGTCGTGGTTGCTGCACGATTGTCCGAGGTCTTCGACCCAGCTATGGTTTCAGTGCTAACACTTTTCCGGATAGCGGAGTTGAAGGTGGCCGGGATGAATGTCTCAGTTACCAAGACGGAATTAAAGAAGACCTTGGCACAAAGAGGAGGATGGAGAGGAAAGAAGATACAGGCGGAGGATATCGGCATTACAAGAACCGGTCTTGGAATCGTATGGGCACGATGCCCACTGGAGGCAACTAGGAAGCTGGATGAGGAGGACAGGGTGGCCATCGGGTGGTCAACGGCAAGGACCGAAGCTATAGGGCGGATACCCTTGAGGTGAATAAGTCGTGATAGGTACTGCTGGTGTATGAGATTTTGTCTTCATCCGGGTTGCCTTCTTTTCAGTTAGGAATTGTGTAAAAAACCGGTCTGTGCCGGGATTCGAACCTAGTCTTGAACGCTCGTAACCAACTGCGCTAACCACAGCTCTGCCGTCGTCCGGTCGAGGTACGGTCTTTGTGTAATAAGTCACGGGAAAGAACCCGTTGGAAAGTTCTTGCTCTCGAATGTCGCTACACCCTTACAATGCTTCAGGTCGAGATGGGGCATGTAAGGAAGACATGCACCTCAACGGAGAACAGGGGGTACTTATGTTATAGGTGCGGTAGCTCTGGTCAGCGAGCGAGGGGGTGCCCTGCCGCTGCCCTAAAATTCCTACTTTGCGAGGCGCTCGGTGCACCTGCAGCTCATAGGATGAGAGGCCCAGCGTGTGCCCCACCAAGAAAGAGAAAAAAGGAGACATTCGCGGGGTTCTCATGACAGAGGAACCGTCTGATGGTCCCACGAAAGCGAACGAAAGAGGTTCGGCGCATTTCGAGAGAAGGACGGGAATCCGTGCCCTTAACTTTGCGAGGGAAAATTTTGGCGTGGAGGAGCCATAGATCTATAAAACTAGATACAATATGCGCCTCCTCCGAACTAATCTAGGACGGTCGAGGTAGGTGCAAGACCTGTTCTTCCAAACCATCCGGGAAAGCACGGACGCCTTAGCGGTGGTGGGCGAGCCATATCACGTCCCCGATTGGACTGAAGACATAAACGGCTCGATCGCCATGATGTGGATATCAACGCCAGGTGTGCCCGCCTCTGGGGTCCCGCGCGAACGCGTCAACGGATACGTTGCGCTTGAGTGGGCAGGAATAGTGGTGGTGGGTGTACACATCTCACCGCAAGCAGACTGCGTTCGAGGAGTTCTTGAACGGAGTTGGAAATAGCGTAAAAAATTGCGTGGGGAAACCCCAAGACGAACGTGCGCGGCCGAACGCTGTCCATGTGATCTGCGGGACACGCGCTCCAGCTGATAAACAGGGGCTCGACCAGCACTTACGTGGTGTAGAGAGGGTGCTTCGTTGTGAACATCACATGCCCCCCCTACCAACGCATTTAGTCAGGTCACAGGCTAGAGTGTGGCCGAGGGGCCTGAGACCCTTTCGGACCACCTTTATATATTAATGGAGGACGAGGATACTTCCATACCTGGGGAGGCGTTCGCAGGTGATGGCCGTAGCCCTCCGAGAGGACGAAGTTCATGCCCACCATCAAGGTAGGAGGTCAAGGACAGAGATAAATCACTATAAGGACAGGCAACCACTATAGCGGTGACCGAGAGCTGGGAGGCCCCCATGAGGGAATCGGGCGTAGACGAGGAGGCTGAGAGCCTCATGGCATGGGAGCCGTATGAGATACTTCCATACCGCGGATCCACGCCCGGTGTAAGACGTGGCGGCTTTATTCGTGGACTCTTGATATCCCAGAGCTGAGGACGAGCTGTATTCAGGCTCGAAGACGGCTCCGCAAGGAGATCTCCGCTGCCATGAGGCGTACCGCGAGATGCGGCGCTCCTTGTAGCGGGAAATCAAGATGGTAAAGATCCGAACCTGGTCAGACCTCGTCGAATCATTTATCAGTCAAAAAAGACTGATCCATGGACGCGGCCATACATGGCGGTGATGAGAAAGCTCCGCCCGAGGTTACCCCCGGCAACGGCGAAGATGGATCCAGCGCTGCTACTGGAGGTCATTAGGACACTGTCTCCTCCTCAGAAAAATGCCTCTTTTGGACGAATTCCTTGGAAGGGACGGTAGAGTGGAGAGAGGACATGGCGATCTCTGAGGAGGAAATCAGCGATGCAGTTAGGAGAATGACCTCCCGCGACGTTGCTTCGGGACCGGACACAGTGCCAGGCCGGGTTTAGGTAGAGACAATGAGGATTATGGCTCCCAAACTTCAGCGCCTGTTTACAAGGTGTCTAAGGGAGGAAGCCTACCCCTGAGATTGGCGGATGGCAAGGTTGGTCCTCCTTCGTAAAGAGGGGCGACATCGCCATCCGCGTACCGGCCGGAATGCCTGCTAGACGAGGTTGAAAAACTCATCGAGAGTGTAATTGCCGCCCGTCTGGAGGAACACATGTCAGGGCGAGTGCCGGGTTGATACGAAAACCAGTACGGCTTCCGGAAGGGCCGTTCGACGGTTGACGTTGTCAAACGCGTACGAGCCGTTTTGGAGCTCATGGTTTCCCAGGATAGTGTGTCGTTCGCGATATCTTTGGATGTCGTCAACGCGTTCAGCAACATACCATAGGACAAGGGTAGTGGAGGCCTTGGAGTTTTTCGAGAACTCTACTATTGTAACTTATTGGGCTAATTCGGGCCTATCTTAACGATAGGTGGGCCGTGTACATCGGCAGGGAAGGGGAGGAGCGGCGACCCGCCAAGCGCTGTGTCCTTCAGGGTTCGGTTCCGGGACCGATCCTGTAAATCATCGTGTAAGATGAGATACTTCGATGCCCGCTACTTTCAGGCACAGCCATGGTGTGTCACGCGGATGACACTTTGGTCGTGGCCGGAGGGCCCGATTCGGCCCGGAATTCCGTCCGGGCCCGGCGCTACGTCGCAGCAGGCCATTCTTCTGGTCCTCTCCCACAGCTCTTCCTCCGTGACTTCCCAGTCGTCCGTCCACTCTACCGTCGATATTGTTTCCCGCAACTGTTCTGCCGCACTGTCCTCTTGCGTCCCGATAATCTGCAGCAGCAGCGCCGGTTCCATCTACGTCGTTGCCAGGGGACCCTTCGCGCGAAGTTTTCGTGTCACCGTCCTGTATGGCCTTCCCCATGGGTCGGACTCGACTGCTTCCACCAGTTCAGACCAGGCACGGACCTTCGCGATCTTAATCTCTTTTTGTAGCGAGCGCCGTAGCACGCGGTACGTTCGGTAGCGAAGGGAGACTTCTTCCTCGTCGCTTCGTCGCCAGCGGCGGGCCCTCTGGTACCGTCTTCGGGCCCGGACACATCTCGCCCTCAGCTCCGCGATGTCGGGTGTCCACCAATACACGGCTGTGCTTCGTCTGGTGCTCAGCGTGGTTCGCGACATGGACGTGTCACATATTGCCGTCATGACTCGGCAGAGGTTCTCGGCCTCCTCCTCCACGTTTGTTTCCGTCAGCGTCGTCGAGGCCTCCCAGTTCCAGGTAGCCACTATTGCGGCCGCTCGAAGCAGATCGTCGTTCCTTTCCTTGATTTTTCACCTGGGTGTGAGCGCGTGCGTCCTCTCCTCGGCGAGTCGCGACCATCACCCGCGGTCACCGTTCCAGGTCCAAGTGTGTCTTTCACCTCCATGAATATGTAAAGGTGGTCCGAGAATGTCTCGATCCCCTCGGCCACTCTCCAGCCTGAAATCCGCCTGAATGTATCGGGGGAGGCCCATGTGATGTCAACGACGGAGCTTCCCCACCACACCACGCAGGTACTGGCCGATCCCCTGTCACCAACAGGAGTCCAACTCCCGCGGCCCAGTATGACAGCGCGCAGCCGCGCGCGTTGGTCCTGGGGCTTCCCCATTCCGTGGAGTGTGCGTTGAAGTCTCCCAGGACGAGGAATTCCTTGAACGCTGCCCATCTGTTGTCGGGTGAAACGTACACGCCCACCACCACCATCCCTGCCCACTTGACCGCGACGTATCCGTTGCCGTGCTCCAGCGGGATTCCGTGGGCGAGCGTCCCCGACGTTGGTGTCCAGGTGACAGCTACCATTTCGTCTGTATCTCCAGCCCAGTCCGGAGCATCCAGAACTCTGTATGGTTCAGCCATCACCGCTAGGGCAACCGTGCTCTCCCGAATGGTTTGGTAGAGCAGGTCTTGCGCTCGTCTCGACCGTCCCAAGTTGATCTGAAGGATGCGCATTTTCTCATTCACCTAAGGTCATTGCTTCCATGGCTTCCTCCGTGCCAACCTACTTGCTCGCGAGCTTAGGTACGGCGGTTCCCTGCGGCGGCGAGCCTTTTTCAATGCCACTTGCCTGGGTTTCAGGCCGGTACCCGCGTCCTGTGTACCGATGGTGCTCCGAGCGCCTCACAAAGCAGGCATTTCGGATGTCCTCCTTGGAGATGCATGTCTTGCTTATGTGCTCTATCTCCAGGCACCTGTAGTATTGAAAAGGTCTTCGCTCGATGGCTTCGACCTTCGCTATCGAACAGTCTATGGTGACCTTGCCAGCCTGGACCAGTTTCCTCACTACACCGGCCGGGCTTCGTATTCACATGGATCCAAGACGGTTTCGAGCAAGGCGGATTTCTCCCAGTCAGACGACCTTCCCCTTGCAACCGCTCTCCTTCGCCAGGGTGTTCCTGATTTCCTCTTTGGTGGCCGAGATGTCTATTCTGGTCACCCTAGCTTCCGCAGTTCGGAAGGGTGTCGCCACGCGAACCTTGCTCGGATCCAGGGTCCGGGTCAGCCGTGCTGCGAGCGCAGCGGCCTTCTTCCTCTTCTGATCCTCGGAGACCTTCAGAACGACGCCTCCAGTTATAGTCTTGCGCATCCTTATCGTGTTGATGCCGACCTCGGCCAGAAACACTCGGCTTGGTTGCCCAAGTTGTCCTTGACCGCGACCAACACTTTCGCGTAGGATTGGCCCGATCTATCCTTCAGCGTTATCGTTACCGACGATGCTCGCGGTGTATGTGGGGGGGGCAGCTTGTCTCCCCCTCTTCGCACGTTCTCCGATTCTCCCTTTGGGGCTTTCCTCGGACTCTTCACCCCTGTCCTGGGAGTTATCTTCGCCGCTTGTTTCTCCGCTGGCTCCCTTTCCTTCCTGCTTCCTCCTGTCCGCCCTTGGTCGCTGGAGTGTTTGGAGCTACAGGCTCCACCCTTCCCGTGGTCTCGTCAGGGATGACCTTCTTTTCTCTTCTATCGATATTTTGGAGGCGTTCTTCCATCAGCTGGATCAGCGAGGGGCCTTTTCCATGTTGCATTCGATCGAATCGAGACGCGCTGTCTCGCTGCTCTTCTCCGCCGTGGAGCGCGAGGGCAACTCTTTTCGGGGCGCCTCGTTCTCAGGGGTGGGATCCATCCCTCTCACCATCTCTGTTGTGCCAGCGGCAATGGACTTCGCCGCTTCTTTCGCAGCGCCTTCACATGTGTGCCCTTAAGTTTGCGGGATATCTCGGCAACGTTGGTCACCTCAGAAGCTCGACAGACCAGTCCGCTTCTATGTCCGCAGTAGTAGATGTTACGCACTTGTCACTGTCACCTGAGTCTCCGTGACGTCAGCAAGCAGGAAGGACGCGTTCGTGTCGCTCCGTGGTTTATGTCTGAAATCTCGAGGAAAATCAAAGTATTTGGACAAAAAAAGTGTTAGAAAGTGATGTACTAGTGCCCTAGAGCAAAAGGGAGTATAAGAACTAGTGGAGTTCGCTTCATTAGAAGTGGAAAAAGCAAAAGAAAACTGTTGCGACTAGACTAGACTAGACGCGACTAGAGCGCCGCCGCACGGGCTACGTGTGAACTGGGCAGTGGCGACCATATTGTGGAGAGCGCCGAGAACGCCGCCACAAGGGCTATCAGCGAAGCTGCCCAGCAGAGCGGAAGCTGCGTTACCGACGGTGGGAGAGAATAGAAAGCGGGCCTACCGACGGGGGCAGACCGTCGCGCGGAACATTTAAAGGTGCAGTGACTTAGTCGCGTATGTAGGAAGTAATACGCCGCTGGACGCAGAGTTTGTGCGGGGAAAACAACACGCCGCTGGACTTAGTGTCTGGGAATTGAGATGTCTGCACGGGGACAGACTCTACTTGCCACGGAGGCAAGGGTAGTCCTGCAACCCCTAAAAACGCAAGACATGGAGGAACAGATCCCGGAGATGAAGAAAAGGAAAAGGACCGATGAGGAAGGTAAGGAAGCGAAACAGCGAGATTCGCGACCTATAAATGAGAAAACCCGGCCCGTACCCGACATTAGGGTACAAGCTAGCGAAATTGAAAATAAGGTGTTAGCCTTCTGCCTCGATCCCAGCAAGAAGGTAAACAAGGACCAAACCGCAATAATCATGCGGTACTTCAAAGACATGAGAGGAACAGTGGAGGAACTCCTGCTCCACAATAGTTATCTGGCCGGTAAGCTAGAACAGAGCACCGGCTCAGAAAAGAAAGAAACTGAGATACTGAGCGCTGTGAATAAGTCGCTGCAAGCCAGCAAGCGGCTGGAGACAGAGGTAAAAAAAACCGCGAGGACAGAACAAAAGGAGAAGGTAAAAATGACCAGTAATAAGGTCGGGCAGAGCGCTGTAAAACCATCGAAGAATGTGGTAATAATCTGCCCAGAGGCAGCGGACAGCGAGATAAAGACGCGGAAACGACGAAACCAGAAGGACTAAAAGCGTTCACGGAGAACGCGAAATTGAAGGAGGCTGGCCTAAAAACCAGCACTCCACAAAGAAGACAACCCCGGGTGATCATGTATGATGTACCACGGGATATTCCAGAGAAGGAAATAATGGCCTACATGAAGAAGCAGAACCAGGACAGGCTTAAAGAAGAGGACGTGGAAGCCATCAAGTTCTGCTTCAGGACTGGCCGCAAGGACTCCGAGGAAACCAACTGGGTAATGGAAGTACTCCCCCAGGTAAGGGAAAAATTGTTAAGGGGAAAAATATACATTTCGTGGAACGCGTGCAAGGTCTGCGACTATATCGCGGTCAGTCGCTGCTACAAGTGCCAAGGGTACGGGCATGTGGCAAAATACTGCCGCGTAAACTATGAAATCTGCGCGCACTGCGCGGAGAGCGGACACAGCACAAAAGAGTGCAAAAGTAAGGAGAAGAACGCCAGCTGCGTGAACTGCAGAAAGGCAGGAAAGAAGGGCGATCACGCAGCCTCCAACGTGAACTGCCCTATGTACAAGAAGGCGTTGGAAATAGCCGTTTCCAGAGCAAAATATGAATAGGGCGATAAACAATGACGGAAGAGCACGTGGGAGAAAACGGAGAATACGGATTCTGCAGCATAACATGCAGAGATCCAAAACCGTTCCCCACGAGATCAGGACGCAGATGGAAGCTGATGGCGATGAAATCTTGCTGATGCAAGAGCCATACAGCATCGACGGAAAGATACCTGGACTCGGAACAGGAATCGCGATTACCTGTCGAGGATCGAAAAACGACCCGCCAATGGCGGCAATTGGAGTCAAGTCTAAGCACCTAACGCCACTCGAAGTTGCCGAACTCTGCACAACGCATTGCGCATGTGTACAGGTAAGTGACGAAGAAGTGGAAATCTACATGATAAGCCAGTACCTTCCGCCGACCGAGAACATCGAGATCGGCGTCAAACAACTGGACAAGGTACTGAAGAGTCTCAGAGGAAAGAAAGCCATTGTAGGCCTAGACTCCAACGCAAAATCACCTTTGTGGTGCAGCAAGGCCATCGACGACAGAGGAGAGGCTCTGGAGGTCATTATTGCGCAATACGGCCTCCATGTCCTTAACCAACCGGGGCAGGCTCATACATTCGAGACGACTCGAGGGCGATCGAATATTGATATAACAATGGCGAGTCCAGAAGCTATACCGCTCGTGAAAGATTGGAAAGTTCGCGAGGACGGTACCTCCAGTGACCATAAGATCCTGGAGACGCGCCTGAATCTCGAAGAAAGGAGTACCCCGCCGCAGCTTCAGAAGAGAAGATACAACACAATGATTGCCGACTGGGAGGTGTTTCAAAGAGTTGTCGCGGAGGAGAAAGAGGCACTCCGAGAAACAACTCTCCAGCAGGCGGATGACGTCGAACGAATGACCGAACGAATGCAGGAAGCCCTAATAAAAGCCTGCGACGCAGCCATTCCAAAGAAGAAATGGCACTATAGGTCAGTGCCATGGTGAACGCCCGAACTCACACGAGCAAAGAGGAACACCTACCGGGCAAGAAGAAGATACCACGGGGCTAGGGACCCCGCAACGAGGGAACAGGAAAAGCTGCGGTACAGGGACACTAGGAGAAAGAACGTCAAAGCGATTACGAAAGCCAAGATACGAAGCTGGCAAGAATTCGTATCGAAGGAAGGCAATAAAGAACCCTGGGGCATCGTCTACCGAACGATTACGGGTAAATTAAGAAGGGAAGACACAGTGTCGACCCTGCGGATGCCACAAGGAGAAACCTCCAACTGGCGAACGACTGCGAAGGCGATGCTGTCTGCCCTGTTGCCCGATGACCAGGAAGATACGGACACGCCGGAGCAGGCAGTAATCAGGCGTGAAATGATAGCCCCGCCGAATGTCGAAGACACCCCAGAGTTTCGGTTCGAAGAACTCAGTGGCGCTGTGAAACGACTAACGAAGGGGAAATGTCCAGGACCCGATTTAGTCGAAGCAGAAGTAATTCAACGCGCCTGGGGAGGAATTCACCAAGAGCTCCTTAGGCTCATGAACGGCTGCCTTATCTGGGGGGTCTTTCCAAGGAGATGGAAAGTGGGGAACGTCATCACCATCCCGAAGGGACCAGAACGGGACAGAAGTAGCCCGAAGTCTTACAGGCCAATCTGCCTACTGTCTATGGTGGGCAAGTTGCTGGAAAGACTGATGGCTACTAGGATGGCGACCATTTTTCACGAACACGTGTTATTCTCGGATCGACAATACGGCTTTCGTCCTGGGAGATCGACGGTGGACGCGATCACCAAATTCCGCGAGAAAGTCGAGCAAAAGAGCGAGGAAAAGTACGTCCTCGCAATTGCACTCGACATATCTGGAGCCTTCGACAATGTATGGTGACCGAATGTAATGCGCGAACTGAAGAGAAGAGGCTGTCCCGACAACCTATATCGGTTGGCGAGGAGCTACTTTTCGGACAAAACCGTGCAAATCATCGGGAAAAACGATACAATCAACAGGCCCGTCACGAAAGGATGCCCGCAGGGATCGGTATTGGGTCCAAGCTTCTGGAACCTGATATTTGATGACCTGCTGGCGGAACATACGACAAGCGCGATAGATTGCGAACCGATCGCGTACGCAGACGACATAGTGACCCTAGTCGCAGGAAACGCGAGGAAGGAACTACAAGAGAAAGGACAGGAGATAGTCACACGCGTTTCTAGGTTCAATAGGGAGAAACTGTCGTTATCGGCGGAGAAGACGGAAATGCTGCTCGTCAAAGGCAAACTTGACGCGGAAAGACCACCGATCATCAAGATCAACGGCAAGAACATAAGAATGGTACAAGCGATAAAGTACCTGGGAGTGTGCCTTGAAAGCGGCCTAAAAAAAGAAATTAACTGGCATGTATACGAAACAACGCAGAAGAGCCAAAAACTATTCAACAGTCTCGCGAGAGTGGCCAAGGCGAAGTGGGGACTCGGACACGCGGCCATGCGTACCTTGTACAAAGGGCTGTTCGAGCCGATAACCACGTACGCCGCGGCTGGCTGGAGCGACCTGTTGAATGGAAAAACTAGGAATATGCTTATGCGGTCACAGAGGATGGCACTCCTCCGAGTGATGAAGGCCTATAGAACAACGTCAACAGAGGCACTACTGGTTATCGCGGGGGTCATTCCGATCGACCTCCTAATAGAAGCCAGATCCAGGATATACGAAAAGAAAAGAGGGCGAGACGATGCAAGCAGCGAAAAAGCGATCGTCAAAGAAGCTATCCAGAAATGGCAGGAATGCTGGCAGACCACGCAGAAGGGAAGAACAACCTTCGCATACTTCGGCAGTGTCAAGGACAGGCTTGAGAACCGCTGGGTAAGACCTGACCTCTACATGACACAGTTCATTAACGGCCATGGAGACTTCAACAGCAAGCTCAAAACGTTCTGTCTGAGCGAAGTGGACACGTGCGATTGCGGCGAAGAAGAAACCCCTCAACATATCCAGATCCATATCGAGGATTGCCCAATCTTCGACGAAGATCGTCAAAAACTGCGGAACGCGATACAAGAACTAAACTTGGACTGACCAGAAGAAAAGTGGGAGTTCGTAACAAAGAACGTATACCCCCACTTCCGCCAGTTCACAAGGAGCGTTCTGCAGGCAAAGGAAAGGAAGAGAAGGGGAATCCTGCGAGAGACGGGGGGAATGACACATCAACGGCAACAGGGACGATCTCCAGATAGAAGATCGACACAACCGGGTGAGCAGACATGCCAGCATCTGAGAAGAAGTCTAAGACTGGCTGGAAGGACACCCGAGCAAAGCAGAAGGGAAACATAAACAACAACAACAACAACGAAGAAGATGACAACATGAAACCTGGAACCTGCCGCAACAGAGGACTCACGAAAGGAAAACCGACATAAAAGAGCACGGGGAAAATAGGCAAGGAACCAAGGCGAAGAAAAATACGACGAGCCGGAGAGGAAACCTGCGACCGTCAACGCAGGCGGCACCCATGCAAATGAGTGCCGAGACGGTGCAGGGGGCAATCGGTGGGACCGAGCTATAAGCTGGCAGCTCTGCCTCCTCATGGCCCCCGCTGGTAACGGTGCGGCGCGATGCGTGCATCGCGCGGCGCCGGCTAAGCGAGCTGCCGCCCGAAAGGATAGGTTTAACTTGTCCAATGACCCGCAAGGAGAGGGCAGGGTTTTCCCAAGTCACGCGCCGACCACCTATGCGCGCCGTCCCCTGGACGGGGGCGCTAGAAAGTAGAGAAAAAAGAATGAGCGAAGCCAGTATGAGTACCCCGGGTAACTCGTGCAGCGGCGCTGTTGTCACGCGTCCCAATATTGCTTCCTCACCGCCATAACCTCACACGCGGTTTTATTTCGCCTGTCACGTCTTTCCAGACCGAATTCCGTTAGACCTTACCCCCCTTTTTTCCACAGGCACTAGCCCTTCACTCTGATTAACTTCCTTGTTCGAATTCTCTAATTTCCCGGAGATTTCGATCACGCTCACAACTCCGTCTTCTCTACGTCTGCTCCACGCAAATGCCCCAATGGAAGCACGGGCTGGCAATCTGGTGGCAAATCATCGTAGCATCCTTCTGTTGAGGAGGTTACATAGCACGACGGCCATCAGAATCGTAATGGGGTACCAGACGGTATCCTATCCGTCGGCGACTGTTCTGCTAGCTTCTCCTCCCTTTGAGTTCCAGGCATTGTCATATAGGTGTAAATATAAGCGCCTAAGTACACGGGACTTGGGTGGAAAAGCTGCCTAACAGGTGGCTCGAGACGTTCAGTGGAAGGTGGGAGCGGAATCGTGGGACTGGTGGCGGTTTCGGCTGACCGATGAAGATGAAGGGCACCGAGAAATGGAAGCGGTTCTCCCAAGGTGGGAGGCTTGAAGAAGCCGCGGCGGACTCCCGGTCACATATAGGATCACGCGGAATTGGCCAGGAAGTGACGGATACCTGTCACCACTGTGGGAAGGGCAAGGACACGGCACAGCACACGCTGAGGTTTTGTCCCGCGCCGTCGCCTACGTCTCGTCATCGGCGAAAGCTTGGCCCCTTCGGTGGTCGTGCAGACGATGTTGAGAGGACAACAGAAGTACAACGCTGTCTGCTCCTATTACGATCAAGTTATGTCTGGAACGGAGTAGGCAGAAAGAGAGAGAGAGAAGTTCCCACTCCTGTAAAGTATCGCATCGGAGGGTGGCGGGGGCGGGTGGTCTAGAGCCGTGCTCCTCCTCCTCGGGTGACGGCTAACAAGAAGCGGAGGACGATGCGCCTGTTACACTTGGGCCCAACCGGCAAAAGGGTCATCATACCGGGCAGGCACTGGAGCCTCCGCGGACTTATACCATAATCCAGGTTATGATGTTAGAAGTAATGGTCTCTCCTAATGTGCAAGTTAACTTGTGGGATTGGTTCCTATAAAAATGGGATAACACGCGCAGGAGTGCATCGGCTGTAATTCGTAAGAGGTCCCAGGGCACTCCTGTTAAGTGTTTAGGATAGCCATAGTGGAGTTTTAGTTGGTATGATTCTGATACTACTGATGTGAATCCTCATCTAATTAGCGATCAGTCAGGTTGCAACTGATCGGTTGATATTGTGAACCGTGAACGGTATTAACGCTCACGATTTATTTGCACTATTTAGTATACGCGAAGAAAATCACTAGCAAGTCAAGATATTGACCGATAGAAGATTGAAAAACTGCTGTCGTTCGGTAATAGTGCTGTCGCGGAGGAAAATTAGCGATGGGTATGACTAAAGCACGGAACCAGCGGATTCGTTGATGGCAATTTTGGTTAGGAAAGTGAGAGCAATGGTCATTGCTGCTAATTGAATAAGAAGAAGGCTGGTGAGTAAGGTGGGTGCTGGCCGCCACCAATCGAAGGTAGCTCGTGAGTGGTGATGTACATGGGAAACCCACTTTCCCGTGTTTTCTTGCAATGGACAATAACTCAAAAGAATGTATCAACTTAAAAGATACTTGTGTAGTCTTAAGGACCTGAACTATAAAAAATGCTAAAATTTATGATGGGTCCATAAGATTTATGAGAGTCCGCAATAGGGTGTTTAGACATCTGGTGGCCATCTTGCACAAGAGATAGAAGCTAATTTATGTAGAGAGTCACGGGACGTAACGGACGGCCACCCCAAATCCCGAACAACTACTCCGCTGCTTTTCTGGGAAGCAGCGGAGTATCCATGAGGAATCCTCCATGTAAAAAACAGGATCAGAAGAAGTACTTAGACAACATACACAACAAATTACAGTCATGTTACAACTATTTACAAATACGATAAGTAAAAGATAGGAATGGACACGTTGAAAATAGCAGCTTGGAACTCCAATGACCTATAACAACGGGCCCTTGAAACTGAAACATTTCTGTATAACAATAATATTGACATATTACTTGTTTCAGGAACACAAAATACCATATTACACCATCTATGATACCAAACACCCCTCAAGAAAAGCACACAGAGGGGCCGCAGTGATAATAAGATTAAACACCACTTACATGTCGAATCGTCGTCGTAATAAGAGCCCGAATCGTTATCGGAATAAGGGTATTGGGCACACAGTGAATCTTCGCTGGAACTATACATCTTCCTTATACAATCGAAGTGACGTTTACTAACACAAGTATGGATTTTGAGAGTTGATAAGTAACCGCGGTGATTAGATACTAGTGACAATGGCCTAAGGTTCGATAACGAATCCGCGGTCAACGGGATAGCAAACTTATTATTTTCGTCAAAGTCTAAGTTGGACTATCTGTTGGATTCACAGATCGTAAAGATACCAGGTAACTCGCTAATGAGGTCGTACGAGAGAATATTTCTCCGTCCCGGTAACGCTGCACAGGAAAACTATATAGTAGTTACCCATATGGGGTGTGTCTAAGGACACAAGATCCTCGGATTCGTCGAGGAAAGCCTTCGTTCGGAAGGTGAGGGAAATTGACGTTGCTGTTAATTGATGAATTTCCATATCGATGGTTAAAAAAGGATGCTAGTCGCCCTTGAGGAAAAGTTGCTAGCAGGAGGCGCCGTTCGTGAGAAAATAGATTTCCCCTATCTTCCCGTAGTTGGGACAACGATTTTTTGTCTGTTTGAAGGACTTCAGTTAACTAAATCTTAAAATTTGTAACGGGCCCTCGAGCTAACTAAACATGTACTGTGGAGATGCGTCGACATCTGATACCTATTTTATTCGAAGAATAGGGTCTGCGTGTGGCAAGCCACGGGGCAGAGACCGTTGGAATGTTTATTGTCGAATGTTACAACTATTTCCTTTTTATGGGGAGCTATACTATTACTCCATATCTTTGTTAGACAAAACGTTTATCCCTTGAGCGCGGCCTCGTTTGGCGACTGGCTGTCGCCTCGAGCCCAAGCTCACTATCACAAGTTTCGAACAATTACAGTCGGACTGGATGACTACAATTGTTTAATTACAGCTATGGTGGAATCTAGATTATAATGTTACGGGGTTTTTCCAAAGTTCCAAAGGGGAGGCTCCAGTGTCCTTCCATCTCCGATATACATTAGTTAGTCAAATTAGTCAAGAACACGTTCAAGCAACCACCATTACAATACAAACTAACGGCAATTACTTTCAAATGTCAAGTATATGCACCACCGCGATACAAAATGACATTATAAAAATGGGAACAATATTTTCAATCCTTAGGTGACAAATACAACGCAGCAGGAGACTTCAACGCAAAGCACACGCTATGGGGCTCAAGAATTAATACACCTCGAGGTAGACCACTAGAAAAATATATTAGAACTAGTAATCTCAACATATTATCCACAGAAAGATCAACAAACTGGCCGACAGATCTAAACAAAACTCCTGATTTGCTTTATTTTGCAGTTATAAAGGGACTACAAGCAAATAAATTAAAAATTACACCCAGTCTTAAAACTTAGCTCCTATCATACACCGATAATAATAGAATACACAAGCAAAGCAATACTTTATAGCACACCAGAGTCGCTTTGCAATAAAACCACCAAATGGCAAACATTTAAAGAACTAATCGAGAGCAAAATCAACTGCAATATTTCACTAAAAACACCTGAACACATCGAACAGGTGGTAACAAATTTGACCGAAATTATACAAGAAGCAGCATGTGCAACTACTATTTAAAAACTAAATAACAGGTAAACAAAAATAATTCGACCAGACATCCTTGAGAAAGTCTGAGAAAAAAGAAAAGCGAAAGCAAAATGGTAAAAACATCGAACACATGAAAACAAAAAACATCTGAACAAACTTGCAACGGAAATAGAAAGTGAAATAAAAAATCATAATAATAACGAATTTTTAAAATTCATAGAGGATTCATAGAGGACTACTCTCTATGGAAAGCCGCGAACAAAATAAAAAAACCAATAAAACTAATCCTAGCAATCAGAAAAACAGAAGCAACGAAGAGCAAGCTGAAGAACTTTCCAACCACCTTTGTAACATATACCCCATACTTTGTTACTCCATATAATATTAACAGTAAATCCAAATGTCATTCAGACGTAGATGCGCAAAATACTAGTACCTCAACTGACAAGCTCTACACCATACTTAGTACAACCGCTCAAGAAGTTAGAAATATAATCAAGGAAACATAAGCAATAAAGCACCAAGATTCGACCTAAACAATGGTAAAATCTTGAAAAAGCATCCCCCCAAAACCAATACGATTAATGACAATAATATTCAATGCAATTTTAAAAATCCAACACTTTCCTACTCTATGGAAATTAACACAGATCATAATGTTACCTAAGCCAGGCAAAGATCCACACCAAACTATATCTTGCAGGCAGATATCACTACTTCGTGTGTTTTCTAAAATACTAGAGGAAACAATATACGATCGCCTAAAACTAACAAGTATTGTCATCTTTGGTAACGAATGCTTTCCTCACCTAAATTGCTACACAGTACCCGGGCACTCCTAGAGCCATAGGGGTTGGGGTTATGCCCAACCAGCGCACAAGATACCCAGTACCATGCTACCTGAATTAGTTAGGTCTGGCAGGAGCTTCCACATGTCTCAAGTCGAACGGGGCGTTTTCTAAACTCTACCGTCTCCCGGGACGGTTCCGGAGCAGGTGGGACGCTGCTCACCCGCCGAAGATCATTCGGGGGAGAGGCAGAGGTACAGCAAGAAAGCATCTTAGGGCCAATATTATGTACACTATACACGGCCAACGTACCAATAACTACCAACAGCAAAATACTGACATTAGCGGACGATACGGTTGTACTAGTCAAGCACACTAATCCAGAAAGAGCAGTCACATTACTACAAGAGCGTATCACAAAAATACGAAAATAGTTGCAAGATAAACAAATAAAAGCAAATCCCAGTAAACGCAACCATATTACACCTACATTACGAAAACGGAAACCACCAAATATCCAATTGAATGGCACGCACATACCACAAACAAAGCAAGTTAAATATTTAGGACTCCACTTAGCCTCACAACCTACATGGAAGCATCATATTAGATCAATAATAAATAAAATATGGATAAAAAGGAGACAGATCTCCTCGTTAACTAGTCAAAATTCTAAACTCAACGTAGAAAATAAACTAAAAATTTACAAAACGATTATAAAACCAACTTGGAATACGGGATACCACTATGGGAGACAGCAGCAATGAGCCACATAAATAAACTTTCTTTTTTTTTATAAGCCACCAGATAGCGTAGCAGTCCGGGTCTGTCTGGACAATGCACGCCCATGGCCTCTGCCCCGCCTCCCCCTTTCCAACCTCTTTGAGTGGCAGCTTCGCCCCCTCTTTCTTCCTGCGGCCTCTTTCCATCTCATCACTTGCTCGCAGAAGGAGCTCGCCGCCCTTCTGACACTCCCGTTCGTCAGCAGTGCTGTAAGCACCACAGGCGGCGAGAAATCCAGTCCTATTTCCGCGGTGAGGGCGCGACGCGGGACCGCCCACGTCGGTCAACGCTCCAACGGGTCGCGTGGACGCCTTCCTACCGATCCGATGCAGGTACTCCCCGAGGACACTCCGTGTCTTGTGAGCACCTAAGAGACCATGTACGTCAGGGAAGGTTCGCCACCGTTTAACCAAACGTCCCAATTTGGTAGGATGGCCTCGACGACCCTCAGCCCGAACGCGACCACTCTCGTATCTAGACTGGCGTGCCAACTGTCGAGCCTGAACCCCAATAGATCCCAGGTACGGAGATAAAACTCACGACACCTCAAGGCCTGCAGCTCGAACGGGAAAAACCTTGCGAGCACCGCCGCCGAGATGGTGCCTCTAACCACCCTGGTGGCCACTGCCCAATGCAACCAGCAGGAGATCGGTTGGCCATTAAGTCCGCCGCCCAGATTGGAGCCCCGTAGAGGAGCTTGGACTACACCGCTCCGGCGTACAGCCAACGCACTCTGCCACCCGAACCGTCTAACCGAGGCAGCAGACATCCCAAAGCGTTCGCCGCCGCCTCAACCGACGGTATCAGGCGATCGAAATGATCGCTGAAAATCTAGTGACCATCAAGGATCAGATGCAGATACTTTATCCTGGAACCGACCTCGACTTCCACCTCCACAAACCTCAGGTGATAACCCGCTGGAGGCGTCCCGTGATTAGCCCTGCTACAAAACCACAAAGACCCAAAGTTCTGAGAGGACACCTCTAGCCCCGATTCCCTG
The DNA here is from genome assembly GCF_014825855.1 of Bombus pyrosoma. Classification (NCBI taxonomy): domain Eukaryota; kingdom Metazoa; phylum Arthropoda; class Insecta; order Hymenoptera; family Apidae; genus Bombus; species Bombus pyrosoma. Next base: position 553,974 of record NC_057773.1, on the reverse strand, counting down.
CTCATGGCGACTACGCAGACCACTGCCATCTCCTGCAACTACTACCCTCTCGAGCAACTTGCCCGCCTCAACCAGCAAACACACCTACCGGAAGGCCGAGAACAAATCCGGAGGTCGTCCCGGCTTCGGGAGACCATCCGGAATCATCCGTCCTTCCCTCCATAAGCCGGGGAATTCGCCCCAGGCGAGGCATCTGTCGAACAGGTACCGCAGCCTCGAGGTCAACTCCTCAGCAAACCCCTTGCAGAGACGGGCCGGGGTTATTGCTCCCCCAATGTGAGAATGGAGCAGTTCAGTTCCTACGTCAACGAACTGGACACATTGATACGTGTAGCTAAGAGGAGTTACCCAACGATGATGATTGCCGGCGACTTCAATTCAAAGGCTACCGCGTGGGGTGGCAGGATGAACAAGAAGAAGTTGGCGAGGATGATCAGGAACGCCAAGGAAAGGTGTTGAAAGAAATTCTGTGCGACGCTGGATCGGGATCCATGGGGGAAGTCGTACAAGGCTATCATGTCCAGAATGGCTAGGAGAACAAGGCCGGAGGCCTCCACGTGTATAGGGTATAGCGAAGGTGATGATGTTGATGACGATGGCTGCAGGATTGTGGTGGAAGACTTACGGGACGCCGGCAAGAAGATTAATCCAAAGAAGGCGGTCGGTGTAGATGGTATACGAGAGACGGCGGTCAGAGTATTGATGGAAGAAACAGCGGAGCAAGTACTGAGGGCACTGAACGCGGTGAACGTTGAAGGCAAGATTCCGGCAAAATGGAAGGAGGCGAGGGTGGTCCTCATTCCCAAACCGGGTAGGGACCCTGTATTAACATCACCATTCCGGCCGACTGGCGTGCTCCCAGCACTGAGTAAAGTCTGGGAGCACACGTTTAAAGGCCTGATCGAGGAAGGTCTGGGGCTGGACCCATTTCATGAAGACCAGTATGGGTTCAGAAGGAGAAGGAATACTGAGGACGCCTTGCGCCGTATAATTGATCTTGCCGACTGGGCCAAAAAAAGAAACAGGATAACTGTGTTGATAGCAGTCGACATGAAGAACGGGTTTAATACCCTCAGTTGGAGCGTAATCTTGAAGGAAGTGGATGTTAGAGGGATACCCAAGAAACTGTTCACGCTCCTCGAAAATTATTTCGAGAACAGAAGGATTATAGTCAGAACGACAGCAGGAACAGTTAGGAGGAACGTGTACGCGGATGTCCCTCAGGGATTAATACTAAGGCTGCTGATTTGGAACCTGGTGTACGACGGGCTATTAAAGGCGTTAAAGACGATTCTTCACCGGAATGCGGTGGCATTTCCCGACGACCTAGCAGTAATACTTCACATGGCGAAGCAGGAAGAGGCGACCACGAAGTTATCCGATGCGATGGGCGTGTGTGCGGAAAGGCCGACGCCCTTGTGGGAGCATTTAGATCTTTGCTCCCCAATGTCAACGGACCCACCGGCTCTGTTAGAAGATTCTATTATGGGGTCTGGGAGTCGGTGATGTTATATGCGGCGCCTGTATGAGCCAAGGTATTAGAAATTAAGAAGAATAGGAACATCTTGAAAAGGGGCCAAAGGGCCGCATTGACAAGAGTTTCGACGGCCTCCGGTACAGTGTCCCATGCAGCACTGTGCATGCTTATGGGCATTATGCCCATTTATTTCACAGCGGAGCTTCGAGCCGAAAAATATCGTATTAAAAAGGAGGATCAGCAGGAGCAGTACAACACCCGTTCAAGAGCTGGGGTCTCGGTCTATCAAGAGAAGATTATGGCAGTAGAGGAGCGTATCATGAAGAAATGGAAGGAGGAGTAGCGATTTTACAGAGAAGACAATTGGACGAAGCTACTGGTAGCGGATGTATGTTTATTTAGAAGATATAGGAGGAATATTGATCACTTCACCATGTATATCCTGACAGCGCATGGAATTTTCAATGTCTATCGAAAAATGATTAATAAGGAGGACCACTCCAGATGTTGGGACTGCAATGGTGAAGACAATTACGCTGAAGATGCGCTTTTCCACTGCATAAGGTGAATACGTGAGAGAACGGAATTAGAAAATTACGTCGGCATACCACTAACAACGGAAAATTTAATGGAGCTAGTGGTGAAGAAGGAAGACAACTGGGCAAGGGCTCAGGACTTGTGCAGAAAAATTATGCTAGCAAGAATGGTGCAGGAGAAATTCGAAGAGAGAAGGAGAACTAGAGAAATAAGAAGAAGAAATGAGACTCAAATATGAGGGAGCGGTGCGTAATTAATCCCAACCCTGAAGTAATGCCGTAAGGCGGTTCCGGGGTTGATGCTTGCACAGAAGAGAAGCGGAGAGAGAAGGGGTTTTTAGTGGATATGGCAATGCCATCGGCCGAGTCCCACATAGTCCAATCTGGGCATGCGTAACAGCATTTTTCCCTCCTCAATTAAAAAAAAAAGGGGGGCCCCTCTTAATGCGCTTCGGAAGGTCATCGTGGAGGTTTTAGTCGGTATGAATCTGCCACTACCCCGCGCTCTTCGGGGAGAGACTGCCTATGAAGTTTCTCTCCACGTAAAAAAAAGAAGATTTTATAGATTCATACATATGCTAACTTTAGTTAACTTCAGCACTTGGCACTTCGCCATATGGTGCAGCACCTATAGAACAACTGGAACTACGGGTGTGAGCACTCTCATTTCCTCTTCGTCATTAATTTGTTCACATACCCATATTGACGTCTTTTGTGTTGACATCAAAAAAGTTGTCCGAAGGCGTGGCTGTGTCTATAAGTACTGTCAGAGATGAAATTTCCTCTCTGGTACTATATGTACGTGTCTATACATATATATACATATTTATATAGTTAAGTTTTTAACATTACTTTGAACATCTTGTTATTTATGTTTGGTCAATAGGCATTATATTTTGTGTTCTGTAATGTTTGTACGAATGTTTTATACAAGCGAAGGTTTCCTGTTTAATTCTAACGATGGGTAAATGTGTATTTTGCGAAAATTTGAGCAATAATGAGAAAGTACGACATTACACAAGTACGTAAAGATAACATAACCTCTATTCAATTTTCAATAATCATGATATTTTTTGTTTTAATTTCTATACAATTATATGTAGATTTCCACAAGATGAAGCATTGTGTAAACAGTGGGTCAAACTAATAAGCCTGGAAGGATGGAAGCCTAAAGATAGTAGTTTAGATAGTAGTTTACACACTAAGTAGTAGTGTGTTCTGATCACTTTCCTTAAGATAGGTTTGTAATGCATTACAACAATAGAAAGCGTTTAAAACCAGGAATTGCCCCCACAATTTTGATGAAGAAGGCAAAGTTCAAAAAACAGGGGGACGTTTTGTTGGGAAAAAATTACAGAAGTAAAAAGCTGTTTATTTGTTCATAACAGTTATGAAAGCAGTATCTGTTATGAAAATATGCATTGAGAAATTGATAATTAATGTATTTCAATGTATTTTTTCTACAATTCTTCTGTTACTTTACATGTAGATACTCTCATTGATACACCCACAGCTGTATGTTTTCTAGGTAATGTTCAAGCTGTGCCTATGATTTTTGTAAAAGAAGAGAACTGTGAACCACAGAGAAACATAGTACTGGAAAGTAATTGTAGAGGTGAGAAACTGTATCTTTGTTGATGAAATATAAAAATGACAGTTTCTTTGTTTCTCTATGTCAGCTTATATATAATAAATATTTTTTTATATACATTTAACTTAACATAAAATTAAATATAATTAGTGCTTAAATTTGGAATTTATTAATGTAGTTATTTAATAGTAATATATATATATATTACTATTATATAAATATATATATATTTTTTTTTGTTTCCAGATAAAAATAAAGATGTCTTTGCATCATCTTCAACAATTAAAAAAGCTCTTGAATCAAGTACTGCTATAAAATGCATTGATTCTCCTAGAAGTAGCAAAGAGATATGTAAGTTGAAATAAGTTTCAAATACACTACTTGCTTTGATTACACACAATGTCCAAAGTATGGATATATCTTTCTACCTAGATGCACTATTGTAAAAAACAAGGTTTTATCATTTATGGGAGATGTTAATGAATGATCCAACTTGGCATGGCTGTGTAATATGAAATGTTAATATTCCAGGACTAAAATCTCTACATACAATACTGAACATTATTTCTTATTGTAGTTAATGAGAATTGTTTCTCATATAATACACTAACGAGTGCAAATCCAATGGAGAAGGACCAATCTCTAACTACGTATGAAATAGTTCTCCATGATCATAACTATAAAAACACCCCACAAAATGTAAAGGAGAACTTGGACAATCTTAAAAGAAAGTTAGTCTCAATAGTAAAAGAAAACAAGGCATTAAAACAACGAGTTAGACGCCTGAGTAAAAGAGTAGAAACTTTTATAGGATGTGGTAAAAGACCTGAAACAAAGAAAATATTTACGCGATTCTGCGTAATATTACTTTCCGCGCATGAAGATGCTTCATTAAAATTGTTCAATCGCATGTTAAGAAATAAAAATAGTAGAGGCAAATTTACTCGAGATAAGTATCCTCCATGTTCTCTTGTTTTCTCAGCAGTGGAATTTTGTAAGTAACTGCAAATACTTCATCTGTGTTACAACTGACTTGGATCCACGTGGATTCCCAAAAGAAGAAGCATGCAAATGAAATTGCAACAAAATTAATGTTAACTATATATATAAATTTTATTATTTCTATTATTTTAGTCTTTGTATATTATTATACATTTTTTATATTATTTATTTATTATTTATGAACTTCAATGTTTTTCATAATTTATTATAAACTACATGTAAATTATTTATTCATTCTGTACGATGAACATTATATTAATTCTGTTCAGTTATACACACAAAATATTTCAATTCTACATTATATTTCATATACTAGTATCATATAAGAGAATAACATTATATTAATACTGTTTAATTATACATCAAATATTTCAATTCTATGTTATACTTTATATATTAATATGTTGTAAAATTGAAAAGACTAATTTATTTTTATATTATTATTAATGTTACTTAAGTTCAAGACTAATAAATTTATTTTAATATTTAGCTGAATTTAATTTTATTTAATGCTTTTGTTAAAACGTAAGAAATACATATCCATATCTTTATCCATAACAATAAAGCACGCGACAAAAATGTTTGCAAATATTTTAAATTTACTTTTCCCTTTTTTCGCATTTCATTAATCATTATTTCTGTATGTACCTTCATAATAATATTAATTAATGCAAACATTTTCATTACTGTGAAAATAAGAGTACTGCATCTTGAAATCAACCTGAATTTTAGAAAATCGAGCGCATTGAAAAAACGTTGCCAGATTGCAGATTTTATAATCGGAAATCAACCAGACTGATTTTTTACTGAGTTCTATAATAGTATTAACTAGTATGTCAGGTTTTATCTTTTCGAAAACACGTAAGGACGACGTCCCTTTATTTTTATTCATGGATTCTATTGAAAATCAATAGCCAGAATGTTGATTTGTTAATTAACATCATTAACTATGTCTAAATAACTATAAATAGTGCTTGCGAAAATAAGAGTCAAAAAATGTTCCTGTAATCTTGTAATAACGTATACTGTACATCTGAATTTCGTCTGTTATATCATTGGTATCATTGATGTATATCATATATATATTCGGTGTGTAATGTATTCCAGTGTATACATATTTATATGAATGAATTTTTATAGTTTAAATTAAAAAATGGTTGCTGTAAGCTGTAGCGCCATCAGTTACGAATTAGGAACATGCGGTGAACTAAGTATAACCTATATCTTTCAAGAGTCTTTGAATGCACGTGTATTCTTTTACAAGTATAATTTGTAAACATTTAAATGACTATTACAATATCTCTTTACAAAACGTAATAATATGAAAGTATATAAAAAATATAGTATATAAGTAATATAAAAACAAAATGCAGCACGACGACGTGAGTACATTAAAAACTGCTTATATTGATCTTTAATACTTTATACAATGATAAATTGTTTTAGGTCGTATGGAGTGTCATCAATAAATCCTTCTGTTCTTTTAAAGTAAAGTATGTATGACTTAAAAAGCAGAATAATGGTTTTGTGTGATATAATTTATTCTTTACTTTTGTAGTACAAAGTCGCAGAGGTTTTGTCGCAATGAATATAATCTTACGGGTTTATGCAGTAGAGCGTCTTGTCCTCTTGCAAACAGTCAGTATGCCACAGTTAGAGAAGAAAATGGTATTATTTACTTATACATGAGAACAGCAGAAAGGTAAAGATTTAACTTTGATGTTATATTCTTTCAAAACTGTTTAATATTATTATTAATTGTACATTTTATTCCTTATAGAATACATTTCCCAAAGAATGCGTGGGAAAGGGTGAAACTTTCCAGAAATTTTGAAAAAGCAATACAGCAAATCAATGAAAATTTATTGTATTGGCCAGGTTTTATAAAAGCAAAATGCAAGCAAAGATTTATAAAAATTACACAATACCTCTTACGTATGAGAAGAATAAGATTGAGAAGACAAAAACAAATTGTACCAATTCAAAGAAAAATTGAAAGGAGAGAAAGACGCAGAGAAGAAAAGGCTCTTATAGCTGCCAGATTAGAAACTGCAATAGAAAAGCAACTTATGGAAAGATTAAAACAGGGCATGGTACACATTTTTCTCTTTATAATTATACATATAAATTTTAATATCTAATTTTCTTCTTCATCGTCATTTTTCTTTCAGTATAATGATATTTACAATTTCCCACAAAAAGTGTTTGACAAAGCTGTTGAAGCTGTTGAAGTTGAAGGTGAAAGCGAGGCTGAGAGTGAAGGAGAAGAAGAAAAGGAACAAGAAATTGAGAAAGAAGTAGAGTTAGAATTAGAAGCAGATGAGAAAGAGAGAGAAAGAGAAGCAAATACACCTCATTTCATAGAAGCAGAAACTGATGACGAAGATGAGGACGATAATTTTGATATTCAAGAAGTATCTATGGTAATTTGTCCTTCATTTGGATATAAATATATGTATTATCCTCGTTTAAATATGAATTACTGAGTGTTACATTGCCATTTTCTGTTTAATATTAATTGATCCATTTTAACAGGACGAGGACAGTGATTCAGGACAAAAAGAGGAGATTGAATTATCTGACGACTTTGTATCTGACAATGACGATATTGAAGTAACTAATATTATAATCTTTTACTTTTATTTTTATTTATAATATGACTACATTTAAAATTATCGTGTTATTATAGGATCTAGTACCTACAACCAGTAAGAAAGTGAAGAAACTAGTTGTCAGGAAACAGAAATCGCTAAAGAGAGCCCGTCCAAGGGTCGAAATTGAATACGAGATGGAACAGGAACCATATGAAAGAGATCAAGCAAGATAAATTTTCAGTTAGGATATTTGTAATTATATTTCTAATAAAATTAAAATTATTCTATACTTTTTCAGTATATAATATCCCTATACTTCCTTAATTTCCGTTATTAACATAACGTTTTTATAATCTATTTATAATATATATTGTCTTAATATATATGTGGTCATATATATATGATAATATTTTCATATAATTGAAGAATAAAAAAGGAGAATAAAAAAGTTTAAAATTGGCGCTAACTTAAAGTAGCATCCAGAAGTATTTATAAAAATCATAGATGGCATCCTTTCGAACAGAAATTCGCAGACTAGCAGACGACACGTTTGTACATAAGGAACAAGGTAAATTCTTCTGATTTTCTGCATGAAAAACATAAATGAATATGAATGAACAAGTCACAATTGACAGAATCTTGACTCAAATAAATTGTTATTGATTAAAAAATGTGACATAAATGACACAAATGCGGCATTGAAATCTCATTTAATCGTGCATTGTACGTGCTGTTTATCCTTTATGTATATACTTGAATACATGGCTATCTTTTCAAACCAGAAATCATAAATACTTGAATAAGACCTTAACAGGTGCTTACTAAATGAGTTAACAAATACGCTGGCGAAGTGGATATATAATATAACTGCATTATTGTGTAGAACAGATATAACCATATAAGTGAAATAACTTCTCATACACTCTAGAGAAAAAAAGAAAGGGGAAAGAAAGATTGGTAAAATTATTGACAGCTTTCAAATAAATTCAAAGAAGTTTCTATCACTCATCAAATCATTGGTCGCGTGAACGAAGTTGACCATCGTTGCGGATTCCGTGCAGGAGTGTCATAGTCATAAATATAATAAATCACCTCCAGGCAAATGTCACGAACGACGAGTTATCCGTGGCCCGTGACAGTGCCTTTGTTTGCTATAAATAGAAAAAGTAGGTTATCCGCGAAATCAATTCTGAAAATAGAGTAATTAACTAAATATACTTATCATTTTGTGTGTAACATTTGTAAAGAGAATCTGACATATTACGATTTTTATTGTCTTTCAGAATTATTTTTGTTTTATTTCATAAATCTTACTGCAATATATTTGTTTGAAACGTTTATTAAAATGCATAAATAATGTGATTACAAGCAAATTTTGTTATGATTAATATATATTTGTATGTGGTATATTAGTGTTAAAAGTAGTTGTTAAATATTGTTAATGGAATGTTAACGTTGCTTTGTGTAATGTATGATAATCTACATGTATGTATTGAAAATATTGATTACATTTCAGTATGCTTCTTTGTGGTATGCTGTTTCATTAATGTAAAATTTGTTTTCTATTTGCAGGCATATTATGAAACTTTTAAAAGAATGTTTTGATTTTTTTAATGAAAAGTGAAAGAAAAAATGATTTTAATATAGATTGATTCAGATCTTGCGTCCTTTTAAACTCGCTTTTTATTTTGTGCGTCAATGCCAAAATATTAGATAATTTCACTATGGAACTGAACAATGTGGGAAACAGTAAAAGTTCCATATATATGGCAATATCATTTAAAAAACTGTGTTTGGCAACAGTGTCTTTACCTCTGGTCACACTTTTAGTCTGTTTTGTTACAGCATATATCTTTCAACAAGATGATATCCATGAAACACACTGCAGGGTATGGAATTCACATACCTATTATGATTGTGATCAATATATTAAATTTTATTACCTCTCCTAATTTATCTATTTTTTATTTTAGGTTTATAATGTACTTCCATCGATCTCAGCTATTACTGGTATATCTCCTCAACGATATTTGTGGCGCATAAGCATAGCTCTACACATAGGTCCTCGCTTAGTTATTGCTACTGTATATCATTCATATTATTATAAAATACTTAAAACAGTTGAAGATTTACCTTCCAAAATTATGGGATTTAGACTTTTAAATCTATGTTATTGGTTAAGCATAGCAGAAGTGGCAGCGCTATGTGGAGTCACATATATTTCTAACAGAGAAAATTATTGTGAGTAATAATGTAAGATATAATAGAGACTATTTGTATATTAAAGTGTAAAAGATAAAATACTAGAATTTATTAATAACATGTCATAAATTATGTATATAATCAACTTATAGCAAAAAATTTATTTAACAAGAAATGCTACTTTTCAGATGTGCATGAAAAAATTTTCATTATCTTTATGATCAGTTCTTTAACATATATGCTAGCAGAAGTGAGATTGGGTCGTCTTGTAACACCAAATGCACCAAGTCTTCAATACAAACAGGCACTTTTTATAACTAGTCTCGTTAGTACTGTTGGTCTCATCGTTTTCTTTCTAAAGCATAGGTTACTGTGTCATGATCTCGGTAAGAAAATTAACATATTTTAAAGAAATTTAATAATTACAAATATTGATATTATATACAAAATTTAGATATAAGTATTTACAAAATCTTTAGTAGTGCATCAAAATATAAATAAGTCATAATTATGAGATATCTACATATAATTCACTACATATAAAAAATTTAGTTGTACTGTGTAAAACTTATAATATTTTTCTTAACAGCATTTAGCTGGTTTTCCTTTTGCGAGTATGTGATTGCCTCTGCAAATATGGGTTTTCATGTAACCGTAATTCTAGACTTTCCCAAGGAGCAGCTGGTTGTTGGAAATGGTTTACCTGCCTCAAAGGTGGATTAACTTGTAACATTTTATATTCATTATTATCTTATTATTGTCATCAAAGTGCCTACTGCCACTGTCTGGAAGTGCTATTGCCAAAAGTAAAAAAGTATATAATACCATACTATATATAGTTGAGTATCCACTGATGAATATTGGTAAATATTTCTTAATAAAATAAATGTACATTATATGAATGAAATCAAAACCTTAATGAAATCAAATATTCAATATTCTTATCTTAAGGAAAACAATTATGAATGCAAGATCTATATAGCAGTTATAATTTATATTTCTCCTTTTTATAAACTTATTTTGACTGATTATAAATTTATTTAAATTATAATTTATACTCAACAGTACTTTTAACAATATTTATTTGTGACATATTTAAATATTTGAATGAATATATCACAGATAATAATTTTTATTAAAAGATATTTTATGTATTTGGTGGATACATGATTTAAAGCACAATACTTTTTATCTTTTAAAGCATAATCCTTTTAGCAGATTTTATCAAAATAGTATTAATTATATTCTTTTATGTAATGCTGCAGATATGTAAGATAGTTTTTACTTTAGCATTTCTTAGTTACTGATAACTTTTATCATAAATACACTTTCCAATTATTTCCATATGAAAAGGCACAGCTGAATATTAAAGCTAAAAGGGAAAAAATATATTTTAAAAAATCTAGCGCTTCCAAAGTATGGCACTGGTATCTTCCCAGGCAATGAGAAAAAATCTTAAATGGCCTTTTAGGTAATGAGAATTTGTAGTGATACGGGACAAATGTGTATCCTACATACAAACAATATTAAGCTTAAAAGTCCAAAATAATGAAATTTCATATTTAATTTATCTGCATCTACTGCAAAAAGAAAAAAGAAGAATTATTATTAGCACAAAGTAAATGCTCTTTTATAGTGAATTTTAAATTGCTTCTCTGGAAGTTCTTTAAGATGTAAGATTTCTAGTCAGTATTTCATTCTAGTCCTTTTACAACTTTTTCTTTTCTTTTTTTCTATCTTTTTTTATCTGCTTTAAAAGGAGCATCGTTATCATGTCATGAATTTTTGACACATTGTTAGCATGTAGGATGCATTTACCTACGTTTATGAAATAACTGTATGTAATTTTAATTTAAGATACAGTAGAGATATTGTTCATCATTGTACAGTTGTAATACCATTAATATATTTTATCGTATTCATATAATACACAAATCACACATCATATAAAAATGAAAGGAAAAATATAACCAAAAGAGATATAAGTAATATTCATGTAACATGGATTATAGCAATACTGTGTTATGAATATAAGGATGAATTACCATGTTCATATATGTAGCATATAATCTTTAAGTGCAATCGATTGGTATTCAAGTAATCTCAACGAAAATAGAAAATGCTGACAGAAAGTGAAATTGATGACTATCTTGTACGATATATTCCCGACCAAAGCATGAATATTACGTCCAAAAACCACGGAGTAAATTGAAAAAGTTAATTCAGATCACTGTTTGTACTTGTACTAAATTTTATAATCACATTACACCCTTTCAAGATACTCGCGTTAAATATTTCACAGAAAGTATTAAATAAGAAAAAGGAAAAACTGTTTGTGATGAAGTGCACTATTGTTGTTATTGGAATCAGTTGTATAAATCCTAAACATTACACATATAATTATGAGAATATTACGTAAGTAAGATCATAATTGCGTTTCTTAAAAATTTTGTTTCAAATGCAACTAGCTTAAAGTATGTTTACGTCGTATAATTTGGTATAAGGAATTTTTTCTTATATTGTTTTTACTCTTTTGTGGATAAACACATGTCGTCAATGTATTTCTGTATTATTTACAAAAACGATTACACAACATTTCTTTTTTTGCTGAAATATATTAAATTATTGTTTTATAAATTCGATTGCCAAGTGTTCAAAAGCATGTGAAAATTGTAAGTCATGTACAATCATTCGAGCAACATATATTGGTGGTTCTTATTATAATACAAAAGCAAGCGTTTATACTCGTTTAGATAAATATTTATAAAAAAGGAGCCATCTTCGATTTCGATAATCTTTTAATATATTGTCAAAATCACCATCCTAAATTGTATTCTGAATCCGTACCCCGTAAAAACCAAATTTACCGTATCTATTCATGTCTGTTTAAATTGAAATAGGAGTTGGATTAGCTTAGATTTTTTTTGAGTGAGAGTGCAGGGGCTGGAACGAAGTCCCTCCCATGCCCACGCTTTTACTGCATAATATACATCATTTTATAGTAATGAAATTAAATACAACGAGCTGTTCAGTACTGATTGTGAGTTATCTTTTTTTTTTTTTTGTTGAAAAGATTTAAAAAGTCAGTTCTGTAGGAGTTATAAGAAATATTAATAGTATAGACTTCAGTATGTAAAGGTAAAGAAGGAAGATAAACAAGAGCATTCGATTTACATTTATACATTTTACTAAATACAAATGGTGCCCAGAAAATGATGTATTTTTGAGTAAACGTTTTTTCATAATAACTTTTTAATAAACAGTAACTTCCAACTAAAACCTTCACGACACTACCTAGGATGATGACACTGATAACATATTAAAAAATTATCGGAAGAGGGGCTGCCTTTTTCTAAATATCTACCTTCATTCGTAATCGTCACACAGAAATAATTACGGGCTATTACTAATTAATTTATCGGCACAAATGTTAAAATCTGCGCCAAGTGATGTATTAAAGATACTGTATGTATATGTACCATATTGCATAGATTTTGATTTGACAACAGGATATCTTTAATGAATCACTTATTCATGATTAACCATTTTTATAATTTTACTTTGTTTGAATATATATACTATTTCGAAATTGAACGAATTTCTATACTTGATGCACACAAAATGAAACATACACTGTTTTTCTATGATAATTGCAAAAATAGTTTATTTTGCGCTATATAGGACGTTTCAAAGAGGATGTACAAATTTTTGGGAGATTATAACGAATTTTATATATGAAGATTCTGTTCTTAATGTATGTTTAGTTAGTAAATTACAATTTTATTGATATCGTAATAAACTTATATAATTAATGAAAATATCAGTATCAATGTAATATTTGTTACATGAAATTTATAAAACTACAAATGCAATGTTTGTAATATTCGAGGTTCGTGATCTTATTATCATTGCGATAAAACGTTTTAGAGTATTATAATTGCTTATAATTCTATAATTATTTTGAAACTTTATTATGAGTATAATACATTAGATATTATATAATTAGACGGGATTATAAATAAATGCATGTAAGTAACAGACTAATAAGATCTAAATTAAGAAATCCAATCTTAATTTTTCTAAAATTCTATTGAATTGTATTATGTGTAAAGTCATTATATAATAGATAAATATTAGGAATCGACATTTGTGATTTAATTTTATATTTTCAGAATATTGTAGTATCAAAATACAATAAATTGCATTTATCTTCCAAGAATAGAATTGTTAGCTCAAAAAATAATTGCGTGATTATAAATAAACAAATAATTGAAATTAAACTTGGATTTCTATTGTGAAGTAGTTAAGAAAATTATTTTAATTATTATAAATAGAAAATTGATATGAACCTACAAAACTAAAAATATTTGTGTTCACACAGTATAGCTAAAATAATTCTCAATTTAATTATTAATTAGCACAATATATTTTTTATTGAAAAATTTATTTTTCGCTAAAATAATCTCCCAAACAATTTTTCAGAATCTACCTCTCTCTTGCGTTCGACAACTTACGTGAGAATATATTGGGAATTACTATAAATATTGATACGTACATTTAACTAGATAATATTGTATCCATCGCTATTCATTTCAGTATCTGATTTTATAGAAAACTTGTACATAAATATTATCATTATATTATATAAACAATCACTCGCTTGTTCAAGCGGCAGAGATAGGTACCACAGTTCATATAAAATAGGATCGTCTTTGTCGATGTCAGATTGTGACTTGTAGCAACCTTGACTTGTGTTAAAATCTCTATTTAATTATGTCAGCCAGTTGGCATGATAACACTGTCATGAAATAGGCTGAAAGTCTCCGTGCGGCTGTTCGAACAAGTCTATTCTGTAAAGTACATAGTTGGAAGCGGGTTCTGGAGGAGAGTGATACCTGCACTATAATTCTAGCAATTATATATTAAAACCGCCACACTTACACTTTGATCTCTTTGCCTCGTGTGTACATAGAGCAAATGCACATATACATATATACAGATACGAACATAGTCGTAAATATTGAAAATACAGTGAGAGAAATTTTTTATCACGATTCATACTCGGATCAAGAGAGTTGATGGTAACAAGGTTAATGGTATATAGAATCTTGATTGATCGAAGATTATGAGGGTATTCTAGTTTAGAAAGCTTAAAATTCGATTTTTGGATCTTTTCATTGCATAGGTGATAAAAATGTGTTCCTAAAATATTTATGTAGGTATATGATATGCATAAAATTGAGATAGCGATACACAGGTTTAGCAATTCATAAGTATTAGGACACTTACTGATTTTATGTACCATGTAATAATTGATCCAGATTATTAAGGAACCAATTAATCGGTCAGAATTATGCATTTCGAGTTAAGAATATGTGAACAATATTTATAAATGTTATTTATGCAGGAATTGTAGAAAATAATAAATTGTATATTGAAGTCTGCAATTTGTTAATTTAAATTTCAGAGTGATATATTCATGGATGATAACGATTCAGAACAAGCAAAAAATATTTGTAAAAGTTATTTACAAAAATTATAGAAAACAATTAATCGACAATTCTATACTGACACTCACAATTATTTGATTTGTTTACTTCATTGAGAATATTTAAAATGAATTAAATATTTTTATTATTAATTTTTATTAATATTTTTTATTTTTGAAATACATGAAACCAAAGATCAACAAATACGATGGACAATCTAATAATATCAGAATCCCGAGAAAATAAACGTTAATTGCATTATTTATAATTGACGACATTTTTATACCATATATATACATTATACAGATACTCTATATTATAAAATTTTAAACCAATTATAATAACTAGACTGCGGATGTTTATAAACATAAAATATGCAGATATATACATAAAAATAAACAAAATATGTCAGAAATATATTTAATGTATGTTAAAAATGTCAAATATTTAACAATTGAATATCTAGCAAGATATTTAATATCTAATATCTATTTATGTCTAATAAAAAATTACAAATACTTTGTCCAAATTTGCCGTTGTTAATTGATGATATTTGCGTGTAAAATATAACACTCGTCAGTCTTTTCAAATATTTGTATTTCACAAAATTTAAGAACAGTTCTCAGACATTTCCATGCTGCTCGCCACACGGTTCACGTTGGAGGTAACGATGCGAATTAATCAAATCGAACTATCTTAATTCGAAACAAGTGGTACTACATCTGACGCTTAACCAATCATACGAAATTTTAAATACACAGTTTAACGTAGTCCATATTTAGCATCGATTACATATTATTGTTATTAGTACTTTATACAGTTATGATAAACTAAATCAATATAATAGGATAAATACGTTACGTAAGCATGTAATATGTTTTTACATATGTATTTAAACATAAATGTGCAAAATATCTGCATTATGTAAAGAGTGGAAAACAAAAAAAAGCACATTTTTATAGTCTTTTAGTCACATAACAAATTTTTATCGGGTTTTCGTTTTTCTACTTGCATCCTATAAAAATATGCACTTGCATAAACTTCTGCAGTCTAACAATAACTCCAAATGTTTTAATCTGATGTTACTGATGTTATTAAAATAAAAAATTTAATAAAATCAAATTTATTAGGTTCATCTCATCTTCCGTATTGTGTCCTAATACTTATGAAGTACTTAAGGTGTAAGCTAATTAAAGCTAATTATAATGACGCCGAAAAGTTTGAATGCATTCTGCCTAAACTAGTATTTCTCAAATTGGTGGCACAGTTCTCTCGAAAACCATCAATTAACTTGCGCTTTTGCACCTATACAGAATAACATTGGCTATTGTTTGAATTAGAATTATATCGTTACCTACGATTTCTTCTCTTTTAAGATTAAAAACAGTCGCAAAGAGCGACGTTTTGACAAATATTGTATGTACAATACTTATAATAGTACAGACGATATCTAACTTATATAAATTTAAAATAATACTAAAATAATTCATTTGCGTCATAAGATGTTCCACCAATCTGTGCCACCATTTATCTAAAACTAATATAACCTCTATTTTGCTATATTGTGATATTGACACGAACTATTCGAAATATCTACATACAATATCATTTTTTTGTCACGTACCAAAAATCAATAAAAAATAATCGTCTAAATCGGAATATCCCATAAAGTTTACGATTAAAGAGATGAAAAATGAAAAATTTCGAGGCAAATTTTAGAGATATACATATGTATTATTTATTTAATATCTCTAAATCGTTGCATGCATGTACGCGCATTAGTATTTTCGAGGGGGGCTTTTTACCATTTGACGACGCAAGTTTCAACAGGTATTTAAAATCTCATCTTGGAAAGATGGAATTTGTAGAATACACGATAAAAAGGATTGTAAGAGACTTTTATTACGATAATACATTCGCGCTCTCGGAATGGTTAAAGAGAGAACAATACAGTTGATGAAACTATGATGAAATTAATTAAAAGTATTTGCTCTACTCGTAGGATATTATTCGTGTTTTTTGTTCTTTAGGCCGACAATATTAAGTTTAAGGTCAACATTTTACGTATAGTTATTTGCAAGTAAGATACGAGACATAGTCTCGTAACTATAGAACCATTCTAAAATTTTATATTCTGTATATGTTATTAGATTTCCAACCCTTATCAACAATAAAAAAAAAAAGGAACGAAGCGTTCCATGTTTTAAATCATATTAAAAAACCATATTTCGTTTAAAATAAACAAGAATAGATTAAATTTCACTGGCAAAAAGGCAACTACAAGTGAAAACGTAAAAAACTAGATTACTTTTTCTTTCATAACTGCAGAACCAATATAACAGAATATTTAATTACACAAAAATTGAGATCGTTATCAGAATACAATAAAATGAAATTATAAGAGTAATCTACGTAATAATATGTGAAATCCCTTCTATTTTCAATACGTTTAACTGTTCGATTTTGCATACATTTAATCAGATTCAGTCGTGTTGTATCTTCTACCTCGTACTTGTATAGGAACTACAACTTTTAGAATGGTTTTATAGTTATAAGACACAGAGTATATACATATATACATTTTCCTCTTTTTACTAAAGATTCAGATAAAAGGTTCGATTAAGTTTACGAAGCACACTAGAAGCTTCGTAAACTTAATCGAACGTATTAATGAAACAACCAGAACATATCGATTCGATACAATGGTCGAAACTTTGATTTCTGTATAAAAATGTGGATTTATCGCCATTTACAATAAAAATAGCGGGAAATTAGAAAAGATTCGTAATTTATTGAAATGAAAAATTTTAAACAACATTTCCATACGAATGATATGTTTTATTTTTACACAATCTAGATATCGAAAGTATTCTTTTAATTCAATAAGCAATAATACGTCCAGAAATGGAAATCTTAATAATTTTTCTTTCGCGATACGCCAATTATTTAAATAATCGACAATTCTGCTATAATCGGCACAAATATGTAGCTGTTTTGCTATAGTGCTTTTGCGTTTGTATAGTAATTCGCGAAGTATACGTATTGTTATTTATACAGTATCTAGTTAAGCTAGTGTAGTTAAAAAATAGTAATATATTATTTGTTTACAATTTTTCCAGATCTGTTCCTCTTTAATTTGGAATAGCGATTTTGTTATATATAGGTCGCGGATCTTTGTGCAAATTTACATTCTTATGAGTATGATTAAAAAGATGGAACATAGGTAGGAAATTGTTTTACCTATCAAATCTTATAAGGATTATTATAATTTGGATGTTTTACCTATATATTTTTTCATATTCTATATAGTTTTGCATTTAAAAATTTTTCATATATGTATAAACGTCTGAGAGTATGTAGGTATTATCACAGAATTTGCTCATATTCTGATCGACCACCTAATTTCATGAAAGAGTTTTGTAATTCGTGATCATTATGCCTAAGAATATAGATTCACTTTATGCATTGGGAAACCATATAAAGATGTCTGCGAACTTGATATAAAATTATTATTGTCAGTACTTTATGTAAATACAACCCTAAAAATATGTTTCTATGTAAAAATTGATACATATTGTGTGCCATAGTGTCATACACCCATGAATAGCACAATATGCATATTTGGTAGGTATTAAAATATTCTATAAATGCAGTTTTAAACCTTGCTTATTTTGTAGTAAAGTATGTATATTTTATGATAAAGTTTAACGATGGTAAAATAACAATAAACACTAGTAATATTACAAATTACAGTAAACAATAAATTTACCCTAAAAAAAAGTTTTCGTGGTTGGTGCTTAAAAAGTTAAGTACCAACTTATTTAAATATATGAAAAATTTATTAGGTTTTATTTATTCCAGTATTCTTCTGAAGAAGCAATAAATTTATTGAAAAATTGTGTTTACAAATATAATGCAATGGATTAATTTGTTACGTCAGTTTGAATTTGTATCAGTTCAATGAAAAATCATGAGCAAATATTGTAACTTACTAATGGAAATGAAATACAATATTGAAAATGAAAGATGATACTACCGAGGCGTGATTTCATTACACTTACCATCACAAGTACAATTAAAAAAGATACATTGTGCTTTTTTTATGAATAAAGGTAATCAAATCTAGGGAATTATAATTCGATTAATATTATTTTCAAGAAAGTTATAAACGTTGAATATTTTAATACAAATACACAAAGTTAAAATATTTGATTCCAAATTATTCCAAATTATTCCAAAAAATTCAAAATGACAAAAATATATTAATCTAACTGTACGATACGATTATATGGACCATTTAGATTCTATAAATCGAATACGACAGAATGGTGAATTCTTAAATCGTATCGTCGCGTACTCACAAAACTTTAAACAATTTTGTTATATAAAGTTAATTTAATTTATTAACGATACTCTGTTACTTCATTTTGTAGTAGTACATTTCGATCTATATTCTATATTTTACGTGACAAAGACTATCAATGACACTTACAGTGGCTACGAAAAGTATTTACCTACCATTGTATTTATTATGCCATTTACATACTATTTAATTAGGTCCGAGTATATTAAATTTCGTATTATTTAATAGTACTTTCATATGATTAGGAAAATTTAATACTAAGAAAATGAAATGTATAACCTGATAAAAAAAACACTTCATTGGAAAATAAGGGTTTTATACCGTTTATAAAATACCTTTCGTAGCCATTGTATTACATATAAATTAAAACCAAGAACCTTAAAATTAAACAACTTAACTCAAACCTAAACTGATTTAAGAATAGTAGTAAAGGGTTAACATCAATCAAATAAGAAGTAATTGGAAACAAGATGTAAAGAAAAAGAATCGCGATTTATCACTGGACAATGTGTACTCGCGGTACTCGCTACTCTCTGTAATTTTCTGGCGCCTCGCGCTCGATCTTCTCTCATACGCACGATTAATGAGAGCGAAAGTGATCGAGCATCACATCCGATTAAAACTTCAGCATGGCTGTTGAAGGTAACTGAACTCCGTTGACCTTAATATAGAAAACGAATGAGCATACGGAATGAACCGTGCGACGACAGATAAAACTCATAAATTACTAATATACTGCGGATATTTATACATTTACGGAAAATTTGAAAATAAAAAAATGCATAGAATAAATATAATCTAATGACAAAATCAAGTACAATATATACTCATAAATTTGAATCAAATCTAGTATCCAAAGTTCACTTCAAATACTAGTTGTAAGGTATAATGGTTCTTGCCATTATAATTGCCAAGTATTCGATATTTATAAGCTGGTGCCGAACCTCTGAATGATTCTTCGTAACTTTCGAAAATCTACTTATAACTACGTACTTCGATATTTAAATGAATAGAACCCTTTCTAAGTAGCAATCGAATCAGGAGAGTCTTGTTGAATTCTTCTATTTAGATAAATTCTGTAGAATCATAGACGATAAACGGGATTCCTATAAATTTTGTTTGAACATCCACACTTGTAACAATTTAAGAACGATAGCCAAGAAAAGTGATTTTAAATAAAGTAGAATTTCTGTTAAAGTGCTGATAAAGTTTCGAACCTATTCGAGCAACGTTCGATCCTCTTTAGGAGTCCTTTTTTTATTTGTAAAAGTATTCGTAGGGGATTTGAATCTGTCGCATTTACGTTCAAGTTTGTTTAAAATTCTGTCTATCGTTTCTTTTCTCGAAATACTTATGAAGAATATGAAGAGCTCATAAGGTACAAAGGGCTTGAATCTGCACCTACTTGAGTCCAATACTACATATAATGTGCAGAAATGATATAAAATATTGAAAGTAGAGTATTCGTTGTAATATTTAGTAGGTAAAACAAATCTCAACTCAATTTCACAAAAATACGAATCTGCACAAATATCCGCAGTTTAATTATTAAAATATAATGCGATAATCCAATAGTGAATTATCATTGGTTAATGAATAATGAAATACGTGTTGTTCTTTTCGAAATCCGATTTATTTCGTTACTTTTATTTTTGGAGAGATTTCTTGGTTTGGCTGAGTTGGTGTAGTGTAGTGTAACAAGTTACGTCTGTAATCGGCTTAAATAAGGCATCCTGTACCGCGACTGAAGCGTTGTTTCGCGAGAGTGAAGTATTAATTTACGTGGATTGATTTTTAGAGAGCGAAAGACGTTCGAGATAGATTTTCCATTGTACATGTAACAAGCAAATAATAAAGCGTACCCGCATGTACCTTTCGGCCGTTCAATTTTTTCTGCTTTTTATTTTATTTTACGTATGTGTATGTATTTGAAATTTTACGTTGGAAATTCTTTTTTTACTGACCTTGTAGTATAGATTTTGTAGCATAATAAATAAATTATTAGTAACATGTATATAATACTAATAATTCCTATTTACTAAATTAATTCTATTTTTTCAAATAAAATATCAAATAATTTTGATAATTTTAATTCGTTAACGTTAATTCGAATTTTAAATATTGTATTTTGCATGTGTTTCAGTTATGAATATAGTCAAGTTATTTTAAAACGTAGAAACATTTCTCTTAGAATTGTTTTAATTTTAATTATCCTTGAATGATATCTATACACGTGTTTAAGCTTGCGTACGTCAGACATTATAAAGAAGTCGATATAATATTTCAGGAAACATCTAATTAAGTACAATATACGAAATAAAATAAAAAATTTTCATTTAATAACTAAATAATGAAATAATTCAAGAAAATGTTATTTGCTGATTCAAATAAACTAAAAACTTAATAATCAAATAAGATGGTATGTCACTAAAATAATCATTTCTCAAATATTTTGTTTAAATAATATCCTGTATCGTGGTCCAATTAGTTTAAATAGGATATTGATAGACATTTTTAACGTTCTGTTAACCTTCCAAAATTTCATATAATAAGTTTAATTGTTAATTTAGATTGAGAAAATAATTATAATAAATGGTGACAAAATTTGATTTATTTACACCACTATGAATTTGATAAGGCAAAATAACAAATCTGAAATGAAAACTTAAATGTTTAAATTACAAAAAGTTATAATGTCAAACCAATAATCATTTTTATACATTTATACATAAAATATCAATCCAATTTAGATTTATTTATTGAAAACTAATAAAAAACAATTTGAAACATTCTTAATTACTAACATTACAAATATCATTTCACTATGGATCGAATGACTGAAAGTTTGGATCCAATTCGTTTTCTTAATTGAATCGACGATATTGTCCTCGTCTTTTGGCTCGAAAAGACAGAACTTTTTGTAATCGATGTATCTTCGCCAATACAACCAATTTTTTGAGAAACATCTAAAGTCATAAGTATTCTTTAGTACATATGAATAAAACTAAAGAATAAAAAGGTAAATATACAGGGTGTCTTATATCTAGTAATAATTCCTGTTTCATTGTGCGTTTTACAGTATCTATACATAAAATAGAACAGTAGAAGTGTTGGAAGTCGGATAAAGCTAATTTTTGAACCTTTTTGTTTGTCTATTTGTTCGTCCCTTTGTTCGTCTGTTTGTACTCGCATCACATAAAAACTACTGAATGGATTTTGAGGGGTTTTTCTTTGTTGTATGGTTTAGTTTCCAAGGAAAAAAATAGGAAAAAATATGTTTCATCCCGATCCGTTTTGTAGAAACTGATAAGCAGCCTGGCATCTGAGTTGTATGCGCTTCCATGTTTGGTAAAGGTCAAAGAACAATGGTTATTGTTTACGTCGTGTTTGTTTTGAAATTGAACATTCTATAATTTAATATTTTTAACTAAGGAGAATAACCTAATTGTTAACATAATATTAAATATACAATTTAATATACAGTTTAATATTTAATGCTTATCTTTAACAAACATAAATTGAAATATTAGTTTGCTTAATTACAATTGTGTATTCTGAAGAAATCACAAGTATCATAAGTATAATATTGAAAAAAGATGGTTTCAGCCTTTGATAAAATAAATTAACAGAACACACTAGGCAGTGTCTTTATAGAAATTTCCACTGACACGTAAAGCAGGACCGCGTATCCGACAGAATAAAAAAGATTGCTCATAAACCAACCTAAATTTGTGATACGTCAATCGAGGGAGTTTCCTAAAAAAAGATTTCGACGAAGTTTTAGCCCCTACTTCTATTATTAGCATAATTATTAACCTAAACATGATTCATATCTTTCATTTATCTAGATTCATGCTTGATATCTTTTGTCCTATCCTGTAAAAAATTATAAAGAAAATCTCAGATACCATAGTTAGAGTGTTACATGTTGGAAGTTTTACAGATTGTTTTTACTGAAAAACGTATTTTTAAGAAATTAGGAATATTTTAAAAATATAAATTTTTTATTAAAGTTATCGGGTGACAATATCTATGTTTTTACAACAGAAGCTGCCTGTCATGTTTATTTCTTACTCATAATTTTTTCAACTTTTGTATAGTTAGATAGATATACATGAGCGTGTATATGATAATATTGCATAAGTATTTTGACTGTACAGGGGACTTTAAAATATATGAATTACTACTACTGTATACATATTGCACAAATCGCGTATACTCAAGTATACTTGAGCGTGTGTAGAAGAAGCACAGATTTGTACAAGTCGGAAAAGTAAGACGAAAGAGGCGAAAGCGAGTACATCGTCGTCGTCCATCGACTACAGGGTATACTAACGTATACTAACACTATTTAAATATACTTGTGTCGTATGGAGGCTATATGACCGTAAAGTATATTTGTGCAATAAATTTGTACGCGTATACCCGCTTAAGTATGTACTTGCATATATAGACGATTTAGAGAGTATGACATTGCTTGTGGCAGTTGGTAGTAAGTAAGTGGTAACATTCCTCGTACAGCAGAAGCATTCCTCGTATTATATTATCGTATATTAATCGTAGAGATACTTATTTTATCTGCTGCAAACTACAGAAGAAAGAATATAATACCTTTATTATAAACATTGATAGTTTATGTTCTATACCAAAAAGCTCGATTTTTAACACTTTGTAGTCGGCTCTGGATGAAATCTCAAACAATGCGGATTTTTCAAGAATGACGGGGAAATTTTAATATCTTTCTCACTGAATTTTATTAATTGTCACAAGCAGTATTGTACCTGGCAGAGATAATAGATTCCGAAAATAATATTAACCTGCGTTACTTGAGAGAAAATAATAACATAATTTAAATTTAGCTTTGATCACGACATAGTGTAATCAATCATGAAAGCGACGAAGATTGTAAATACTATATACATCTTTTACTCTAATAATAGGGATAGAGGACTAGAGCTTCGTCGAAATGGTTTTCTTAGAAAGCTTTCTCGATTAACGTATCACAAGATTAATTTGGTTTTGGAGCACTCTTATCATGCTTACTCTGCTATATTCTTTAGGATGAATATCTTATTTTGTTGTGTTTTCTGCTTCATCCAATGCAATACATATGAACATAAGTGGAAATATTAGTCTATAGCGGGATCCTGCCAATCAAGACATACATACGCAGTGACAAGTAACAGACAAATATTCGGGCAATATTTTCACATACAATAATAATATGAAAAAATGTTATGCTATACTTTTGATTTATTTCTTCATCTAGAATTACCCTCTTCTACTATCAATTACAAAACACCCTGTATATAACAATGGGATACATATATTTACCGGATGAAGTTTGATCAGCGGTATCAGTTTCATCTTTCACAAGATACCCATTCAATTTCCCCAACTTGGTCACTTTTGCAGAAGGTTCTTTGACTTTGCCCTCGTCGTTCGGTGGGCGAGACTTTTTCACTTTCTTTTCATCGGACACAATGACAGAGTTTAGAGAGTAGGTATCCATACATTTTCTACACCGCCATACGATTCTCGGATCGTAGACGTCGATGTCGACGACAGGGGGTTGATGGCACAGGGGGTGATAGACTTCTTGACATTCTTGACACTCCAGCAATATCAGTGGACCTAGCTTCGCTCCGTTACAGATCTACAGATTTCATAAAATGAAATTATAATAAACATGTTAAAGCAGTTATTGTGTAAATGCTCTTTTATACATCTAACTTTTGTCTGTAACTTGGTTCGCGTAGATTACTAATACACGGAACAATTCTTAAGCAGATGAATTTTTCTGAATGAAATACCTACATATTTTTTATGCTAACAGTTAGGTTAATCTCTACAGCTAAAAATATTAAATTATAAAAGATTCGATTTCAAAACAAATACGACATAAGCAATAACCATCGTTGCTTGACTTGTACCAAACATAGGAGCGCATATAACTCAGATGCCAGACTACTTTTCGATTTTTACAAAACGGATTGAGATGAAACATATCCCATTTTCTTCCCGGGATACTAAACTATAGAAACAGACAAAACTACATCAAAATCCGTTCGTAAGTTTTTACGTAATATGACGAACAAACAGAAAGATACAAATTTCAAAAATTAGTTTCTTCCACTATACGTACAGCTTATGAGCTGTTTCTAAATGATTCTTATTTTTCTTTGTTCTATTGTCTTATTATACGTATAGATAATTAGGGGTAATTAGAGTAGCCAAATAGTTGCCAAATAGTATAATTGTAAGTTAAAGAAAAAGGGAGAGTTGATGGATCAGTGTTCAAATATTAAAAGTATAAACCATACTTAGAATTTTTATAATTAATCAAATTAAATAAGATTTTTATTTAAAGAGTCTACGAAAAAAGCGGGAAATATCAATTTTTACGAATTTTGTCGTATTGAGAATTAGCATCTTCTGAGTATTACGGTGGTTATAACAAGTTGAGGTATACAATAAAAAAATTATAAATAAAAGTTGAAAATGATGCAGAATAAAATAAGGAATAAAATGATGTTTCATTTTGATAAATGACAAAATATGAAGGTGTAACATTATATGTATGTATATTGAAAAATAAATTTTTCTTTTTTTATAAAAATGTTAAAATTTGACATTCCCGCTTTTCCTAACGGGCCCTTCATTTTATAAAATGATGATAATTTAAATTATTGTTATTAAATTATTTGAATTTAAATAGCGCAGAAACCTTGCATAAAAGTCCATCTCCAGATCCTTCATCAGGAATAGATATCCTCGGAATGTCCCCCTTTTCGCTACAATCCTCAATATTTGCATCAAATATTTTCATTGGTTTCCAATTAATTTCTGTTGTATTATTCGTAGAAAGCAATAGACTCCCGGTTTTTCTCAAGGCTTTATCATTACCTCCTTTACGCCAAGATATTTCGGATTTCTCGTTCGAATTCGCGAACGACTTGCCACGGATTTTCGTATTCTGCAGAAATTTCTTCGGCATCTTAGCCATCAAAGTTTTGTCAAAGCCATACCTCCTCTGGATGGACGTATCCAGCATTTTACGAAGTTTCTCCGCACTGTCGTCCTCCGTCGAATGTAACAGCGCTAACGCGTTGAAGAAATCTTGGTCGATGCCAGATGCATCTTCCGCATCCTCGTACATTATGCACACGTTACAACTTTCCCTTGAGACTTATTTTCTTTTTTTTTGGGGGGGGGGGTCTTTTTAGATTTCAGATAAAGTTTCTTGCGCTTTCTTAAAAAGGTGACGAGTAATAACTTCACTCACAGAATCTAGTAGTTACAACTAAATTGTAGATCTTTATACATCTATACAAAATTCAAAGATGCATAAATGCATAGGATATATATGATATTTAAAAGTATATAAAATATTTAAAGCACAGTACTGTTTATAATATTTATTAAACGAACATATATCTCTACTTAAATTCCATTTCTTTACTTGTATGTATAAAAATATGAATTTGCATAAATATTCGCAGTTTAGTTATAATCTAAATTAAAAACAAAGTATAAGTTAACGAAGTATAAGTATATAAGCGGATTTACACTTTTGTCTTTATTCAAATATGTCTTTCGTAGTTTTTTACACGGTTTCTGATAGAGCTAAGTTTTAGCTAACTAATTAAAGTATAGTTCGATACTGAAAAATGAAACAAGGTTATAGCCGGTCAAGGCAATAATATAGTTAAAATACATGACGTTTTCATATTTACCTTGTCTTAAAATCTTTACAAGTTTCACAAAACCTACAAATTTTCGTTGATATAAATAGAAATTCAATGTGAAAGGGTCTTTGTAAGTTTGAAAGTAATATGAAAAGTTCGTACAAAGGGTGAATACCTAAGCAGCCCGATTACACATTCGTGTACACATTCGTTACTATTCAGTAACAATACAAATACAAACTTGAGATGGGCGTACATTGTGAAATGTGCCGAAGGAAAGTAGTTGATATTTATCAACTCGAGTATCGACTTGCTCAACCGATTGTACATCGATAAAATTGCGCCGATGCACCATTGTTTTCTGAACTGACAAGCTGCTAACCGGTCTACCGCTATTACAATATAATACGATCGACCAGCTATAAATGTCAACAAAGATTTTTAAGAAAATTACAAAATATTTTATTGATCTGTTTATGTCGATGCCATATGATGACTAAGATAGTTGGAGAGCGAACAGCATTTAAAATACGTGATAAATCCATGAAATTTTATAAACAATTAAGGATATTATATATTATATTTAATATTATAACAATCGGCGTTTTTCAAATGTTTAATAGGATGCAAAAACACATAGTTAGTCCCATAATCAAACAAAAGGACAGTTTTGGTAACATAGGATTGACTATTGTAATCCCATCTATGCAAAACCGAGCCATGTCGGTTCCGAACCCAAATCGGCCCCCATAATTTTGATTATAACAGTATACGTGATCCGTATCGTGCCTGTCACTCATCCATCGCCTGGACATGCATGCCACGGATACATTTGCTAGTCTTCGACATTTTTTCTGTTTGCCTCGTTCGTCCCTGCATGACTCTATTTTTTGTAGCGAAAAACGCGAAAACTGATTAGTGTCTAATCAGTTATAAGAATACTGTGTCATTCTGGAGTATTTATAAAATTTTAATCCATGATCTATTAATTACTTGTAAAGATGAAAATCATCTTTTCCTTCACGGTTTTGTTATAATGGATATACATTAAATCGTCTTTTCCTTTGTTACTTCTTTTTTCTCTTCATCCAAAAGTGTAGCTATTGCAGTTAGTCTATAAATGTAGCTATTATAGTAAGTCTATTATAAGCTATTACAGTTAAGAAGACTCTAGCAAATTAACTTCCGATGAGAGAAAAGAGGTCTCTTCAATTCGTTGGGATTTATATCGTCACACCAGTCAAAAGAATTCTTTTCCTAACAGCTCATTTAAATATAAATAAATATATAGTTGGAAATGGTCAATCCCGTTCCCTAATTGTATATAAATTATAAATATTGACACATAAATGCCCGGGCATGGAGCGGATACGGAACGGTTGTTTCTAAATAGATCTTGAATTGGAAAATCGCTTATCAACAATTTGAAATTAAAATGTATCAGACGCTGTATTATGCAGTATTCATATAGCATTCCATTATTTCTTTTCATTTATTATAGGTATATAACCTATAAGCAGTATACAATAATGAAGAAAAGTAATTGGCACAGATCTGTTTTTCTTCCATAAAACAAATTCTGCATGAATTGGGTGAACAATATCTACAATACATATAATTATTTTGATTCACTTTATTATGAGAGCTAATAAACATATAGATTCTCGATCGATTTTAATTACAAGTAATTTGAACAATGAAACTGTTATCATTAATTAAGTTTATTGGTTTCAACCAATATATTGAATAAAGCAGAAATGTCAAAGCAGTAATATTCTAGCAATATCGTATAAACGAGACAATCAAGGTTGATATTACGATTAAGACCTTTTGTTATCATGTGTATATATATTTCATTCTTTCGATAATCGCCTCAAATACATATCTACTTACGTCAAATATAAAAGTAATAAAATGGCCTTCTTTCAACACAATTTTACAGAAATTTTTCATGTATTTAACTACGTCAAATATACGATGAGAATAAGAATAAAATAGTTAAATAATATCTCTTTCACACAAAAAAAGTACAGGAGGATTAAGATAGATTGTAAAAATTATTTTTCAATAGTTTTGTATTGTAAATTGAGATTTTTTGAATGTTTTATTTAGAAACATCATGCATATAAGGGTCAATCTTTATTGATTTCTACTTTCAAGTAAAATATATAATTATGTATATAAGTATGATTTGATAACGTATAAATTAGCAAAAATACGTGTTTTATTATATTTAAAGGAATCGTGCACTTAAGGGTTTAACAATTTCCCAACCCTCAAATTCCTTTCCGCTGAGAAATAGTTTCGATATCACAAAATATTGATCCGATTTCGGTCGAGCAGAATGATTTATTAGTAGGTATTTATCTTTTATATGCAGTTCAATTCTTTAATTAATAGATTTGAATTTAAGAAATATCGTATGACAACAAAGTTTTATCTAAAAATTGCCACATAATCGTATATTTCAGTTGCATTTAATTTGGTGCTGAAACCTTCGCAAATAACAACTGAAGAGGAGATATCCAAAAATTTATCATATATAACTGCTAAAAAATCGGAAAACCTTTATATAAAACATTATCTTTTTATTTTTATACATATACATATATGTAGGATCTATTCACACAATCAACGATCTATGTATTATTTTATTTTATTATCCTTTATTTTATTATATTATTATGGATTAATTACCTTATTTATCTCAATACTGTAAAGTTTTCAATTTTTTATCAAACAATTTCAATATGTATACGCACTTTATATTTATTAAATCATTTAATGATTATCCGTCAATAAAAGTGTTTCAAATGTTGAAACAATGATATCCTTGATCAAGTTAAATTGTCACGAATAAGAATAGGTCACATCAACCGAATACACTCTTACCAAAATTGAACCAAATATCTGCGATGCTTGCGATATACGAAACTTTATCCATCATATCCCAATCAGCTGTCGTAAGTATGGTACGAAAAGAACACAGCATGGCTTACCAAATTCACTAAATGTGCTATAAAAAGAGACCCATGCAGAAAATTTCTATTTTTCCTGAAGGATTTTGATTTTATTATCTATTATAGATAGATATGTGTTTTTTCCACTAACTATCATCATCGTGGTCACTAATACTCTTGGAAGGTGCATGGGACCTCAAGCTTATAATTAAAAAAAAAAAAAAAAAATGAAAGGAAAAATGAATATTTCAAAATTAATAATTAACAGTATTAACAGGGAATGAGTCTTTCAATTATCACACATGTCCCAAATTCAAACGAAGCTGTAATAATTTCCGCTATGTAATGAAAGAAGTCCACAATCCACTGTGTATATTAACCCCTTAACCTACAACTACGGGCATAGCCCGTAGTAGATGATCGGACCAATTGTAAATATTACGGGCATCGCTCGTGGTACGTACTATACAAGTCGTGCGAATGGCTCGAAGGCTGCGCGAGCTTTTTTTACGTTTTCGGCTCAAAATTCTCGAACGTAAATAGTAGGTTAAGGAGTTAATAAAGAATTCTTTCTTTAAACCATAATACGATTACAAACAATATTTATTTATATTACATGTTATATGTTTGTCCATTGTGGCCAATATATGTACGTAACGTTTCTATGACATTCCATAAAATATAACACCGGAGTAATTTGTTACATTTAAAGCGGCTACACTTCCAAAAAATCATACGCTTAAGGATCAAACAACTCTCCACTAACAATGAGAAACGGCTCCGACATGGCGAGACATCGATCTCTCTCATTCGATCTCGTTTGAACAGAACAAGCCAGCGTTGTCGGTGTAGGGCATAGAGTGTGGGTCGAACAAGCCGAAGAAGACGTAGTCAGCGTAAACGGCGGAGGAAAGGAAAGGAGTAGGCGGGTGAGCAGGGAGAGAGACGCGTAGCTCACCTGGCATACCAGCAGAGTATCGCGACACATTTTGATCGAATTCTTCTCGAGGTCGAGGAATGCCGGTATCTCCGGTAGATATTATTACATATTTAGGTGGAACGGTGCGCTCCCGAAGGTAATACACTTAGACGTATTCTCTCTCGGTGCGCGTTGCTGCTGAACATCGGTGTTAGTGACGGTGTTACATAGGTATTGGTACAGAGAGCCGACGATAGGGGTGATAGTAGCGGTGATAGTAGTGGTGCAACGGGGGATATGTATCTAGCTTTACTCGCGCACACCGCTCTATAACCGTGTGCCTCTGCTCCCGACCTCGAAGGATCGCAGTTCTGCGCGATATCCTGCATATCTCGGCATACCGTCCTCGTCGTTTCCAACATTGTTCCCCGGCCCCGGCTCCGACCCCAGTGTCCCGGCTCCAGCTCCCGATCCACCGGCGAATAATCCTACTCGTTCGACGTCTACCGGGCCCGGCTTCTCAGCTGGATTCCACTCGATTCTGGTACCGTGCTTGCAGCACCCAAAACCCGCCACTGTCCATAATAATTGAACGCTTTTTCGAATACGATTGAATAGATTTGGGAACTGCAGATTCCGATTACATTTAGATTTAGATAATTTTAAGTGGTAGGTTTGACTCCAACTTGTTCATTAGATTATTGTTAGATTTGATTGGTTAATGTTTGTGTAGAGATATTAATATAAAGAAGGCGAAATTATGATTTTTTAAATTGTGTAATTCTTGATCATCGAATTAGGACCACTTAAGATCTTCAAGGTTATTTATTCTTTTAATAAAAGCAAAAAGCAGCGACCAAAAATAACAATTTTTACAATTTTTAATAAATTCATGAAATTTTGTTAAAAAAGCAAAGGGTATTTTTAATATATTATGACATTTATATATATTTAAGATATTCAAGAGGATAGAAAAAATAGAAAGTTGATGTAAAACAAAAATATAACTTTTAAATATGGCGAATATATTTCGTATGATCTTTAAGATTCTATCATAACACGATTACCAAGAAAATACTAAAAATATAAAATATTCATAGCAACAGTTTTTCATTACATTGTTTCCAATAATAATTCTCAATGTTGTAGCATTTTTATTGTAAATTTTACCATGCCTCTCGTATTTTCCGTCGTCGATTTTATTACTTAAAAAGAAAGGGGTAAAAGACGTTCGATCCATTCCAACCTTCGCATCATAAACTTGAAAAACATTTCTTATAACCGGCGGATGTTTTGCAGGGGTGAGATTCCTGGTAGAGCTTATCACAGCAATGATTTACTTGTACGAACGACGAGCTACAAAAGTATTAAAATATCGCGTGAACAGCGCATTCGAGGAATTCCCGTATTATCCGTGGAACAGGGATGCTTTTATAAAACCCTACTTTTCTTTACGAAGTCTATTTCTTAAAATTTCTTGCAAATACCTTCCGCATTTTAAGAACACGTTATATCCTTTATTACGGCCTTTTAAATCTCTTTTGGCTCCCGTATTTACAATCCATTTATTATTTTTGATCAACAATTTAAAAAATGTTTAATTAAATCATCAGTAATAATTTTAATTTCAAACAATTTAAAATTAAGAATTTTAATTTTAAGCAACTTAAATTAAAAAGTTTCCACTTTATTTTTAAAGTTTTAGTTTTTAATTTGTTGAATTTAATTAACGATTTAAAGAATTAAAAATAAAATAGAGGTCTATAAAATAAAAAATACACCAATAAGAGTTCAAAATTATAACATTTATATTATTATATAAGATATTACTTTTACTGTATGTAGTGAAACTTTTTTTTTTAATTTCATCGACAATGTCTCGCATAATGAAACTCTACTTATTACAACCATCGGAAGACAAACACTTAGTAGGTGTTTGTGAACTTTCGTTCAGAAAAGTGGATTCGATCTAACAGGAGAGAATAACTAAAATATTATTGTTTTTAATTACATATAATTATGTATTATATCGTCATTAACTAAAATAAAATGGATTATTATATTTTGATGATTATTATTTATAAATATATATATTAGAATTTTATTATTAAAATTTCGTTCGAATAAATGGAATTCAGATAAATGGAGTTCTACTATATTTGTAACAATACTTTTACTTTGCGATATCCTCGGATGTTTGCAAAATCATTCATACTAATAGGTTAAAAATAAATTATTGTTTTATTCGGATCACTTAGATGTACTTTATATACTATTTACGGAGTAGAATCTATATTCATAAATACTTAAATGTTGAAGTTTTGTAAATTTTGAAGAAACATGATTACAATTGAAATTATTAAATGTTTCTCTATAGCTCCTCTGTTTAATAAAATAACATAATGTGTGTAGATTATTTTTAAAGATACAATGTTAAAATCTTCTTAGTGTTATTGCGCTTTTTACAAAGATTATACATAATGAGCCAGAAATTAAAAAAAGCGCTTTATTTTACAATTAGTATATGCATTTACAGATAATAACGCTAATTGCAGCAAACCGTTTGAAGTATATCAAAGTTTAAATTTATTGCTACATACTGCATTATTTTTTGTTATCACAAATAACAAAATATAGGCACTTCTGTTCCAAACATTACACTTACAATTTACTTCACAATCTCACAAGTACATTAGAATACAAAATACAATTATAAAAACTAAATTTAATTTCTTTCAAATTCGCATATACCATATATGTACATATTATATATTAGCATATATTTTTGTATTGAAAATATTTAATTTATTTGTAATAGTAGACTTACAATATATTAAAAATAATAAAATTAATAAAACATATGAAATTATACATGTGAC
The DNA here is from genome assembly GCF_014825855.1 of Bombus pyrosoma. Taxonomy (NCBI): domain Eukaryota; kingdom Metazoa; phylum Arthropoda; class Insecta; order Hymenoptera; family Apidae; genus Bombus; species Bombus pyrosoma. The sequence goes on along the minus strand of NC_057773.1, from coordinate 520,274 downwards.
AAAACAATCTAGGTGCTTTTATGACGTGTAGACTCTCCCAAATAATTATTATATTATATTCTGTGTACTAAATCATTCCATAGGTGTTGTTACGTTTACATATTTTATTTTATTGATAAATTTATACAATTAAAAACAATATTGGAATTATACATATATATCGCACACTTGCCACAGAAGAGATTCTACTCGAAAAGTTTGTTTCCTAGAAAAAGCGAAAAATTGTTTTGAACGTAATTAAATCAAATTTATAAACGAGAAGAATAATTCTCATAAAACAGGTAAAAGTATATTTTTTCTTCATTTTTAGTTTTTGGAGAAACACCTGTAGAACCACCCTCTTAGTCATGACATATCTCATATCACATAAAACGTATTTATATAGCATAGTGTCACATGAATCACGAAGAGCGAGATAATTGCTTTCTACCGACTATCTCTATGAACATAAGTGAATAATATTTTCATAATTGGTCGAGGAATGTCTCATAATGATAATTTGAAAATCGCGTTTTTTGAGTTGTTTCACTTTTATCACAAGAGTGCGGTATGTAACTTTACAAAATTATATAATCTAAAATGTTATAGATTTGTCGCCTTCTAGAACTAATTCTTTTAAGGAATTGTTAAGATTTTAATGCAAACAGTTCGATTATCTTTTCGATATTCTCCAGCGTGTTAAATTTTTTACATTTTAATAATCTTATTTTGTAATCGAAATAATTGAAAATCTGCCGATATTACGTTTGTAGGTGAAATGAATGACGTAATAATTTTCAATTACATACATCTTTCCATTTTATATAATTTTTAATTTTTTGTTAACGCATATTACTTTAATCTTCGACAGTTATCATTTGGTTTTGTTTTAGATATGCAAAATATAAAATAAGAGATGATGTTACATACTTATAAAATGATTTAATAAAATCATTAATAATAACAGTTATTATTATTTATTTTTCAGCCTGCCGGGCATGAAAAGAAACTAGTTTACAATTGTTATTCTTATTTGCCTTGCATTCTCAACCATACGAACCTCAAATACATATACTTATGTATTTACACATGACTCTTATCAGACTACTTAACCACTAACCTAACTATTAACCTAGCTATATCATATTTGAGGTCCCGGGACACTCTCGTTAAGCGTTAGGTAGGCCACCGTGGGATTTTAGTTGGTAAGAGTCCGACACTGCCCCGCCGCTTTTCTGGGAAGCGGTGGGGTGTCCATGAGGATTTCTCCACGTAAAAAAAAAAAAAAGAAAAGCTATTGCATATTTATAAAACCATTACCTATAAACGTATTACACATATCAATTGATAGACTTTTCTTGCATCTAGTGCATTTATGGAAGATTTAAAGATGCAAAAGAGCACCGTATGTTTAGAACGTAGGAATACAAATAAAATATCCAAAATATCTTCTCTAATATATACCCCCTATAATATTTAGTACATAAAATAATTTTCTACCTAGATTCTATATTTTTAATCATATTTATAAAAATATGAATTTGTGTAAATATCCGTAGTCTACATCTTATAACGGAATACGAATATTTTAGGATTTGCTTCTTTCATTAAGGATCAGAGAATTTTTAAAAATTACGATTTTGATAATATTAATGTACCAATGAGTATTTGCTCTGCCAACGAGATACCCAAATATAATCTGACCATTGTAGCGACGTCACAAATCCAAACGGAAACTGAAATTGACCAGCTTCTGTGTCCTGAGGTGCAGTTTCAAATGCAGCAACAATAGGTGTCATTTTCGCAAAATGATAATTTCTTGTTTGCTCCAATTTCCAGTTAATAAGTTTATGTAACAATTATTATATATAATATTATGTCCAACTCCTAATTTTACACACAGCAAAAATTTTTATAAAGCGACGCATTTCTAAAAACATGTCTGTGACACACACACACACATATCGTGTGATTTGTCTTTTTATTATTTTCCAAAATATTAAATCATGTACAATGTGTCCTATTTAAAACTTTGCACACTACTGTTAACAACTATTATTGTTCTACAAAATGTTTCAAATAAAACTTTTTTTCTTTCGAAAGAGGGGGAGTATCTTATCCCATTGTCATGGTTTGGTTTCATTAACATATTGGTTATACTTTCCTGATTAAAATAAGACCAAATATGACGTTGGTATAAAATTCGTTTATATTGATTAGGCTTATGAACCTTTATTTGTTAAGTCTTGCACTGTATTTAGTTAGTCTATATTTAATTTTATTACTTCGTTTTTAAATATGTTTTTATTTAAACTAACCAGTAATTTTACATTAAGGTGAAATTACAATAAGCTCCATTTTTAAAAAATATCAATAAAAAGAATATCTTTTAGCGATTCTCGCATTAATTCTATGTAACTTGAATTATTTATACCCCAAATGAAATTTCATTCATGAATTTCAAAGTGTATTTTTATTTTTTTCCAATAAATTCTTTAAACGTCTAGTCTTAGTAATACCATAAATTTAGCTATTATTTTAAAAGAAGTTACAAGTTATAGTTCATAGAATTCTTCTCGTAGAATATAAAAACAGTTTTTCAGATTTATCTACAAGTTATAAGTCAAATCACTGATATTATTGTTTATTGTTAAGGTAATCAATTAAGTCACCAATAATAATTAGTTCTTATAACGTATATAATTATAAAAACCGTTTGTGCAACTAACAAAACTTTTCAACCTGTAACTTGTATCTTGTAAATTCATTAATATTATCACATAGTCGGTAGCTTATTTTGCAAAGAGCTCTGAGAATCGAAATTGAGAGAACAATTAGTGGAGTTGATCAGTTTGACTTCTGAGTGACACATATCTATAAGATTGTTATTGGAACTTTTCCATATATTTTCTCACTAAGTTTTTATCTATTGTCGTTTGAATAATTATATTTTTTTATTGATGCTCAAATCCTCAGATTACCATAAGTAGTATTAGTTACATGATGTATAACATTTTTTTCTGTGGAAGCAATATCAAAATTGTCCACCTATTAGATAACATCTTCATTTATCAAAGTGAGTTATTTATTTATAACTGTTCTATATATGTATTTGTTTGTTAATTATATGTAATTATTATAGTTTAAGAGAATATAACGATGGCTTAATATGTATAAAGTATATATTATTATACAATAACTAATTTACGGCACTGCCACTTTTCTCGCAAACGACTGACCTGACAATTTTAAATTAGTGCCTTTTAATCGCAGAAAAGAGTAATGCCGGAAATTTTATGACTTTACGGCTATCGACATTAAGGGAGGTTTACAACACGCTAATCATGCCGCATATACTTCCTCCGAAATAACTCGTATAAATGGAGACCATGGGAAAAAAGATAATTGTCAGTTTAATCGTGAATAAGCAATTTCATAGGAAATTCTATTATACATATATATGTACACGCACATATTATATTATATTACATTATGTTATATTATTATAATTTTTTGTAAGATAGATAGATAACTTCATTTTCCTGCCTTTCTCCCTTGAAAACGGAGTTAGCATGTACTGTATATTACGTATATTACGTATATACGTAAATTATAATAAAAAATGTTACCCTTATAAATAATCTTTTCACTTATAATATATATGTATACTTATGTACATGTATAATATCACTTCATTTAAAATATATACCTACAAATTTACATATATATGTTTGGATTTTAAATAGATTTGTAAACTTTAAATATCAAGATAAATATAAAATATATATATATATATATATATATATATAATATTATTAATTATAATTACAGTTATAATTATATTGTATATATATTATAATAAGAATAATAATATATATAATAATAAAAAATAAATAGTGCATATATTTTATATTATTTCATATTTGTTTTAATATTCGTTACAAAACCACTCACTATTTTATCTGAAATATTACGTTACACACATCTATAAATTGTAATCAATACTTGATTAACTTAATTATAAATATTATGTTTGATTCAAAACAGATTAAAACCTGCTCTATTTATACATAAATCTGCACAATATCTCATACGAAAGATGTAAGCTACGCCAAAAGAAGACGTCATATTTCATTTTCATTAGAAAATTTCATTTACCAAGCGTTCTCGTTTCTAAAACGAATTTGCAACTGTGTATCGTACGGCTATACTTCAATGGAGGGTGAAGAGACAGCCACGGGCACGAAATTGCTGTGGAACTAACGGAATCGTTTTGCCCGCGCGTGGCTCGTCGACACGTTACGAAAATCGAGCGTTAACGTAATTAAGTAATTAAACCTCGCGGGTGAAATCGGACCGTGCCTTTCCCCCCATTGAATGTGTCGCGTTCGGTGAAAATCCGCACGAAAACTGTGCGCGTTTCAACCCCGCGGCTTGCCAGCCACTGTCACCGTGTACGCTCCGCTACCCTGTGGTCGTTCGTAAACATTTGTCGAGGTACAATGTGTCCAACTGACAAAAGGAGCTTGGTGCAGTACAGCACGCGCGTTTAAAAGCATTAATTACGACCGCTTTTGTCTCCCTGCAAAAGGCACGCTTTGACCGTCATTTTGATACGTGACATTCGATTTTACGAGCGTTTTGTCGTGTTTAAAATCGGCCCGATAAACGATCCATGTGTGTGCATAACGATACCGACAGTTTCCACCTATCAATGGCTCAGAAATATTATACAATTATTCACGAAAGCATCCAAACACTTGTAGATTTTTTTTATACGTTTATTATGTATGTTATATACGAAACATTTTCAATTTCAGTAACATTGTAATGATTCGAGTATCATAATTAAACTGCAGATCTTTATTCATTTCTACGAAATTTAAAAATACAAAAGGGTGCAGAATACTTCTAATATACAAACATATAATATAAAGTATCGATAATACATGGCTCGTTGCAATTTATATTAAGTGAAACAAATTTTTTATTTGGTACTATCGTTTTAGGTGTGTTCATAGAAGTTTCAATTTGAATAAATATTTGTAGTCAAATCGTGATTATATTTGTAAAATTTAGAACAAATTCGAATATATATATAAAAATTACATGCTATTTAATGCAAATATGTATGTACAGTAGAGGCCCCCTTATCTAAACACCCATTATCCGAACGTTGTATTATCCGGGCACCCATTATCCGAACATAATATTTCCCAGTAACGGATGTCTTTTTCGATTTGAGGTATATACTTCATTAATATTCATATACAATGTATTCTTTCCCTTATTCGATTAAGTGAATTCTGATTATAAGAATTTAGTATAAAACTATTAGCGTTCTAACTATCGAAACAAAATACGACATAATTAGAAAACTAGAAAGTAATGTAAGTGCAACAGAATGATCAAAAATACATGATGTTGGAAAAGCCATGCGGATAATAAAAGAACATGACATTGAAAATTTTGAAATCTAAAGCACGTAGATTTCACAGACTTTGAAAACAGTAGAAAAATCTTAAATGCACTGATGTAACGATATGGTTTCATTGCAACGAAGACGACAGTAATGATGTTTATACAAATGGAAATAGCAAACGAAAGAGGTAATGCAGAAATGCCTCCTCATGTCGAAGCATTTGTGGCATTCGAAAACGGGTTCGATGGTTTGAAGTACAAAAAGAATATAGCTCTATGCAGTTAATTATGCTGAGAACATCATATGACTTACTTAACAACCAAAAAGATATGGGATAAATAAATTGATATATAAAATCTGTCTGATATATAAAAAGGAAATTATGTAAATGATATAAGTGAAGTACATTTCCAATAAGTCAGAAGTGAACAAACTTTTACCATATTGTTGGCTTTTACTCTAAAAATTTGTAGTTTATTATACATTGAGAGAAAAAGTTAAAAAAGCAACTTCAAAATTATGTTCTCACTAAATATTAAATAAGAAAAATTTTTAATATACTTATTCATTATATATTTTATAAGCGATAAAAACATATTCAATTTCACAAATAAAGCTTATTTATCGTTAATAATTTCATTTGCGATTGTAAACTTAAATAATAATGCAATAATAAACAGTTATAATTGTTATTGTAGGTTCATATGTACGTATTTGGGAGATAATTTTTGTTCACTTTCTATTTTTCAAAGCAATTTGTCTTCGTACGTTCTTTTACATACATGTATATATGAGATACATAATAATTCGAATAACAATGGACGTTTAGTTTCATGTTATAATTATATTTAAATGTATATTTATGTCTGTACAAGTAAAAAATTACACAGCACAATTTATTGTGTTTCTCCGATAAGATTTCAAGTTACAATTGACATCTGTAGATAAGGTAGAAAGTTGATTATCCGAGCAGTAAAGAATTTACTGATTTGATAAGTTTACAAGAATATATTCAATTTATGTATTTTTTGTAACAAAATCAGTAAATGTTAAATACAAGAATTCTAATTTGCAAATTTATAAAACAAAATATGAAAAAAGCTTACATCTTTATAAATTAAGCTTGAGAATAACTAATTTTTAATTTATTTATTTCTTAACATTTTAATTCTTTCAAATAATTATTTTATAATTATATATCATTAACTTTTATTATTAAAAAATTATTAACGTACTAAATATACCTGTGATATAACGTTGTAATAAATATTTACCATTTTTATGGTATAAAAATTCATATTTATAAAATTGAAATCTCAAATATGAAATCGATATGTACAGTTGATAGGAAATTATATCGTTTGCTTGTCGGTAAACGTGATTTAAGGTATGGCGCACATGAATTATATACTCACTGAAAATTCCATACATAAAGACCTTGAAATTGGAGCAAAAGTCTGAAGAAAGATGTGAATCTGACGAATAGGATCTAAAGGAAATTACTACACAAGAATAAAGGGTTAAATACTAAGGGTGATAGAAGGTGAAAACTCTTTTTCCAACGGAGCATAAACGTCATAAGGCTCGGTTAATTTCTTAAATTCTCATGTACATAAACGACTCCAGATAGTTTGCTACCGAAAAGGTACACGTGAACCTGCTTATATGTAGAAGACTGTGACGTGATCATCGTTAAACGATAGAAATGTAACTAAATTTAATGTAAAGAGTGAAATACATAAAAAAGCGATTATTATTCTCAAAACAATTTACGAATTACAAAGTATATTTTCAATGTACAATATATTTTATTATTACAGAAGCGGATAAGTTCGTACGCATAATAAAAAAGGAGTGCATTATATTTGATAGCGTATGTATGTCCAATATCAGATTGCATGGAAAAAACGCGTATGAGAGATATAAAGGTGGCCGTTTTGCGGTTGGTGTGTTGCCATTTATCAAAACGTTTATTCGAAAAACCTAAAACGTAACCTCTGAAATTCAACAAGTGCCCCTCGAACATTGAGCGAGAGAGAATAAACGAGTAAGCGAGCAACAACATCCAACCTCTATTACGTGCGTGACGCGACTGATCTCTCGCGCGGGGAGTGGGGAAATGCGAATCTTGTATATCGCGGTGGGGGTAGGTAATCGGCTGACTTCGGGGAGACTCGTGCTTAATCGGGCACGTTCGGCTTCTGGTTTCTCCCGCGGCCGCATAAGCGGTGTCAGCGTGTGCGCAGACCGGCTGCGCAGCAGGCGTGTGCGTTGTCCAGATTCTTTGTGCCATTCCTGGCATACCAAAAACAAGAGTGGTGACTGCGCTCGTATTTACCGGGGTGCAGCCTTGCGCGCTAATATTACTGTGCGAATTTTACCCGTGGTGTGAAGGCCCCGCGCGCGCGCGACGCCACGTCAGCTCGCCCAGTGGTAAGTACATTAAAGAAAATAGTGTCGAAAGATCGTGGAAAGAGCGCGTCTACTCGTCCACGCCCGTGTGTCCCAGCGGCGTCGTCCCACACAGGGGCCGCGCACGGAACGGATTCGACAGCAGCGACGAGACGGCGATATACACACTGTCGGACACCGACAGACAGACAGACAGACGGACGGACGAACGAGAGCGAGAGACAGAGGGAGCGATAAACGCTCGTGCGAAAGAAAGAGACGAACGTATAAACCTATTGTGCGATAAAGATAAATGTATAAAAGAGGAACTTAAACTCGACAGAGTGCGTGAATGATGTATATGCGTGGCGACGTTATTCAGTGCAAAAAGACACATAACCGATCCTCGTCATATTCCTTGTATGTCGTGATTGTCAGGTTCGTACTTCCGGTGACCGTGATGTTCGCATTGCTTGCTCCGGTGTTGCTGCTAGTGCTCTTACTATTGCTTTCCGACTAAAAAAGGAAGAGATAGTATATACGTATGAGCGAGTGAGAGAGAAAGAGTGTGCGAGAGAAAGGATAGGAAAGTAGAGGGAGCGAAAGAGAGAGAAAGAAAGAGAGAGAGAGAGAGAGATGTGTGATAAAATGATAGTCGGATCAGTTTGATAAACGAAGAGCTCGAGTCGTGCCGGTTTATACCTGCGGTTTGGCGGTGCATCCGTCTTTGTCCGATTGTCGCGTGTTTACGAGCGTTGTGTCAGCTGTGTGTCAAGAGAACGCAACCGTGTGTATACGTGTGTGTTACGCGAAGCGTGTGCAGTTTCTCTGGCAACGTGTACGGGACTCAGCCAGCGACGGAGACTCGCGTCGAGGAGGTTAGGAGCGATTGGTGTGCCGGTGGTGGTGGGCTGCGTGCGTTTCCCCGAGGAGAGCGCGCCACGACAGAAACGTGTGCCTCTCTGCCTAGTGCCTGCGTGCCTGCCCGCTCGCTCACCCGCTTCTGGTGAATTCGTATGGTGAATTATTGATCCGCGGCGGCGTGTGCGTGCGGAAAAACCGCGCGCGACTATAACGCACCGATTCACGCTCCATACTAAAACCTGATACTAATAAACGAAAGAAACTAAAAGTTTACCGAAAGTCAAAGATACAGACATAGTAACCTGTTGTTTTGAAAACTGTGCGCGCGACTACACGTATGTTGCATGAGATTGGAGGTGGAGCAGTGGTGGCAGGATTTTCTTTCCCCTAGACGGGACCAAGCGAGAAGTGCGTGCACATATTCCATTGCTCCGAACGTAGTGTCTTTCTCTTTTTCTGTCACTCTCTATTTCCCTCTTTCTCTGTTTCGGTCTTTCTTTCTCGTTCTGTCTCGTTTCCCCGCTCTTTCTCAGCTATACGTGTATGCGTCTCGCTCTAGCTGCGTTACCTTTGCCGCGTGTGCATCCACGAAACTAAACGCGGGAAAACCTACGGCGCGAAATATATCCCAGAGGAATGTACACTTATCGTGTTCTTATCGTGGGACACGTTCAGTTTTCGAAGCTCGGCCAGTGAGTGAGATTTCGAAGACCGTGCGAAAGTATGTTGGCGTGAAGGCGACGAAAGTATGTTGTCGTGAGACGACCACTGAGATTAAGGTTCGAGGAACTTGAACGCAAACCTCTTTCGGGTATTGATAATCCAGGACGAGCGCAACCTACCTCCACCACCGCGACTTGGATGGATACTGTGCATTATTTCTGGAGTGAGTTTCTCTTTTAATCGTGCGCTTGTGTATATACATATGTTGCATGGAACCATGTTTCCTGTGTGTGTGTGTGTGTGGGAAGGAAGGGAGGTGTAGATGTGTGAACGACGATGTGTCTTCTAACGTGCTGTTTTTTCGCGTCTCTCGCGACTTAAATTTGCCGCCGTCGGGACATGCGTTCGCGTGGACTGCCTTACAGTTATTGCTATGTCTTTTCTATTTATATTTCTAGCGTAATTTCATCTATAAATATTTTTATACTTTTTCTTATTTCAGTGAATATTTTTAACGCAGTAAAATACGCAGTAGTATTTAACAAATGTTATTAGAAATGAATATATAAGAAAAGTTTTCGATTCATATTTCCCGCGTAATATTGTTCATAAATGTTATTATACTTTTTCTTATGTTAGTGAAAAGTTAATACATAAGAAAAGTCCACCTAGACTGTTATTGTTTATGTCCGGATATTTCTAAATTCTTTTACAATTATTGCATCTTTTTGGACAGCTTTTTATTCGATTCATATTTCCCGCGTTATTTCACCTATAAACTACATATATGCTTTCTCGTTTCAGCGAATGCTTTAAATGTAAAATACGCGATTGTTAATATAGAAAGAATATTTAATGAATATTGTAGAAAGTAAATGTATAGGAAAATGTCCGCAAACCAGATTGCTTTTAGTGAGTCTTTTAGACGTAAACTGAGATTGTATGCAGCTATGATTTATTTTAAATTTCATACTTATTGATCGACGGTTGATTCAAACAATGACAAAAGTATCGTCGAAGTGACAGTGACTTTAATACCACGACGTTATCAGAATAGGTTATCGAAGTAATTCCACAATAACATAGTGTAACACGCTATTACATAAATTTAATCAGATACTTGTTATCATGGCGGATAAGCGGGTACGACCAGGTACGTTGTCGGGAAAAGACTGTTGCCGTCGATTGCTCATTCTGGGTCAGTTTATTCGCGCTGACCTGTCCCTGTCATTGTGTTTGTATTTCAATTAAAAACTAGTTAGCCGGTACGCCGGTTTTTCGTATCCGCTTTATAGTCGCTATAAACTTGTCATACAATAGCATATGCTACAATCAACAATTCCTTATGAATAAAATCAAGATGTTAGGATAATCGTGACCTGTTCTTTTCAAGTGTACTAGGCTGTTTATGCTTCTTATTTGGAAACATTCGTTTACGCGTCTATGAAATTTAAATAAGTTAATGCGATATTTTCAGATCTATTATTGGCATTGAATGGTAACTTTCTTTTAGACTTTTATTTTTAGTGCTTTTATATGTATAATACACATGTATTAGATTGCTTATGCTTTTTATTAAAGAAAGTTTTTTCATGATTTAACACGTTATAGTACACAAAATTTAAATAAATTTATTTAATATTATTTTTATATTATTAATATTGAATGATAATCTATCTTTAGACTATTCTTTTTATTATTTTTGAATAATTTGTATTAAATGCTTGCGATGTATTAAATGGTTTAAATAGCTGAAATAATCAACAATGTTTATATTAATAAGTTTTAATAATAAAAAAGCAGTCATTTTTGTCATTAGGGATACTTAATTTCGGGAACGTTACAATAATCAAACTTTGGAAAGTCTTTAACAATTTTAAAGTTATATCTCCATTCGAGTTACTTAAATTCATTGAAAAGTAGCTTTATGGAATCTGTAACCTAATATACTAAATCATTTTGTTCTTTTTTTAATTAGTGAACTATTGTGTACATTTTTTAATTTAAATGGACTACTGTATGTAAATACTAAAGCACAGAATTTTTAGAATTTTAATTACGTTTGCGAACTGCGTCGCCATTATGTTGCATATTTAACCTCAACAATCTATAAGGTTTAATAACATCGACGCCAAAGGAACTGAAATTACCGACAAAATATGGATGAAAACTGTTTAGCACGGTGTTAATTATATTTTCACGTTTACGTTTTATTTTTATCGGAGTTAATATACAATTTAAAAAATTCAAATACCATCTTGAATATTTCTACATTTCACGTTAATAAAATGGATTTAGGTGTGTTTTATAAGATTACTGCACCTTGCGGGAGTTGAATGTAAGTAATGAAGTTTTGATAGAAAATTAATTTGGTTTGGAATAGTTGAGTTTAATGGCGTCGTGATAATAACCGGCGTACGGTTGAGGCTTAGAAAGCTGTAAATTTTGTTAACACCGATGCATTATCTTTATTCGTATCTTATCTGCTCGCGCCTATCCGACTTGATTGAAGAAATATCTGAAATTGAAAACGTGGTTTGAATGGAAATATCAATAGATAGGGCGACCGCTGTGTATTCAACAGTTGCGTCGTAATTTGAAAGTTTGTGGAAATATAGTAAGTACATATTTACTTCGTTTCGTCATAGGAAAATAAACAGTTGTTTGTTAATGTATGCTAATGAAATTTGAATACTTTGAGAAATGATTATTCGATATTAGGAATATTCTCACGTGCGGAATTGTTTATCTTGCATTTTTTCTCACGAAGTGGAGAGTTATGTGGAATATTTGAACTTTATCTTGAAGCAGTTGTCTTATATTGATGATGTTTAACGCATAAAAAAGTGAAAATTATATTATACCAATTTCTAAATCGAAGTATAATAATACTCAAAAATCTAATCTCATTTTAAGTGTTGTCATCTTGAAATATGGTTTATTATTGAAAAGTAGTTTCATTTATTGAAATTAAAAATTATACAAAATTATATAAAAATTATATGCGTTATTACACGCAGTTTTTGTAAATTAAGAGATATTGTGTCACGCTATAATTAAACAATTTTTAAGCATTGAATTGAATTAAAAAATTATAACTGATGATAAATATGGAAGTAAATCTCCATTTGTGCAGAAAGTATAATAAAAATTCATTTCATAGGCAAACAGGAAGCGAAGCAAAAAAAGCACGATAGAAAAATTGTAGCATATTATTTATTTAATCAAACACATATTAATACTGCAAATTTTCTAAATTTATTTATATATCTAAAGTCATGTTCTCCAGTTGCTAATGACTACGTTATATGATCACGTCGTATTAGAACATAATAAATGCATTATTCATGTTACGTCATATATGGTAATAATAACAAAATGATATGATATGTACTGTTTATGTGGAACATAAAAAACACGATATATACAGTGATCATGGAATATAATAGAAACCATTATCTCGGAATCTTGGAACAGTAAAGTTGCTAAATTGAACACTTAGAACAGGCACTTAGAACAAAAGTGGAGTAATTCCAATATTTTAATAAGCTGAATAACTTTGTATCTAAAGCAATAATAGAATATATATATATATATATATATATATATATATATATTATGTTATTATATAAATATAACTATATATATATAGTTATATCTATATAATCTATATGTATTTCTATATTCTATATTCTACATTTTTCCTATGATTCGTTTCTAATTGATACAGCTTATTAAACATTAACTTACATTCATGTGCTCAACGTCTTAATAATAATAATAATAATAATAATAATAATAATAATAATAACAACAACAACAACAACAATAATATGGTAATTCTACATTGTATTGAACTTTCTAAATCGTTTGCAATATACATACTTAAAATCACGCATACTTACATAATTATCCTTTAATTTCTATAAATACGTGATTGTCCGCGGAAGTGTCGTCTGCACGGCGGTGCGTGTTGAAAGTCAAACGAGCCGGTTAAAAATCGTGGACGCTCGTTTCGAGACCCGGGCCCGATATACATCCAACTTTTTAACTGGGGGCCCGATAAACATCTGGGGTTCCCTAGGAGGGGAAAGCATATCTCCGGAGTACGTTGCAGCGGCGGCAGGTGCAACCTGTGTGTTTCTTCAAGCTTGTTTCTACCCCCTCCTTGTTCCCGCTAGCCGAACAGCTCGTTTTTCTTCTCGAGAAGCAGTGCACGCACGCGAACCGCGGAACCGGTAGCGTGGTAATCGGTAATCGGTAATCGGTAATCGGTAATCGGTAATCGATGAATTCGATATTCATATCACCTTCGCTAAATTCATACACACTTTCTACGCCTGGCACCAGAAGCATTTTATCTATACGTCTTATCGGTATATGTCAAATATTGAAGATTCAATAACGTTACTTTCTTATCCTTCGCTTTTTTTATATTTTTGGTAGCTAATCGCTGTTATTATGCGAATGTGATTTTTGTCTTATGGTCTTTGTTGGTTTAAGACTGTTTAGATTTTAAAGAAATTTCTTTTTTGTATTTCTTAGTTTATAATGTACAGCGACTCTTATTACCTAATATTCGAACACTACGGAGTTTAAGGGATTATGGTTTTATGTATTTGTTTATGATAGTGTTATTCAATTGATTGTTACTTAATATGTTACAATGCTTATTATAGCCAGAAAAAAACATAAATGTTATTTATTTATTGTATACAGATTTTACATAATGAGCAGTAAACTAGACAATATATTTCTTATCTTTTGTGTCATATATTAGATCTCATACATATATATATGTATAAATTCTATCAACTGTATTATGAAGTAACAGATTGAAATAGATACTAAACTGATCTAAAGTAGGATGTATTAGAATTAGAACCTATAAACTATTAATTATCTTATATTATGGAATGAAATAAAAGTTATAGTGTAAACTAAGTAAAAGAATAATAAATAAGGAATAAGTGAAGTGAAGATTCTGTAGCACCTGCAAAATTAAGTATTTAAGACAGCTGTTTGTTTCGTGTTTATTAAAATACATTGGTATGATATATATGTATATATGAATATATGTGTACTGTCATGTACAATATATACGAAGAAAATTTTTGCTTGCATTTTATGTAAATTGTTTTATGTTAATTGCTTTATGTAAAATTGATATTTTCTTATTAACTAGGGAAATGTCGATATAGAAAAAAAAGACAGATTATAATCATGAGCCACTGTAGTATTCTCATCTTTCTTGCTTTCTTCTGATGTTTGAAAGAACAAGTCGTGGCTTCAAAAGTTATGCTTTATTATTAATCATCATTGTGCTTTAAGCATTACAGTGATATCTGTTAGACGTAAGATTATCCATGTATATTTCTACGAATCTAAATATGTACAGATTTTCAATATCACTTTATTCAGAAATGAACCTTCCTATAAGAAAATGTCATCTCACATGTTCTTTTCAAGAAGAAGCCATCCTTTTTTGGTTTGCACTAGGATTTTCAACGTACGTTATATCTGCATGTCTACTGTCAACATTGCTGTACTCTTTATCAGAGGATTGACTTGCGATTAACCAGACTTATTTATACATACATATATGTATAGTATTACACGTGATGATCATATTTACTATTTCTAACGTATTGTGAATGGCTAACAAGATATTTTGTGTTCTACAGTTATTCATATATACTTTCACAAACGACCGCTGTAGTGGTAGGATTAAAGCAAAAATCTTATTTAGAATGCAGTTTATTTAATCTTAATTTTATTCCATAGCAAAAGTTCTTCGTCTTGGTAAAGAACATTTGTTCATAGTTTAACAGCTACAGTGCACAAGAGCTGAAAAAGTTAATTTGATATTCTTGATACAATATGGAAAGTTGCTTTAGATCATTCCTCTTATTATTTTTATATCAATAATACACGAGTATTGGGTTGCTTATGTTTCTTCTTAAAGAACGTTTGCGTATTGTTTGACATTGACATAATGTGACAGTGCACAAAACTTAAATAAGTTATTTTAATATTACTTTTATATTAGACTATTATTTTTATTATTTTTGTGTAATCCGTACTGAATGGGAGCGTCTAAATAGCTGAAATAATTCACAATTTTTGCATTAATAAATTTTGATATATTAGAAATAAAATAAAGGATAGAAAATCAATTATTTATTGTAACAAATGTCAGTAATAAGAAGAGCAATAATGTTTGCACTAGGAATACTTAACCTCGAAACGTTGTAACAATAATTAAATTTTGAGATGTCCTTAACGGTTGTAATATTATATTGCTGTGTGTGTTCTTCGATTCTTTTCCTATTTTATCGTAAATTCGACGTTCTTTTGTTTAATAGAGGAACGACCGTATCTTAGTAGACTCGTGACAGCAGCTAGACTCATTAAACCGAGGCTTCTTCGCGATATAAATAGGACTTCTTGTCCCGTTGCAGTACGGAAGGAGCAAATAGATTATCACGCGTACCACAGCCCTCTACTCGGCGACTTCTCTCTTCTGTTCTTTCCCTTTCTATCGTTTGTGCCATTCTCTTTCTCTATTTGTACACTCTCCTCTCTTCTCTCTGCCCTCTTGCTTTCTTTTGCTCTTGTAAGAACTGTGTGCATCTATCTTTTTCTCTCTCCAAGAGGAGCCGGTACGCGCGTGACTTTCTATTTGGCGTAGACGGTGCCAAATTGTCAAGTAACTAAAATTACCTTCGAAGGTGTACGCTGTGTCTTTCTCTTTTTCCCCCTTAACGTCTTCCTCGGTAGTTATCCCTTTGCTTTTTTCGCGCCGCGTCGTGCCACTCGCGCCACGAATGGCGGCGATTCTCCTTCTGAACGTCGAATTTCATTTTCCACCCCTGTTAATTACACAATTCTTCTTTGTTCTGCTTATCGAATATCTTGAATTGAAAAGTCCTGCCCAAGAAATGTCTCGTAGAGTATTTTATTAATATCCTTTAATTTTCTTTGTTGAAGGATTGGAACAGTTAGCGATTTTTTTTCATCGTCGATATCGATTTTATTTTCGTTATTTTCACTAACAATTTGAGATATTATTACTAAACTTCAGACGTTTATGCTCCAGACTGTAGTTATTACTTATTGTAACATTTAGAGGATGTAAGAAATTTCTGTTTAGAAATTTCATTTCTTTAGTTAGGTTTATACACATGTGAATTTTTACTAGATTGGATATTTTTATGGAAACTTATGGAAAATGTAAAGATACGTTACCTCCCTGCACGTTAAGTTTCATTTCTACTTTATTAATTAGACGAATACCGAGAATATTTCACTTTGTTTTTCATAAAACAGAAATTAAAATCAATTGAAAGTTCAATACTGTATCAATATTCTAAAATAATTTAATTCAGTGAGTTGGTATTTCTTTGTGGAATTGGCAAATTATATTTATAAATTCAAACTATTCACTTAGAAACACAATATGTACTTCATTAAAATTAAATACACTTTGATATACCTCCAAATTTCTTGATGTTATATATGTAAGTACAAATTATATTATTATATATATGTAGTCACAAAACTAAGGATATCTCAATTATTTTTCTTAAAACAAAAACAAAAGTTGATCAAAAGTTCAATGTTACACGGAAATTCTGGAACGGTTTAACTGGCGCGTGCTTCTGTCGAGTGTTCATTAATTCAGAAACGGGTCTGGGACATTAACTCGGTGATCCGCATGTGTGTGGCAAAGGACGGCCTGTTCGACCATCTAGTGACCCTAATAAAACCTACACAAAAGGTCGTCGTTCCTAGATCGATTTGCAAAAGGTCGAACGTCACGCCATCGGAGATTTTCTGCGCTTAAACCGGTGTAACCGGCTCACCACCGATTCAAAACTAATTTAAATTGTTGTCTTTGAGATTTAAATAGCGGCTGCACGTACGATGGTTTGTGCAAGAACCGACGTTCGTTTGTCTAATTAATCTTCATTGTTTTCGTAGACTATGAAAGATAAGTGAACTAACTGTGATTGAATCTTTGTCATGTAAATTGTATCTGTCGGTGTACGAATTTGGAGGCCTTCTGATTGATTCTGAGATAACTTAAAGTGACAATTTTTGGGCAACAAAATATAAAGAAATATAATAGAATAGCATGCAATAATATGCTGTTTATTTGAGAAACTTACATTTACAATCTACGGTTTTTGTAATTTTATTTGTAACAAATTTTTGGAATAAAATTTAGGGAAATATGTAATAAGAACTACAATTTGTTACAAAAATTTACGATTTTTAAATTTTTATTTATAATGCTACATAACCTTTGGATACGTAAAATTTAAAGGAATATTATGTAATGAGAATCGCAATTTACTTAAAATTATACGATTAAAATGACGATTAACGACAAAATTACAACATCATGTAAAATATTCAGGATGCGGGATAATGATTGAGTTGGAATAAAAATTCATAGTGTTCTTCAATAACAGCTTTTGAAACGCCTACATTTGAGAATGAAACATATTATATATATTCATATTCTGAAAGGTAGATTTGTTCATTTTAAGTTGAGAATTTTAAGTGTGTTTAAAAGTAAAGGTGGTGGAAAACAAGGTATATCTTTGTCATTTGATGTATTTTTAATGCAGGAGGAGAAAAACGCTGTACAAATAACAAAAAAGATAATGTATCGTTTACAGAAATGGTACTGCAGGTGAGCATATCGTTCCAAAGTGGTTTCAGTTCATAAGTGGAAATTTTGATCAACGTTTTGCCAGGCTATAATTATTGAATATAACCAAATTGTAACGCTAATTGAAAATAACTTAAGCCATACGAGATGTCACATGGTACATATGTTCTTTTCTAAATCTATGTATTATCTTTGAATCTCACTTAAAAACGCTATGAACCATATGTTCCAACCCAATATGTACATATAATTGTATTTTATTCTAGTTATTTCAATATCACTTCAGAAGCTACTAATTCCGTTTTTATTGGGACAGTAAAAAAATAATATCGGCTTTTCATACACAATTTACGACAAAATCAGTCTATAAAAGTTGATTTCTGTATTTACAAAACATTTGGCCCCTCGTCTGAATTTAGAAATTAGTGCAGATCGAGTTCTAGTTAGTTTATTTAGTTCTAGTTCTGTTTTCGGTCAACTACGTTGTATGAATTGAAGGAAATTGCAAAGACATTTCTGTCAATTGAAATCAACTCCTTCCTATACAGAAGGCATAAGGAAGTTGACAAAACGGTTACATACATTGTAATTATATGCAAGGGGATTGATCCTCACGAGGAGTTGTCACTTATTAAAGCATCAATAGAGAAATGTAATGACACTAGTGGTTTGGTGCGGAAACCGTAGGAACTTGTCGAAATATATTGTAAAGCTCAACATTTTGAATAAATCTTTCCTACACATACAATTAATTTTCAAGTTATATGCAAAAATACCCCGCCACTCAGTTTTAGTTTTGAAGCTGTTAATTTAGCGATATTATTTGCAGTCATATTAGTTGCAGTCGCAATACAGCCAACAAGTCTGTTGCTTAGTAAAGAGGAATTATTTACGATACTTTCAAGTGCCATTTTTCTTTGATGTGCCATAAGATCCTAAATATTCGAAGGCTCGCGTTTCTTTATATGTAACGAGCTTGGGATTCGTTCAAACATTAGCATTTTCCTTCTTTTCCATGTGCTTTTTATCTTTTTCCAAACTATTGAGATTCAACGAATTTATGCAATTATTCTTTAAAGTGATTAGGTAGCCAAATGCTGATACTCTGCTCATCACCTTGCATATAATGGAATTTAGCCTTCACTTTGTATGTCGCATTATGCATGTCATGTCCCGATTTAAATTTTTATCGTCCTATCACACGGGTCTGTTAGGATCATACTGAATTGTGTGTATATATATATACAGTATACCAAACTTAAATGACCAAACAGCGAGGACCTAATCTACAAGCAAAAAGAAGAAAAAAAATGTTATATAAAGTTTGTCAATAACGGAGTTATAAATGAATGTTGTATACAAAAAATAATTAGCGACGCATTTTCTATTACAGCACATGGAAGTTCACTGTATTATTGTGACAGCCTAGTTATATGCTTTGTTTTTATCATGTGGTAACAATTATATATCGTTAATAGTTATAAAATATAATAATATAAAAAAATGATTACCTAGTAATCGTTGCTCTTGTGCTTGGATACAAGTTTTACGTCAATAAACAATGGAATTAATTACACTACAAGGTTTTACAGAGAGGATTTTGCTGAATTTCAATAACTACATCGTTACCCATTTCATGCGTGCAATATTTTTTTATAACTCTGCAACAGTGCGTTTATTGACAAATTTTATATAACATTTTTTTTGCCCTCTTACCTGTAGATTAAGCCCTCGCAGTTTGATCGTTTAGATTTGGCACATCCTGTACATGCACAACACTAGAAGCAAAACTGTGAGTAATACCTCTGTTTCAGTATCAAACAGATTATGGTGTCGGGGAGTTCGGATAATAGAATGTTCGACTAGCAGAGTATGTATTCCGATAGCGGAAGTTTAGACAGTAGAAGTTCCATTGTGTATGATGCTTTATTTGTTTATACTAATAGCAATATTAGCTTCAATAGTACCGATGTGGCTACAATAGTATGAAATATGTAATAATAATTAATACAGAATTTGTATGTTTTAGTATTCATAATTAACGACGGTTGAAATTTCTTTACATTTACAACATATTATGTTTCAATTGATTTATTTATAATGTCTGCAAGAAACTATTTTCAAATAAATAGTGAAATTTAAATAGGTGCAAAATTAATGGTTTTCTGACATACAGTGACTTTGAAAATTTTATTTGTTTCGCGCTTGCGACAAAAGACGTTTACCTTATGTGTGTTACATAAAATGTTTGAAATTTCATTAGCACTAAAATGTGATACGACTGCCATGACTATGTTCTACTTTAATTTCTATTTTTTTTTTTTTTAGTTTCATTTTTCAGATCATACTTTTTCATGAAAATTTCAAAATTAAACTAAATTTTCATAATTAAATTTTCATAAAATATGAATTTGTACACTAATAATGATAACATCAGAGATATACGTATGTTTAAATTCATAGATAAATAAATAAATCGACAACGTATATTGTTAAGAAAAGCACAGCATAAAGTATATCTATAAATAAATATATGAAAAATATATATATGAGTAGACAAGCATATAAAATACAATAGTATAATTAGACTGTGAATTTTTATGCATTTATAGGGAATGCTAAGGTGTCAGAAGACAGAATACACATATAAAATAACTAAAGGAAAGTACTCGTTACATTTCCTATATAAAATAAAATTCTGCATTGATTCCCTTTTTTAAATTGTGCTCATTAAAATATGAATGTGTATAAACATCGCAATCTAAATAAATAAATATGTAACATACAGAATAATGCAACATCGAAGTAATAGAAATCGGAACACCATTCGAGCAATTCCAAAAAATGACAAGTCAAGTGGTGGTTCTCGAACAATTTGTTTATTCAACGGACACGTTTTCGTCCGAGAGAGATAATTTCGCGTGACGTTAGTTTTTAAAATAAATGTCACGTACATGTGTTGATCGTATCTAGATCGTTCGTTTATAAAACCAAACTGCCAGTCTCTGCATCGCCGTTGTATTTTCAGTTTCCAGGTTTGTTCGACAAATTTTTTTTATTTTTCTCTTTTTTTTTGTTCTCCATTCGTCATTAATAATGTAAAATTGAAAGCAGTAAATTAAACGTCAGCGCGTTTCGCACTCGCTCACTCGTTCGACCATGAAAATTTCATCGATGAAAATCGTACACGACGCGTTGATTTGTATCATGCTCATTTGCCCGTAATATTATATTTCCGTAATATTGCAATCGTGAACGTGGTTGTTTCAACGATCCGTTGCACGATTGAAATCTGTCGGCGAATCGCGCTGACTGCGCGTATGAAAGTTCAATTTAAACTTGATATTCCAAAAAAAAAAAAGATAGAAAATAATGAAAAAGCAGGATGAAAGATATAAATATAGTGGTAGGCTGATAATGTTAGTTGTTGAAAGATAGATAGAGTTATTAAAAACGAAAGTGCTTCCCGATTGATGATCCTTGTGATTGATAAGCAATTGTCTGATAAGCAGTGTCATGATGCATGCTACTTCGCTGTGATTTCTTCTATATTTTAAGTCGAATTACTGATATCAGATTTAGGTTGGCTTTAGGTTGGGGTTAAGTTCTCCACGATATTTTTTATGTGTATATATAAATTGTATTTGTATAAATTTGTGAAATTGATATATGAATTTTAGAGCTTTTGTGAATGATACCATGGATGATACATGAATATAAATCGAATTGAAATGATAATTGAAATGGTCTTAGGTATTATCTATATAGATTGTATAATTTCATTTTTCTGAAATTTGAAATTTTTTAGCAGTTTTGACCCTTAAATAGTTGGAATAATTAAAAATTCTTGTAGATATTAGTAAATTTTGGTATGTTAAAAACATAAGACAGAGTAAAAAATTAATTATTTTACTTTATATTCATTGTAATAAGTATCAGTGGTGGAAATTTAACCTGGAAAATGTGGGAGAGATAATAATAACATTTTGAAATGTTTAATTCTAAAGCTATATTACCACTTAAATTGCCCGAAATCATTGAAAAATTAAATTGCACAAAAAGATCTTAATTACAATAAAAAGCACAATAATAAATGTATAAAATAAATGATTTTTATGTATATATGGAAGATTTAAAGACGTAAAAATAGGCGCAACTCATATAATATGCAAAGATATGTGAAATATCCAAAGTAAACTACATATTCATAAAGATATGAATTCACATAAACACAATCTACTACCTAGTGCACCATTATTTTTTCAAATTATGAATTCCTTTTTTTTTTTAGATCACTGAGAGCTACTTTTCGCTTATGTACTTCGCTATTATGCCTCGTTATGGAGCACACGACGTCACGATTGTTATTACGAAACGAGAGAGAATGTTTCTGCCAGTAATCGATACTCGATATCCGGTAATAAGACGGCCGATAGAGTACATACATGCTTCGTACAACAGATAGCACTAGAGAATTTATCGGTGTGTACACGTGTAGTCCCGTATCTGCCGGTTGAATGCGGAGAAACGTGTGCATTTCAATCGCGTGATTGAGAACTAGTACGGGGTCGAGCACTCCCCCGGGAAGTTTCACGGGTCAGAAAATCATGGGGTGGCTTTACCACCTGGCCGATGTTCCTTTTCCTCCCCTCTCTACTTCTACTAGTCCCTTATGCGCGTACATGTGTATGTACCTATATAGGGTGATTCTACGTGAAAAAACATGTCGAAAGTATAAAACGAAATATGTTCATTGGACGCTCCGGTTTCAAGAAAACCGAACTTATAAATTTGTTGAGTATACCTGGACTTGGTTAACTCCGGACTAGACATGACCGCATGATCGACAAGAGATTATTTTACATGTGAAAATAAATCGAAAATATGGAATAAAGCTTTTTCATGCGCTGCTTCGCTTCCAAACAAATGAAATTTCAAAATTGACAAAGTGTGTGTGTACCAGGTCAGCTTTTAATTGAACATCTTCAAACCTTGTTGTCTTGGAGAAAAGATTATAAACAGAAAAATTTTATTTCACATTCTTGACCTGTTTTCGCCCGTAGCCTAACCTCCCGCTAATTGTTTATTTGTATCTAGTCACTAGTCACTAGTACCGAACAAATCTTTAAATCCGATTTTATCGGAAACGACGTATCTTATGAGAACATTTTACTCTATATTTTCGATTTATTTTTTCATCTAGAATCACATCCTGCCGATTGTACCATGATTGTGCCATAGTTATCGAGACACCCTGTATACACACACACAGAATGATAGAATTCCCCTCACGTTCAAATCATCTCTTGTCCCTCTTCATCCCTTTTTATCCTATTCGTCATCTACTTTTCTCTTTGTGAAGAAACGCTGCACCCCCAGTGCAGTTTGTCTGCATATTAGCCATGCCATAATCAAGCAATTCTATCGTAGGAACCGGTCACCCAGTATATGATGAAGTTCTCTCTTCTTCAGTCTCTTTGAAGTTCTTTCGGATAGTACGATTTGTGTCGTGCTTTCGAGATAGTACCGTGATATATGAGTGTGTGTGCTCTTAGTTTGGGAGGTTTGAGGATGTTTGTTGCAGCTCTTGGATAGATTGCTTCTATATTGATAGATTAAATCTGCACAAATAATATTATAAAATGTTACAAGCAATAAGTTAAACATTATTAGTATTAGTAAAATCATTTGCATAACAGTAATAGGTTTGATAATAAAATAAAGAATTATAAGATTGTAAAAAGGGAAACCTTTGTATCTTTGAAATTTACTAATAATATTACTATTAGTTAGTTAATTATTGTGCAACAGGATTATTAAACGCTATATTTTTAGCAATATTTTTAAAATTACGAAGAGAGAGAGAGAAAAATACATGCGAATATATAGCCTCAGAATAAAATAGAAAGACAATTTTGATGATATGAAATTAATCGGCAACCTTCTGTAAGAAAAAATGGAAAGTGTGATTTATCGTTTGAAGAACACGAAAAGGTCGAAGAGACTTTTTCCACAGTTTCGTGATGTTTAGTTTGCGTTTAGTTAAAGGCATTGTCATACAAATAACCCAAAATACGTGACGAATCGAATTCATTTTTATAGGGAGATCTTGATTCTTTCTGTTAATTAATTATGAGATTAAAGTCGGTTCCAGTATATAAAATAGATGTTTAAGAATTCGTAGTCGCTACTAGTGGCGCATACTGTGCGTTCTGACGCTTCAACCATTCTGTTGATGCAACTGTTGCATTTTTATTTCCGTCGAATTTGTCGCATGTTTACACTTAAAGAGAGAATATTGCATAGCAGTGGTAGCTATATTCACTGATTTACTCACTGATTACTCACTCGATTTTTGAGAATTTTTTGTCCAAATAATAATTTATAACAAAGCCAGAGACAAAGATATTTCTGATAAAGGCTATATCGTTCCTGAGAAAAACAAATGAAATTATTAAAATATGATCTTTAAATGTGTCAGTAATAAATGGTAAATCCATTTAAATTATAAGTCACGTTACTTAGTTTACTACAATGGATGTTGAATTTTCTATTTTATGAATCTGGGAATTTATTAAGTTGTGTAGAGACAAAATAAAAATTCTTAGAAAATATTTGAATATTTAATATTGTACTTTTTATAATGAAGATGACTTTGGAATATTGATCCTTGGAATAATGAATTATGAAAAAGTATTTAAAATTGAAAAAGATAGAAAACTTCTTTGAAATTTCATGTTCTCCGAATTCATAAATATTCCATATCGTTGTAATTTATATAATTTACGTTTACAAAATTTCCTTCGAAATCTACAATAGAAATATATAATAGATATATATCGATAAATATTCGCAGTACTTCGATTTCATATTAAAATTGAATTTTATTATACGTATTTAATATAATAAATGCAAAAGTAAAAGTATAATTATAAGCCTGTCAAAGAATATACTTAGATATATTCCAATATTCTTAATGTACCTATATTCTTAACAAAAGTCCAATCTTATTTAACACGAATAAATAATTTAGAAATTTTTAATAAACGTAATAAATTTTCCACAGTTTTCTAAAATATTCAAGAATATTTGCTTTCATCGAGCATACGAGGGATATGAAAAATGTTGGCAATATATTCAAAGTATTCGAAGCGTTTTAATTATTCCGTAACACAGAAACTGCGAACGAGTTTCCGCGATTACATCGTTCATTATAACAATTTTTAAATTTCCCCCCGGGATAATGTATTCATAATACTTAAACCCGAACACCGAGGGATCGGTTTCAATTTGCAATTCAAAAGCCGTGGACTTATTTCGTTTCCCAGGAACGCAATATCCGTAATAAAATAGCCCAATTTCAGCGTGCGATGTACTGTAACGAAGGATGCTAATCAGTTTTCACCCGACCCAAGTTTGCGGTGCGGGCTCGACTCTGTTTTGTTGCCATTACATAAAACAGTCCACGTCGATGTATTGCAAAAATACAGTGGAACCATGGTAACTCAAATCTCAATGAAAAACCTAAAACCTTTGTGTTGCAGAGGTTGTGTCATATCGAATTGTTTTAGTGAGAGAGGTTTAACAGTCGAAAACGGCTTAGAGAGGATTAATTTTTCGAATTATAGACGCTTGAAGACGGTCAATTTCAGCTTTTAAAAGACGATTATTTATTTAGAAAAATGAATGACAATTTTCGTCATATAGAGTGGTTAGAAAAAATATTTATATATAGTCTTATTTTCAAATGAAGCGTTTTTCTTTCAGGTTTTACATTTCATGGTACCAAGTTTTTGATAACGTTTGAAGGTTCTATTAAATTAAATTAATCTAAAATTTGATACAAAATTTACTTTACTTTGATCTAATTAGTTGGTACGTAAATGTTGTAATAAATACAATGTTGTGTCAATACCTTTCGTAGACACTGTAGGTTGCGTGTGAGAAACACGTAGTATAATTTCAAGTTGTAAAGGAACTCATAGAACTACACTTTGACTCGCAGCGATTGAGCTTCATTCCAAATTCCTGTTAAAGATAAAATAGCGTACCTAAAAAATGAGCCAAATAATTTGAAGTAATGTAATTGTACATTTCAATTTGTAGAGCTTTACGCAGCGGCGTGGAATAGTCTTATAGAGGTTTTCGAACTACAATAGAGACCCGATTCATCGATGTTTGACTGCATAAAGCGTTAAAGAAATAATTAATCGATTACAATTTTGTTTTCACACACGATTACGATGCAATATTGCATATTATGTATTATGCACATATTAAAATCAATTTTCTAGAAAACAACTCTTTGAACAAAATTTGAACAAATTTTATTCGTTATTTTTTATTTATGTTTTTATCATAACCTGCTCAATATCACTATATTTTGCACGATACATTATGTAAAAGGGGTATATTAATATCTACTTTTGTATAAAAGACACGTATATGTATTTATACATATTCGTTGAATACACAATATTTTTCAAAATTATTTTTAAACATCATTTATTCAATCATCATATTAAATAAATAAAGGAAACTTTAATCATGATGTTCGTTGTTTTGGAGTGAAACATCCAATGACTTACAAAGATGAAAATATTTGTTGAGAAAAAGAAAACTTTTGATAGTAGATATAATGAAATCGGACATTTTATATGTTGCAGCGTAATAATACAAATATCAAGAAAATCATGATACAGAAATGCGAATTAAATTATATTATACTTGTAGGTTTATAATCGGCGGTTTTCGTTATACTATCAAATGTACAAATTCCTTACAATTGAAAATTTCCAAATAATGATTTTCGAAAGTTTTAGTTATTTTCTAACGGTTTCTTAGGTTTATCATATTCCTTAGCAAATTGGTTTATATTTTTACAAAAAATCATGCACTTTTATTATGTTAATACATAAAATATAATATTGTAAATATCTTATTAATACGCTGAAATATTTAAAACTATTGTTTAACCCTGTTGTAATTGACAGTTTATTTTGTCTTAGATGAAAAAAATTTTACTCGTATTTTCAGTAAATCACAAGTTCAACTGGCGTTATTTAAGCTTCCGTAATGGATAAGAATCACCGCTGACAATGCCGGTCATCGCGTACGTCGGAAAGAATAATTTTCCTCGGAAATGATATGCTTCCACAACGGAAAGGACCCGATCCGCATCGAGCAAATAAAACACGCACTCGTTATAATCGTATCCCTTCTAGACAGGCCCTCTCTCTCAGCCGGAAAGAATTTACGATACGATTTATTATCGATCAGAATGCCCGCTAATATACATATAGGCTCTCTTGATAACCGCGATCCAATTAGCAAAGAGTTAATTCTAAGTGAAAAAATAAATCGAAAATACGTTCGTGTAAGGTTTGCCCCCATGCAGGGATATTTTGGCCGACAATTTTTAATTGACAATAATTAAAACCAAAGCCAAAAACGCAATTCCTTTATTCTTGATTTTCGTCTTATTTCGGCTACAAGAATTACCCCTTAAATTATGTTGAAATAGTAGCCGAACACCCTATATAGAGTAACATTTTTTCATACGGTGTTCTGCTTTCGGTAGAATCGAATTTAAAAATTCGCTTAGTATATGCGAACTTAACTAATTACTGACTAGATACGAATAAACAATCGAAAAACAAGTAGCAAATGTTTCCACGACAGTACAGAACCGTCTTCGTACAGGAGTATTTGATCAATTTGTAAATTTCATTTGGTCAAAAACGAAACATTATATAAAAATGCTTTATTCCATATGTCGACTTGTTTTTTCACGTAGAATTGTCCTTTTGTCAAATGCTCATGATTACTGAGACATCCTGTATACATTTTCACATTGGTTTCAAATTTTACAAATTAGAATCATGACACTAAAGTTTAAATATAGCATTAATAAAATTTCAGAATGTTTTATACAAGCAAAATGTTTAATGTAAGTATGAACACTTCAAATACTTTCATGAGCCACTGTAAATATTATGCAGCCAAGATTATTGTTTTCGGTAGGAGGAGCGTGTCATGGGGTCTAGCGCTCTTCGTCTGTCCCGAGGGCTCTTGCGTTTTCCTTGGTCCACTGGTAAGGTAATAGAAATCGAGTAGGTAGTAGATGGATAAGGTGGAAATCCGTTTCCTCGATCATCGAATCTCTCTCCACGGGGTTGCCTTAGAAATGGCCCTTGGGCCTCCTTGACACAAAGAAACGACCCCTTTATCTCCGATCTCGAAGATCTCGAGGATACGCCCGACTTCTCCAATCATTTGAGTCGAGTTCCTGTTATTACTGTTTGTAATCGCTGCGTGCGCGTCGCCTCGAATGAGAAGTTTTTGGAATATAGAATGGTGGTTTTGCTTGTTGGTACTTAGATCTGTGGGGACGAATTATAAATTTAGTGTTTTAGTACTGTAGAATATCGTAGTGATAGATAGATTGCGCGTTTTTATGCATTTGTGCGAAATTTAAAGATGCAGAAATACACACAATCCATACATTAAAAGTAGAATACTTACAATTTTTAACAGGCTTCTCTCTTTGTACAATTTGTCTAAAGAGACATTTGACAATTTGGAAACAGTGATAAGATATTAAGAGATACCGAGAATTTCTTATTTACATTTATTATAATGATTTGATTTTTTTCTTTTTAATATATAATTCATGTTTATGCCTTGGGCAATAAAACCGATCAGCAAATTTGATTCTTTTATGTTAAAGAATAATTTTAAAAAAGATACGAAATAAATAACTTTTATCTTAGTTTCTCATGCTATATATTGCATATTACGCTGTATTATGAGAATTTGATCAAATTTATACATGTCGGAGATGTAAGGACTTCGAGCCTTTCTTTTGGAATTTTGGAAAGAACCCCAATACTTGGGCTCGAGGTGACACAACTGGTCGCTGAACGTAGTCACGGTCACGGGATGAACGTTTTTACCTGACAGAAGCAGTACCGATATTGAGGGACACGCTGTATTAACAAACAAACCCCGGCCAGGAGCAATGTCGGCTCTACGCGGGTTTGCTTAGTAACGGCGCCTGGAATTTTGTTGATATCCCTAATCAATATGTAATTGACAAATGAAATCGTGTCAGTCATTTGTTGTGATCTGCTTGGAGAGTTTACTGATATCGTGTTGTCAGTCAGAAAGTTACGAAGCGTCACAGCTAACGTCATTTTGTGTCTCAGGAAAAAATATAATCTATTGTGCAAAGAGTTTTCCGTTGACCGTGGATTCGTTTGAACCCAAGAATATTGTTAACAGCGTTCGTTAAACTTATTAATTGTAAAACTTTGTAAAAGTCATATTTATACGTGTAAATATAATTTCTGTTGTGCAAAACGATGGCAAATCCAAAAGAAGAATTAATACGCGCCGAAAATTCTAATGTTAACCTGACATACATATAGGAAAAAACAACTAATTTTATTATGAAATGATTTATTTCTCATTGTAACCTTCACGCGAGAGTCTCAGCTGAATGCTGCCCACATTTTCCATAGGTCTATAATTGATTGCCGCAAGTTCTGCCATTAAAATGGGAGTTAATTTAGACGTATCGTTACGTTTTTTTGTTACTTATTCAAAAAAGCAAAGAAAGATCGTTTCTCTTATTCAGCCGCTGTGACTGAAAATTATTTGTCTCTTATCTTATATTTCTTCTTCGATTCTTCTGGATCCGTAGTCAAGAAGCTACAAGTGAGATTCCCCGCTTATCTATCTATATGTATATAACGTTGTATTTCAATAAAACGGACGTTGAAGTATCGGAACACTGAAAGCTATACCACATATTGTGTAAAAAACTAAACCCAACAAATGAATAATTAATTTGTATTCTTTGACCAACTACGTAGTATATTAATTGTATTGCGAAATTATATTATAAAATTATTTCAATTCCCATTGCCTGAAAAATTAGTTTCAAGCAAACAATATGCTCAAAATCATTAAGTATTATAACTTATCGGCTATCAAAAAAAGTTTACAAAATGCCGTGAATTCACGTCAGCGATAAGCAGAAACAGAATTTGAAATGACATGGATTCACGTCAGCGGCAACCAGAAACAGAATTTTAAATGACGTGAATCACTTCAGCGGTAGCGAATGTGTTAATAAACTCATTTAGTACATTTATAAACAATTTTCTTCAGAGAATTGCGAAAATAAGAGGTTTTTTTGTTAGTATGCTTTCAACTGTACATATAACTTTCGAATTTTGTCAAGAAGTGTTGTTTAAATATTGTTTCATCCACCGGAATTATTATTACTCAAACTCTCAGTTCAATACAGTAATAAAGATTCTTGCTTATTCCATTTTTCCTATAAACATTATTATTAAATCATCGGTAAAAAAGATATCAATTATAAATAGTTTCATTCACTACTAAAAATACCTTTATTACAATAGAACTCTATATACAATAAAATAGTCAATAAATTCAAGTTTTTCACGCTCGTAACTGTAGGTGGCCACTTTGAAATAAATAATAACTAACAAAAATTCTATCGATAAAATATTCGTAGGTTGCACGATTCAACAAATGCAATGTATTATCAAACAAATAAAAAAACGAATAATCCGCATTTTATATTCCCAGGAGCTTCGCAATCGATAATGAAAATCGTTTCGTAGTCACTTGATGCGATACATGGATGGTTCGATCGTACACACTTAATGGACTAGAAAGTCTGGTGATTAGAAAAAAAGTTTTCCCCCAACGGTAAATTTCTCGCAGGGCTGACCTCTGCGTAATTTCGATCGCAATATTTTCTGCGACGATTGTTGCTCGATATATACAGGGTGTTTCGTAAAACCGCGTTAACTCAATATGAACAATGTATTTGGATTAGGTTATTTGATTTAAAAAAATATAGTGAACACAAAGATATTAGCATCTACCCTTATTTTCTAATGAAGCGCTTTTTACAATTTGTAATTCCAAAAGTTCTTGTAGAGTAGCAAAGCAAACTTCTTCCTCAAGATGTTCTATTTTGCAACATAAGACGTAGACGATTATCTATGTATGTATACAAGACGACTTTAAAACATCTACAAATGTCTTTGTACAGTTTTAATTTCTCAAAGACATTGTTATATTTGTACTGAAAATGTGTTAAATAATATTAATAATAATATTAATTATAATAATTAATAATATTAATATTTTCGAGGATTGAAATTTTACATTAATTTTTAACTCATTAGCGAGGGGAATTTCTGATTGAGAAATGGTCAGTTAACAGGTTAAATAGAATCTTATTTTTGTTTCATTTCATACGAAGGTAAATTTTATCTTGTATAAAAATTTTCCGTGTAGCATCTTGTGAAATTATACATACGTAGTAATTTTTAATCAGTTATATCTAAGATATTTCCTGTTTAGGATATTTGTTTTACCTTTTACTTGATTAATAATTAAAAAGATTCGAATTATTTTGAGTACTGTGTTTAAATTGAAAGTTTTTGTTGGTTTATGATAATGTAACATAATACTAAAAACATTGGAGAAGAATAAAACGTTGGTATATAAATTTACCAAGAATATGTGTATTATCAAATTTTTAAATTTAGAGTTTTAAGTATTCTAAATTTATGTGACATTCTTTAATTCTGACCATTTATTTATAAAATTCGAATTTTATTTTGTGCGAATACTTTGCGGAATTTATGCGAAAATCTCAAATAATAAGATTGCTCTGCGATACAATGCAGTGGTCATCCATCGCCGATTAAATGTAACGGTTTGATACGGAGACGGCGAGGATCGACGGCGAACGAGTAGTTAGTTAGAAAGGTGAAAGATCAATAGGAAGTCGTACCGGTGGATTTCTCGAACAAGTTGATACCTTGGCAATTCCGTTTACGAGGTCATCCAGCAACAAATTCGCCAAGGTGATCGAGAAGTTTCTGTGAATCTAGTCGCTAGTAATGACGGATTTCGTTTTAAAGTTGTTTTAGTTATAACAGACAGTAATATGTTTTAGTAAATAACAGATGTTTTAGTATATTACGTGTATTTTATTTTTTAAATTTCCTATTGTGTTTTATTTTATTTTATCTATTTTAAAGAGGTACAGTGATGAACAAAAGAAAGTTTAGAAGATATTATTTCATTATAATTTTATTATAATCTTAGGAAACGGAATTACATTTTACAAGAGTAATGAATAGACGTGATATATATTCCCACAATAGATTACTAACATGAATAGTAATCACACGGGTAGGAAAGTATAATACCTAGTACAAAGTTACTAACGCTCACATGCAAGTTTCAACTTTGAACTTTCTTTTGACCACAACTCTACAACTCTATACTGTTTCAAGAAGTAGTCGTGATGTCTCATAGGAGTTTAGATAATGAAGTTCTACAATGGCAAGCATATGTGTACTCATAAATTCAATTATATAATTGTATTGTGAGAAGTTTTATTTCCTTATGCAGCTTCAAAAACTTCACATGCAATATACATACATACATACATACATTCATACATACATACATACATACATACATCTCGTTGATAAATCATACATCTTTTGCTACTCTCATGCGAAACAATAATAATTGATCTATTATTACAAAACTAACAAAGCAACGCTCAATCGACCAGAATAATTTTGGAAAATCATTTATAAGAGTTGCAAAGAAATAATGAACTGAAAATTATATACTGAAGTCTACAATATTTTGACGTGAACCTCATTAAGAAAGCTCTTTCCACATAGGAATTCAATGAAGTCTGCGAAAATTTCAATCTGAACCATTTATAACATGTATGGAACCAAAGAAAAATAGAATGGAAAATCTAATAATATCTACTTGAGTTTGGGAGAAAAGTTACATTTTATTATTAACAGAATATGTTGTTATTATTAATAGAATAAGGTATTGCTAAATAAATTATTGACAAAATCCTTATTATAAATAGAATATAGGATATATAAATTCTTTATAATCCATGGTTTCAAACGGCATAGTAATTATAAAGATTTTTATAAATTTAATGACTTTTCAGGTTTATCGCATTTTTTATAGTCCTAGTCTAATACGTTATATACCATTTCACTCATAGGAAGGAAGGAATTTCACTCATAGTTGAAGGAACCTCGAAATCCTTAATGGGGTTGATAATGATAAATTCCGTACGAAATCATAATAAACGTCTTTAATTAATTTCCAGGTTAAAAATGATTAATTGTCGTGCTATTAACTGCGAAAAAACAGGTTGAATGGGTATATAATAGTAAAAGAGAAAGGGAGAAAGAAGTGGAAGAAAAAAAGACCTTCGAAAAGTTGAATAGTAGCAGAAACTCGATAGGAATCGAAAGCGACAGGCTTAACAATAACTGGTTGTTGCATGAGAGATGGTTGAAACCACCCTCATGCTCTTCGTACTATTTCTAGTAGTCCATTAGTTGGCCGAGTAAGTGAGGAAAAATGTAATAAACAGCGACACGTCGCGTCTTCCATAACGATATAGAAGTGTCGACACCGAAGAAAGATTAAATTGCCACTGCCACTATCACTATCAACCCTCCTTTCACCCTTTCCAGTTTCCTTCTTTCCTTCGTTAGAAGTCAAGAAAGATGCTCGCGATCAAATTTGCTCCGAGACTTTTCATCCTATCTTTCATCTTATGCTTTGCTCTGTGCTAGTCTTTGGATTTTTGGAGGAATTGAGAATCTTTTAGAACTTTGTCTTGGTATCTTTCAATATTGTCTTTTTAATATCACACATACATATGATTATTTAGAATTTATGTATGCTATTAAAAGTTATTCGTACATTTCCTGAATGTATTGCAAGTGTGTATGTATATTACGATTGACAATTGATATTTTACGATATAGAAATTTTTCAACTAAAACTGAAGTATGTCTCAGGTATACGATTCACGTATTATACACGTATCAAATAAGAAACAGTTATAGAGATAAATCGATATTCGAGATATTATAGAGATAAATCGTGCAAGATGCTTAAAACTTTCATGAATTTAATTGTTGACCCGTTCTTGAAGTCATTAATTATATTCTAACTGTAAATTTTTATTTTCAATATGTCGTTGTGTAATCATACTCCCACTTGTCATTTTCCTTTTAGTCATTTCGTGATTTGCTAATTTTTTAAAACGTTGTTATATTTACATCACAATGGAAATTTTGATTATAGTTATTTATACATTAAAAAGTTGTCTATGTTTGCGACACCAAGCGCCAAGAAAAATTAAGAAATTAATAAACTGCTTGCAATTTATTTAAAAAAGAATTTAAATTGTATTATATATATTGAATTAGAGAGTCTCTTATATTATTAGACATGTGAGTAATTGTACCGCAATCCATAGTCATTCACATGGTACAAATTTAATGTATTTGGAATCAGTGTAAATACCGTCAAAGATTGCATTTCATTCGATCTATAATATAAAACTAAAATAAATCATATAAATAAATAAAGTGGTTAAACCCACATACACTGCCAAAATGTATATATATATATTCTCTTACCCGTATGCATGGTACACATAATCCATCTTAACATTGACCGGAATTACGTCAATTGCATTTCTATAAAGTGAAACTTTAATACAGAACTACAAGAACAAAAAAAATTCATCTTTATTTTCATTCGTCAAGTAGTATTCATTGTTCCTATTGATATCCGTATAAATATTATATATATATGTACATACGTATAATATAATAATACATAAGTACTTATACATACATAATGACGGACCGTCCGGATATTTATTATAGCATAAATATCCTACGATGTCTACAGATTATCTGAAACAATTTCCAAACTTTTAACTGTAATAATTTTTGAACTAGTACAAGTTTGGAGCACAAGTAACTTAATACATTGTAGAGATTAAAAAAGCTGCAACGGCTAGCCCAGTTACAACTATTAAAACTACTAGGGTTCTGTAAAAAAAAGAACAGTCGCATTTTTCCGGTGCATTAATTCATAAAAATACATTAAATTATTTCTAGATTATGTATTATTGGATTGTTGAAAATGACAACGTGAGTTCGTGCTCGCCATCCATATGCAGATGCGTTAGTTACAAGAAATAGTAATTAGAAGATAGTTCTAGTTACAATCGATAGGTTTAAGATGTTCTTTTGTTTTTATCCCTAGTGCATGTAAGAGTGTGCAATAAAGGTTTTTTTGGCCCAGAATGGTGTGATAGATTTATCCATTGAATAAAATAATAGCTATTGTGATCCTACCTCTGAGTAAAGAAATAACAACATGGATACTAGTCAATTTTGACTTATAGCATTTTCATCCATCTCTAACCTTCTGGAAAATACAATTTGCCCCAGTTGTATTGGATAGTCATTATATATATAATATAAAAGTACATATACTGTACATGAGCCGTTCAGAAGCTTTGATTAACTTCGTAAACTGAAAAGTACAAAAAAGTGATGACGTTGCAAACACTGTTTTTTAAATTTACAATAAAATTTACTATGACGCCCTCAGATTGGTTTCAGGTTTTACCGATATAATTATAATAATTGTGTTTTACTGTGGTATTAATAAAATTTCGGAATGTTTTATATATCTTACATTATATGTATATATATACACACATACAAATTTCCTATGTTATTGTAAGAATAATGTATATTAATCGATACCGCTTCACGTATAGATTCCCGATTCGATAGATAAAAAGTCTCGGTGATAGGTGAAAGACGATAGAAACGGGTTTTACAGTTACAGCTTGGTGTTTACGAGATCCTTTCTGTCCTCCTACAAGATACAAACGTTATTTGTGCGTGCAAAATCGGGCGCGTTAAACCCTCATTTCTCTTCCTCTTCTTTCGTTGTCATCGTTGTCGTTGTCCTCGTCGCGGAGAAAAAAACGACGTGGACGACGACGACGACGACGACGACGACGGCATCATTGTATTAACACGGTCGAATGGAAATTACAGCGACCTGGTCATCTGGACGTTTCGTGGGCGCGTTTACGACGTCGTTTCCCCACTTTTAATGAACAATGAGCACGACGAACGTTTTCTCTATGGCTCCATTTTATCGCCGTCGTACCGGGTAATAGTACGCTAGTACACTTCACGTTTTTCTATTCCTTCTCTCCTTCTATCTCTCATGATCTTATTTTATTTTCTCAATATTAAGAATTCTTTCAGAGATTTAGGAATAATTTTTTATTGAACTGTCATTCTATTTTTAGTATTGCAGGCAATTTATTTACATTTTCGTTTTCCATTCCACAGATTCATTTGAAAAATTTTATTATGTATTTCTAATTCACCAAGCGTAAAGAGCGAAATTTCATTAGGATTCCGGTTAGGCCCTGTATTTGCCATGATTTTACAATGGTACTACGTATCTATATCATAGTATGATAGCATATTATATTACGTGGGTCTAACGGAAAATGTCTTTTTAGTTTGATCATGGGAAATCACTGTGAATGTGCTCTAAAGGGAGCAATAGGGGAGATTCATTATCGCAGGGAACTGTCGTTTTTCTGTTGGTGGTCATTTAGTGATTTCTTCCTTGTCCGAGGAATTTTATTCGCGAATAAATGTAGTTTTTTTTTTAAAGTACAGTTAAAGAGATTACATGTTATTATTTATTACTATTTTTCTTTTTTCATAGACTTTCTGCCCCCTCGGGTTAAGACTAACTTCCTGCTATATTTCTCTTTGCTTTACACTTATGCTCTACTTCTCCAAGCTTAACATTTTTTGTACATAATATTTAGACTTAAAACCTGCAACCTAAACTTAACCTTAAAATGTTTTTATATTCTTTTTTCTCTACGCTTTTACTACGTATATTCTCGAAGCGCCCAAACTTCAGCAATATACACATCCAAACAGGAACATAAAATAGACTGCCTCTTATTTAATAATATTATATTTTATTTAAGTAATTTAGAATAATATTGAATATTTTTACAAATTAGAGTTTCTAATATCTTGAAAAAGTTCATAAACAAATATGGTAATTATTCGGAACAGGAGCAACCTCATCGTTTGCAATGACCGTGAAAAATATTGTCAAGATCAACATTCTGAAGAATCTTTCCCTACATATAATCGCAGCCACGCCCTAATTACTAAGATAGTCGCAAAGAATTTCAATTAAATTTAGGTTACGATTATATCTCATTCTGGAGTAAGCAGCCGCATTTTTATATGGCTTAACCTAAACCATTAATAATATAGATAACCATTTTTAATGTTTTACTTATTGATTTTTCTATTTTTTTTATACATACAAGTCGTAGGTTAGACTAGAGTTGGGAACGCTTGTAATAATTCTCGATGAATCAATTGATGTATGGAATGTTGTACTCTATTTCGATTTCTATTCGGTGAAAAATGTGTCATATATACCTACCGTCATTGAAAAATTATATGCAGCATAAAAGATTATAAAATGAATTGTTAAATAATACATATAGTATTAAATATAAATTACATTATAATTCGAAAACTAATGCCACGTCGCAGTTATATGTATAGAAGAAAAAATGTTCAGAACGTTGATCTTGACAATATATTTTAACATATCTAAATTTTAATATTTGTAGCTACAATGACATATTTGTAGTTGCTTGGGTTTCGATCGTGTTTTTTACTTAAAGACGAAAATAAAGAAATGTATCCTCTCATTAGTGAGCATATAAATAGAGAAAGTCCTAATTTAAATTGTAATTATTGCTTTCAATAAAAATTACAAAGTCGTTTTATATTTATAGTGCTCCAAAGTACATTTTTAAGTTCATATCATAGAGAAAATATCATAGAAGTACTAATAGAAAGAAATGATTATAAAAAAGATAGAATGGAATTAAAACTCTTTGTAATACAAATTTAGAATAATTATTTCCTTGTATATACATATACATAAACATATATATGGTCATTATTGTAAATAATTAATAATTTTCATAAATTCTCTTGCGATGCAGTGTTTCAGACATTTTTTTATACTCTTCTCTAAAATCAATGTATAATATTTAGTTTACTATCAGTTAACTACATCGTACTTTTCCATCAACTTGTATCTGCTTTATCGACAAAGAAACATACGATGCCAATAACATGCACCTTTTCCAAAATGAAAGAATTAGTTCCTTGCGATCGGTCGTAAAAGTTTTAAACGTCAATGCATTAACTCAAGATTTATTAGCACTAAACCGCACTTTATTCGTGAGTAAAACAAACGAAAATATGTACTGTGGTTATTCATAAAGAGAAACAAAAGACATAAAATAATAATTTCTCCTGGCTCGTTTCACTGAAATAAGATTAGTTCATTTTCTACTGGTATTGTATATTATGTTATGTATTATATGTTCGTATATTTCGTTTTTCAGAAATATTATTTAAATAAGAAAATGCCCAGCAAAGAAGAAACAGAGACACTTCACAATTAACAACTTATATTAACAAATTAACAATACAATGATTCCCAACGATTTTACAACCCGCGTTTCTATGCCTGTTCTTCTCATGTAATTCTGTCTCTTCTGTTCTTTTCTTTCACCAGCAAATTATTTTCTAACGCTCCCTCTCTTTGTGACAATATTCAATCTTCTTCAAATTAAGAACATGTGAAATACGGATTTCAATTTCACTACGAATCGAACTCCGACATATGCATACATATATTAAAGAGTTACGTACATCTAGGTATAAAAAACTAACTCGTTACGACCAATTTTTTATGGAAGCAAAGTTCCTTTAGAATATTTTTATAAAACGAGCCTCTCACAAGTCAATCTGATCAATTCTACTTTTTATGCAATTCATTTTCATCTGTTTTATCAGTTGTATCTGTTTTACTATTTCACATTAACGTTTAAAAATCAGTTGAATCACATAATACGCTATTAAACGCAATTACGATAATAATGAGGAATAAAATCACTCCTAATCATTTATAATTTTCTAATTAAAACACGCTCGTTTGAAACAAACAAACACATACACACACACACACACACGCGCGCGCATAAATATACAAATATTAATAGAATAATGTATAATATAATAATTAATGTAATAGAAAATATTAATATAATTTCCGACTAGCAGTGAGTTCTAAAGGGTTAATTAAATCAAGCTTCCCTTTCTACATACATAGAACAGTTACTCAGCTAAGACAGTAAGTTTCTTTCCATAATTCGGAATAGTCCGACCGCTCAGCGTAGAAAATCGTCGGCCACGAGAAACTTTCTAAGTGCAGACTGCATAATCCATTGCATGTCGACGCGTGCGCACGTGTTCACGTTCCAACTCTAGCTATTGTGACGCACATAAACAATCATATAACAACGTATACAGTTGTCTGTGTGTTTGTACGCGGTCAACTTTCAACTTCGATGGAAATGTAACAGGTAGTATGGCGAGGGAAATGTGAGAAAGTAACGATGCTTTGTCACATGTATAATCCGTTCTTTCAACCTTGATGATACGATATGTGATAAAGTTCGTCAGGCTTGGAATTGGTCTTTTTTTTAAATGGGATCTGCCCACGGAGGTATTATGAAAGATTAGTGAATAGTGAAAGTTTGGTTGATCCGCCAGCGATTTGTGGCGTGGCTGATAGAGATGGAAAATTGTACTTCGCGCGCTTATATGTTGAACTATTGAATTTGTAGGATATATGGTGCAATAGAGAAATTGGAATTCTTTTTACTTCATCCTTAAATAGTATCGTTGTATTGTAGGTGACTATAATAATTTATGTTAGATTAGTAAAATTTAGGGAATTTTCTCTTCTTTTGTATTTTAATATAGAAAAGGTAATTAATATAAAAATAGATTAAAACTGTCGAGTTTCTAGCATATATTTAACATTTTCCACCCGATACATGCACCCGTTTCTACATAAGATAATTTTAGAATGAAACGAAGTGTAGGATTATGGTTCATAAGATAAGATTTAACGTGGCTTTACTAAATTATCCAGTAACACGAATTACACGAAGATGCAGTGAATTTATAGACCTCTATTTGCTACTTTGTTTCTCGATAAATTATGAAACTCTATGAATTATGAATTTATTATGAATTTCAAACAAGTGAGATCTCCCATAATAGAATTTTTAATTTCAACAAAAGACCATCGTTTTAAAAGTTGCATAAAAATCACATAAGTTTATGAAATCTTTACTTAACACGTTATTTTATACTAATCTTATTTGAATGTAAGGGAAACAAAATATCACGCAAATACAATATTTTTCTACATCGTGTTACGATTTAATAGGATGGTTTTAACAATCTGCGTTTTACGAATTTTTCTGATAATGCTAATAAAATATTCTTTATCTGATATAACGATATAATTATTCATATAATTATTCCACGAGAATTGATTAGTAAAGGTTATACAAATACTATTGTATAAATATCTAAGATTATTAAATTTGTTAGTATAATAAATACGTACTGGGGTGTGACATATTAATAATTTGATTATTGATAATATAATAAAATTGTCTTCTAAATCTATTTCTACCGATTGTTACTCTCTATTGATTAAACGTCTTTTTAACGATTTAAATCGATTATTACGTTTTATATATAAGACCAGAAAATATCCTAATATTTGAGTCTCTCTCGGAAGCTAAACTAATTAACTCCACTTAATTTCTTACCTTCATCACATAATTACACGATTAGTCCAATCTCAATAGAATCAAAAAGAGTCTAAGGTAGATTTAAAAAGCAGTGTTTGTGATATCATCACTTTTACGTATTTTTAAATTTGTGTAGCTAATTAATATGATTTCTGTAATTGAAATTTGTAACTTTATAATCATTTCTAATTTAAATTCTTCACCTATAAGTATAATCTACAAAAAATATATAATATAGAAATGATCGTTCGTGTATATAACAAAATATACACACATAAAAATTTAAATAACGAAATTTAAATAAATTTTCAATACGACCCATTTGTTTACATACATGTGTATAGAACGTTTAAAGTTATATAGAGGGTTTCGGAACTGATGAAAGTTTCTCATAGCTTCTGCGATTGTTCAGAATAATATAAATTAGATTAGCTTCGATAATGTCTGTCCGTTGGCCAGCTTCCAAAGCTTCAACATTACGTTTCATCAGTCTTTCAGAGCATAGTGTTCACACTATTTTTCACTTTGCATGCCGCGATCGTGTACGTTGATGGATGTTCTGAGAATGTCCCTCGGTGTCCCACGAACGAATAGAGATAAATCTGAGACAGTTTGTACATTATCGTACGCGATACTTCAACCTGACAAACGCTCGGTTTGCCGTCCGTATTTTCTAGGAATAATTATTAATCACAAATGGATACGAGCGCGTGTTTAGATTCCACGAGGCTGCTCACCTACGCTTGGAACCAAACCAAAAACCTCCACGATTTGAATTAAAAGTTTACGATTTTTATTTTGAATTTACACTATTCGATTTTTTATAGATTAAAAATTATTATAAATTATTATTATAAATTATAAATTACTAGGTAATTATCGTTATCTCCACCTCACGGATTTCAATGATTTTTGAATATCTTATAGAAATCTACATTGTGAACAACTTTTTCCTATACATATAACCATCATTCGGCCTTAGTTTTCGAGAAATCTGCAAAAAACTGTCGATACTATTCAGTGAATTCTGCCTATAATTGTGCATCCGTGACAGCGTATGCATCAGTTTGGTTACCGGCCGCCGCGCCGTGAGGCGGTCGAATAAAATAGCGTCTATCCCTAAACTATAAACGAAAAATAAAAATTAGGTTTGAGACTTATCCGGCCTCCTCATGGCGCGGTGACAAGCAATCAATACTAACGCATACGTCACAAGACACATATTGCGGACGCACAATTATAAGCAGAATTTATTGTAGTGGCACTGACTACAATACTAAAAGTTATTCAAAATCATGTCCCGGAGAACATAAAAAATTATCGAAATTCAAAAGGGCGGGAGCTTTCTAAATAATTATCAAAAATTTTACAATCTATTTTAAATGGAGTTACCATATCGCAAAGTTTGAAATATATTATTCTTGAAGAAAAAAAGAGAGAAACAAATCTACCTACAAATCTATCTCAGTAATTTAAAAATTTAGGCGACTCTCAGTCGTTACGGCGTTTCATGCGGCAACTCGAGTGGCGAGTGAGAAGCAACAGTCTCTTTTTCTGCTAGATTCCGATTCTGCTAGATCTCCAATTGATGAGAACGCAGTATCGGTTCGTAAATAGGTTCATTAGATTTTTATGCTCTTTGTTAGGAAGTGTAAAGCGTTACACTTTAAAATGGACATAAAATATTTAATCTCAAATTTTTCCGAAGCTATGGCTCTGACAACGTTTCCGACGTTAATTCAGATTCGGTCATGGAAAAATTACTAGAGTTTAGAAACCCTAAAAAAATGGATTTCGGAAGTGAAATTAGCTCAAATGAAGATGAATTTGATTTTGAACTGTTGAGAAACGAGGTCGACTGTATTCATTAAAAAATTATTGATAGAGAAAATGAAAACAGTGATGGAGATAGTGATACTGTCATCACATTTAATTTGGCATAATAATGTCACCAAGGAAGAATTTTGGCCAAACCAAGGATGCATCTTGGTGAATGCTTTATAAATTATCATAAAAAAATACAGAAATTAATATTACAAAATCATATTTTCAAAGATGTAAATATAGACAAGTTATTAGAATATAATGTTTTTGTAAGTTAATTTGCGTATAAAATTATTTTATGCTACCTGTAAGACACTCGTCACATATGCGCAAAATCATCTCGAGTTTCTATTTAACCTGACTGAAAAAGTCGTCGAGCTTAAAAGATTAATAACATACGATAATATGTAATGGAAGCTCACTATATCTAGAATAATTTTGTATATTAATTGTACAGAATTAAAAGCAAATCTAATTTCCTGTAAATAAAAAACAGTTTTGAATCTTAAGAAAGAATCTTAGTTTCTGCAACAATACAGTAATACAGAAATTCTAACTCTAGTATCTGATAATAGAAAATGTTCAATTTCTCTAAAGAAAAGATTAATAAAATAGTAATATAACCAATAGAACTGTATTTAAATTTTTCATAATACGTAAAGTAATCAAAGGAACAAGTAATTTTTGCTTGGGGAATTCCATGAACGATGACAGAGTGATTATGACAAATCAAGCATCGGGCCAACAGGATGCAGAAAGGGAGGGCGAGAAAGAAAGGAGGGAGTAACAAGTTGACGAAGAGAAAATACCAATGAGACTTCTCAACGCGATACAAACGTAGTTAATGACCGGTTCGTTAATCTAATCTAGCCGATAATAATAATACGTGAAAACGATACTGTATATTCCGGTGCCTGATTACCAGACTCATTACCAGACAGATATATTCCGGAGCTTCTTTGTCGAACTGTCGGAATGCAGGCCAAAGAAAGATAGCAAAAATTTTACTACTCATCTTGGAGGTTTTATAATTTTTTAAAATTGTAATCGCATGCTTAACAGCAGATAACAGTAGACGAGAAATTAAATTTTAAATTGAAATTCGATTTTT
This sequence comes from Bombus pyrosoma, assembly GCF_014825855.1. Classification (NCBI taxonomy): domain Eukaryota; kingdom Metazoa; phylum Arthropoda; class Insecta; order Hymenoptera; family Apidae; genus Bombus; species Bombus pyrosoma. The sequence continues at coordinate 476,665 of NC_057773.1, read as the reverse complement.
GTCTAATAGAATGATATAGAATTTAAAGAATTAGTCATAATAGTAGAAGCTTTAATATGTTTGTAATTTTATTTTATAATTTTAAATATTGTCTGTTATTGCGGTATTGAAAAGGTATTGAGATATGTATTAAGTTTTAATACTGCGCTTACAGAAGTTTCTGGTTATGAGGCCACTGTATTAGATTAATTCGATACATTATAAAAAGGATTTTCTATTGTTTCAAAATTAATTCTTTTGTTTACCTAAATATTCGGAGTGCATATTCACAAAGATAAGAAAAGAACATTTAATAGAAGAATGTAAAATGATGTGTTTGAGATTCTTTTCTTTTGAAATTACGTACTAAAGACATATATATGGAGATACTTTTAACAAAATTTAATGTCGACTTTTACATTTACTATGTTTAGTTTTTAGATTATATTTATTGAGATATATAATTATATATTCCCATTTTATTTTCATCTTGATTATAATTATTTATATACAATATATTTATACAAACATAATAGAAACTATTATCTGTTCTAGTGTTAAAAGAATTTGAATAAATTGCACCGATATATTTAAGTTGACTTTATCCAATAAGTAACAATATAAGCCATTATTAAGGCAATGGTATTCATTAAAAATCCACGGAACGGTACTTTTCTTTATTAGTACTGGGTCCTTCCTTGCAACCGCACGGCGCGGCGGTTTCTTTAGCTTGCAAGCGGTTTATCATAACATCGGCCTCTTAGTGACTTATATGTGAAACCTTTTCGTTCTAGTTTTATTTTTACACTAAGGTAGATTTATTTCTGAGAGCATATACGCCTGTGCATTTACACCGTGTTACAGAAATTGCAAATTTATCGTTATTGAAATCTTCCTATCATTCATGTTATCTACCTCTTATTCACGTCCTGTTCTTTTAAACGGTAATTAATAAAAATTTATATTTTACGCAGTTTCTTTATCGACGTTCTTACTTTTTTAATAGGTACGTAATTTGTGAAAATAAATAGTAATTACTAAAGTTATATGTAGGATTTGTTATTAATTGAAAGTTGAATAAGTTAACTGTATGTGATACTGTAATACTATAAAATGAATGATAAAATATACAATAATTTTATGTTGTAGGTTTATTAAAGTTTTTTAATTTTTTACATGTGTAAAAAGAGATTGTGACTCGGATAAAACTTAACACAAAACAAACATTAACACAAAAAGAATATGTTTTATATTCATAAGAATTGTCAAACTTCCGATGTTTTTATTATGGTACAATTACTTTTATAGAACTGCTCAATTACAATGATTATGTTGTGATTAATTTCCAATAGAATTTATTAAATATTATGTTTATAGGACAGTAAAATTAGTAAATAATGCAATATAATTTGTATAAATACTAAAATTTATTAAATTTACCGTTTGCAATAAAATTTTGCGGTATAATATGGAATTCCTTAAACATTATTTCTATGGTAGATTAGTAAATTGCGGATATTTATTCTGAATTGTTCGCCATTTTGTACATAATATGTAGTGCTAAATTGTTAAAACCGACAATTTCTAACTTTCAATCACCATCAGTACGTGGAAGTCGCAATTTGGAATCGAGTCATTGAAATGTTGTTTCGATCCACGGCGAAACGGATAACGATCAGGTAGAATGAGGGGTCTGGACGTTCACGGCCCCTCATCCTGAAGAGAGTCGACGCGAGTAGTTTTCATTAGGACTCGAATTGGCCTCGGAGAAGCGTGGTTTGGTTGGATCTTGCACGGAGGGCCGTCTAAGTATATCCATGTTATTTCTGGCGGGAGCTGACGCACTGTTTCTCTCCTCATCGCCTCTCTCTTCTCTATTCGCGTCTTCCAAAGAATTATTCTCGTGTAAGCAAAGCACGATACACTTGGATCGAAATTATTTCGCTTCTCGAGAATTCGATGTCTGAAGCTGATCTTCTTTATAGTGTTCACTGCCACGGTGCTTGATGATTTTTGGAGAAACTAAAGTCGCGAAAAAAAAAGTGAAAAACAGTAAGGCCGACTTATTTACGCTATATACATCTATTACATTTATATAGATAGAGATGAAGGATTTCATGCCAAGTATCAATTAATATTAACATCACTGTTGAATATGTAGAAAATTGTGAGAACTTGTTATAGTAGTATTTAACTGTCGTTAATCTCGCAACACCTCGATATGACAATATTGAGTTTATAATCATGGAAATATGTATTACAGTATGCATCTTTCCAATTTAATCTAACGATTAACTTTCGAACAATGTAAATACATAGAATGTTGCTTTTCATTACTAAAAACGTGGTATTATATAAACAAAAGTACCATACATTTACTATATATTTTTAATATGCTCTTTGAATTCGTCATAATGCCCCGTATAATACAAAAAAGGTACCAACATGTATACATATAGTTTCATTTATAAAATTCAAATCGAAGCCAATATTTTAATGTTATGACTAGCAATATTTTTAAAATTACGAATGAGTGAAGCAATATTGCTCTCAATGCCTTAATTCGCTTTATGCTCTGATACCTGTTCCAAATTGTATTCGACGCTATTTATTGCAGTAGTATGATTGCTTCTACGCAGGGTTTGGCCAAATAGCATGTATATACAAGTGGATATGATATAATGGCTTACAAACAAATAAGAATATGTAGAATAACATTTTTTTATATGTCGCTTTATCTTCAAGGATATCTAGTTTGAAAATTTATTAAGTATTGGACGAGAAAATGTTGTTCTATATTTTGTATCTACCTACATGCTATCTGTCCAGTCTCTCGAATTCGTTGAAGTTGGAATTGTTTCTGATAAATATATTCGTAAATGAAAGATTGAAATTGAGTTAAATTATTATAACTGAATAGTAGTATTTAGTTCATATATAGTCACTTACAAAATTCCCCGCATCTCCTGTAAAACGATTTTTATTAAAATGAATGAAAAGTAAAACACTACAAAGCATTGTTATAAAGTTGGTACGTCCTCTACCAAAGACTGAAACTTGTTTTATTGTTGCTTTGTATATAAGGACATAAATATGTTGTTGTATGATGCTATAGTCTGAAGAGTTATATTATTGTTTTATTTGTTACTATTATTATATTTTTATTAGGCATACATTTCTAAAGGCTTTTAAAAAGAGTCATTGGAAGCTTCATTCACAAAGATTTTTGCGTCTTCATTATAATAGAATTCAATTATAAACTGCTACTTTTTATTAATGCTATTAATGAAAGTCAATGATACGAACTTTCCACTTCCTTCACAAGTTTTATAACATTCTTTAATCAGTTTATAATGAAAAAAGTATATATAATCCTGTTAATATTAGTTACGAACTCGAAATCAGTCAGATTGAAAAATGGTAAGTTTATGCTGCATGAAATTAAGTTAGATACAGCAATAAACGAGTGAATAAAACAAGAAGATAACTGTACTTTCAGTTATAATTAAGATCCAAGGGCGAGGTAAACTATATACCATCGTAAATCTAACAACGAATACAATAGAAGTGGATGCAAGATAAAGAATAGTGCATTATCCATGAATATAAATGTTCAACGATTCGTAGATTTCTTTCACATGTTTTGGAAGTATGTATTGTAGATGGCATACTTAGTCAACTAAGTCGATTACAAACATTATCGTATTATCTTTCTCTACGAATTTCGTATAAAATAAACAGTATACTGCAGACTAGAACATTATTTGAATAAAACGTTTGAATAATCATTATTTAAAAAATATATGCTCTTATGTAATTAGTTTGAAATAATTTACGATTTCAGTAAATGTTTATTGACAAAATTTTCCAGATAGTTGCTAATTGCATTATACGCATTAGCATTATCAAGAAGTAATTGAAATTAAAATAATTTTGAGGTTAAATATTGTCACGTTTTGCAAAGCACGATGCTTTGGATATATAATTTGATACAAACGTATACAAAATATAACATTTAAAACTCAATTCATAATTTTCATAGAAATTTTATTGACTTACAACAATGTAATTTTAGGAATTTGAATGATATTTTTGCAAAACATGTAGAAAGATTTTGTATTTCTCTTGTAGTTTAAAATAATTTTCCTTGTACTTTGACTTCCTTGGTATAAGTTCTATTCTTTATTACGCTAATTAGTAGCTTTAATGCTAAATGTGGCAATACTTCTATTTTTATATTAATGTATTCTAAATTTATCCTTGGATTTATTCTTCACAATTAAATCTCGAAATCTGTTCTGCACAATTTTATCTGTTCCTTTAATACTCAAAACTAACAGCTCCCAAATTTCTCAAAACAAATCAATAAATTTCTCCAATCTCACAATTAACATCCTAAAAGCGTTATACACGAAAAATATTCCAAATATCAATCAACGTGGAAGCTTCTGTTATCCTTGAATCTAGTTTCGGCAAGGATAGACAGCAACGAAGGCAAGTAATAGCCGCGTAAAAGCCAGGCAACGATTCTCGTGGAGAGAGAAGCAGCAAGCGTAGCAGCGCTGCGTGCGTTACGAAGACGATCATGGGTCCCCGTGACTTCATGGCTCGACATGAATTATTCATTGGGGCCGTGGCAGCCGTTGGGCCCTCCGCTCACGTGATCCACCGTCAGATTGTATAGCCAGTCTATACATATGTATACAACGCACCTATGATCGCGTGTGCGAGCGTACGCGCGAGCATCGAGCATCCTCCGCCTTCTCTCCTTTCTCCTTTCGTCACTCATTTTACACTACCGCTTATAAGTATCCGGACACTTTGCTCGATTTGCAGTAACTGTACGTAGCCACTACGAAAATGTGCGAATTAATGAGAAATTAATAACAAAACGCGATAATTATCACCTTCTTGTGGGATTAATGGATTGTTTTAAATTGTTTACTGAAATTGTTGTTGGCTGTGGGAAGCATGTAAATAAGAATATTTTATTTTCATATGAAAATTTCGAACAAAATTGCATATTTAAAATTTTGAAATTATAACTTTTTAATTTATCAGAACAATTAAACTGCCCATATTTATGCAAATTCATGTTTTTATGAATATAATTAAAAAATAGGATCTAGAGAATTGTTTCATCTAGAATATTATAATAAATGCTATAATCTAAATATTTTATATATTTTCGCATACGTGCATTTTATAGGACGTTACAGATCCAAATTTCCTATAGATGTAGAAAAATTCGTAGTCTAATTAATCGCTATTATTCCATAGATTATAAATTCCCAAAGAGTAGATCGCAAAATATAAGAGTATAATATAATATAAGAAGAGAATAAAATATGAGTAGTTGTTCATTAGGAGAATTTTATTTATCGAAAATTGCCGGGTGAACAATCCAAAAATGATCATTTCATAAAGGTTTGAGAACCTGTGACAAAGATAAATCACAAATAATAATTGCTTGTTATATTAATTATCCCATAATATATAATCATATATATTATGTAATGGTATATGTAATACTAGTGTGTATATATATATATATATATGTATATATATATATACACAATATATATACAATATATATACAATACATATATATTACGAGAAATTTGAACATGCAAAATTGTACATAACGCGTATATATATTATAATATTTGGCAAATAAAGCAAGTTTCTATTTAAACTCTATTCCTTTAGTTATGTTTACGAAACTATAAAAATGCACAAAATTCAGCATACTATTTATAATTGTACATATAGTTACACATGCATACATATATATATATATATATATCGTACTAAAAAATCTAAAATTCGTCCTTGTCTAGTAAAAAATATGCAAATGGGTATGCTTTAATGTCTTTAATGGGTACAGTTAGTAGATATATATTTGACATTTACGTTAATATTATTTTTTCTCATTCATTTAATGTTATATAACGTGGGCAGTCCAAGAGGCAGACCATGCCAAACGAACGATTAACCTCGAACTTGCCACGACCTCCGACGCCCGTTTACGTTTCTCATCCGCTTGCTCTCAGTATTCTGTGGAACCAGCGAATAGTTTCATTTGCTTGATAGTCGTCAATCACGATCAGTCTCCCGTGCCTGTTTTCATATCATATCATGTTTGTAGCAATTTAACTCCAAATTAAACGTTTATTCCGGTCTGTCCTCTTGATTTGATCTCATTCGACTTTTCGTTATTATATAACTTCTGTTATGATATTAGGATTGTCAAGAATTGCTGATTTTTATGTTCATATTTACTAAAGTTACCAAAATTGTCAAGATTTACAGAAAAAGAATTTCTAGAACAAGATAAATCTTTTGTAAGATACGAAAGTAATACTAAATTTTGAGAAGTATGAAAAAATTCAAAAGTGAAAATTATGAAAATATTGGGAAATTAGATAGATAATTACATAAAGCTTTGAAAATGATTAAAAATGTCAAACGTTGCTAAAAAACTTCAAAGGTTACAAAAATTGCAGAGCTGTACAAAAAATGTCGTAAATTACTGAAAACTTGGAAATATGTCTGTGATATTAAACAATTTGAAAAGTTAAAAAGTTACGTAACACTGCGAAAATTATGAAAAATTTTAGAAGCGAGGTTTTTTAAAAGCAATTTTTGTTTTTACCTGCGAAAAAAATTGAGAAGCTAGAAAATTTTCCTAAGAACTTATTTGTATTAATCGTATTGATTAAGGCGATAGTTTTTAGTTAAAGTCTAGTATTAGAATTGTGATACTAAAGGAGAGGATTGGCGGAGTGAGGTATGTTTAACGATTTCTTGAAAATTAGCCGTGGATTGTCTAGAGTCTAGGTGGAGCGTGAGAAGAGAATACAGGGAGAAAGAGGAGATGGTAACGGCAACGATGAGAAGTAGCTTAGCGTCATTGAAAGGTCAACACTATCAAGTGCACACTTGTCGCCCGGCTCGTTTACAATGCACGCTGCATCCCGAGCGGCGAGCACGTCGCTTTTCTACGGTTCGTTCACCCCGTACCGAAATTTCTTTTCAAAGTATCGCGTTCCTCGCGGACAGGAAGAACGTCCAAGGCTACAGATTCCTCTTCAGTGCTATGTAGGGTCATTTACAAAAAACGAAATATATGTATTTAGAGTTATATAATTCTTTATTATTCGTATAGGACGTGAAGAACGTACAATATATAAAAATATGCAATATATGGTAAATATAGAACGTACAGAAAATATAAAAATATAGAAAATTAAATTCGGTAGAAGCATGGCACATTTACTAAGAATAGAATATGTATATGAAGTGGAATGTAATTCTTAGTGTTGGTATATGGCATATAGGAATTTTATATGGAAATATACGCAATATATAAAAATATAAAAAGTCGTCGATTCTCCAGAAGAGCGAGACGTCTCAAAGATGGTCAGTTTTGAGATACTTACAAAAATTGACTAAAAGTGAAATATTTAGTAGAATATAATATTCAGTACAATATTCAATAAATAATATTACAATATATAACGTTCCAAGTATTGTTTATATATGTAATATATAATATATGTATTTTATATTTACATTTTGTAATACTGTAGTATTGTTTATTGTTTACTATATTATTGTAATATTTATCATATTTATATTATATACATACAGTATATATTGTAATATGTAATATTATATAGTAAACAATATTCAAACAATATTTAATACAGATAATTATCTAATAAAATTATATTATTCAACAGAAAGAATATCGCAATTCACAAAAACTGTTTAACTTTTTTTCTAAGTAGTAAGTAATATACATAAACAATATTTTTCTCTCAATTCAAAGTATATTAATGGAATTATATAAAAAGAAAAATATTTTTATTGTTTGAAGGTTGAGTAATAAATAATTTTCTACTTGGAATTTTCTATTTCAAATTGATTTTTTGAAAAAATTACTTTCCTTAATTGCGTCATTCCTCTAGAAAACCTACGATGTATTCAAATAATAGATGAAATATTATTTTCTAACGGAATTTTATACTTGGAAAATTAAAACTGGTCAATGATGACGCGTAATATTTCGAAGTATATTCAACATAGGAGATATTAAATTTATACATTGAATAATTTTTTGTTATAGTTGGATACTTCCTTTTATTATTACGTATATCATTGAAAGGTAATATATAGATAATAAAGATATTGTTATATAGGAATAAAGAAGTCAATTATATGTACTTAGGGGTAATGAATAAAATAGTATAGAATGTCCTAGGAAAATAACAAATGTATTTTCGGAATTAATTTACATATCTATGTGAATAGCACATCTTCCATTTGTTTTTATATATTTTGTATATTGGAATATATCCTCTTTCAACCTACGATTATGCAAACAGTGGTAAAATCTGATTTTATTAAAGCCTCACATTACTTATTTGTCATGATTAATTTTGGAAAAAACTTACAAAGAAAGAAAATATTACAAAAGCATGGGTCGTTACGTGCAACGATGGGAGTATTTTTTTAGATGGGATTTTAGAATTCTTCTTACAATTATTTAAGATTCTATATCTGCATTTTAATCGTTCTAAATACTATTTGATTTCAATGAAATATAAAAAATCTTCTAAATATTTTGTGTTAAAGTATTCAATCAAAATCGAAATTTATTAGAAGTGTGTGTTAAATTTCTGCCAAATTTGTATTTACATTGATTTACGTCATACTCTTAGGTGTATTCGTTTGTATGTTTCGCAAATATGTATTTTATGGTTGCTTCTTCTTCACTGTTCCCTTGTTTAGGTAATTCTAATTATCCCCTTCTCTGGTATCTCTCATCATCATTCCCCTCTCGTGGTCCGTGGCCGGTCCGTTTCTCTTCCAATGCAATTTGGACGTCGCGTAGTCGCGTCCCATCGCAACATTGCAGTCCAATTAAACCAGTCGCTCGAACGAATTCCCCAACCTCCATTTTCATTTTCACGTACACCAACACTGTTGTATTTACGTGTCAATTTCCGTGCGTCGCGACGACGGATGAGGCGGCATCATGAAATACACAGAAAGCAAGGATGAAGAGTGGAGAGAGAGGTTAGAGATGGGAAGGCATCATCGACAGGGCTATCTAGAATTCGAAGCTGGGCCGGTTCGTTTGGCGCCAAGCCAGGCCGACTTACCCAATTAGGTTTCATCACTGGGTCGCCAGCTTCCCTGGCTGCCAATATTTGCAATACCTAACTAAACTGATCCAATTATAACCAAACCGCTGCTCCATCACTCGATTGACGTATAGTTCTGTTCTGCGCCAGATAGTGGATCTGCCTGCTGGATTTGTCCTTTCTGCGTTTATTGCGTTTATATAGCAGCTGAAAACGATATATAGTGCTTACAAAACGTATTTTTGCACATATCCTCATTTTCCAATAAAGCGTTCTATTATCAGGTTCCCTATTTCATTTTCATAGTAACAAATTTTTGTAGTTATATAGAAGTACCTACTATCAAATGATACGAAATTTAATATACCCGGATTAATTAATTAAGTATATAATTCCATTATAAACACAATGTGCAAATACTTTTTGCAGCCGCTGTTGCATCGTGTATTATAAATCGAAAGTCTAAGAACATCTGTTGATATAGACGTGTTCTATAGAGGCAACTTAAATTTTGGACTGGAACAATTATTTGCAAATTATAGTTTCAAGCAAGAGCATCTGTAATACCAATACAAAGAGTATATGATTATTATTAAATTTAAATTTGATCTTAAATAATATTTGTAATAAATCTATATTGATGATATATGAATATTTGTAGTTGTTTGCATTTTGATCGTGCTTTTAATAGTGCTTTGCGCTTTATTCTAATGTTTCGCGGACATTGCGGTTTATTTCTCCGGAGGATCGACATGTTCAAGTCTGACATCGAGAAGTGAATTGCAATGATCACGAAATATCCGAACATAATGCAAGCACTATTAAATGTACGATCGAAACCTGAAGAACCACAAATACTTCAGTTAATAATTGTAATGAAAATTTAAAATGTAAAATATTTTACATTATATTTTTAGTATTATTTATTGACTATTAGCTATTATAATATATATTTACTATTGCTAGTGAAAATTAACTCGTAATTATTAAACGTTAGATACATACAATACATTTGAAGGAGACAGGAAGGAATAGTTTCGAGTTAGCAAACGGACTAATGTCTTTAAAAACGTCTCCAATTATATTTCTGCATTCAGAACGTATAAATTTTAGTTCTTTACCAATCTTATGATTTTAGTTTTTTCCTAATTTTATGATTATTGTGGTACATCGTTTTCATCTATAGCCGAACGTTTGCCGTGCATCAAATGCTAATATGTCTTATACGATAATGTAAAATAATAGATGCATAATAATGTGATAGTATAAAATTCTCATTAAAAGTAAAACGTAAGTGCATAATAATATAATAATATAAAATTCTGACAAAAAACAAAAGAAGTAAACCTTCATTTTATTTTGTGGCAAATATCTCGTTTTCTCGCAATGAACCAATGATCGATGAGTGGTAATACAGGAGATGATTGGATAAGGAAAGGCATAAATATGGACTATAAAGGATGTTTGAATGAAGTATGAGGTACTTAGGACAGTGCGAAGAGAAGTAATTGCTTGTTTATGGAGGGTGGCAAGGAGTCGATGGAGGTTGTTTGAAGGGTTCAATTGGGACTCTTGAAGGTTAAATAGGAGGCGAGTCGGTGTTTAGTTTGAGATTGAGTAAATGATTTAGAATATTTGGCTTATGTTAGTGGAGGGTGTAAATGTCGATAATTCTTCGACTGTGATGTTAAATGTTATTCTGTATGTCAATAAAGTGAATCAGTAATGTTACGTTCCTTTTTTTTTTATTAGAATGTGTCAATATACAGGGCAATTTTAATACAGTGACGAGCATGTAAATGACACGGCGTAGATTAGATAATATTACGATTAAAATTATTTTTTATATACGATAGTATAAATCTTCTAATATATTTTAATTATATTATTATATAAATTTTGTAATAGCTTTTTGTTTGTAAATATGTATTATCTCTTCAGATATATTTTTGCCCGAAATGCATTTTGCTGCTAATCATATAATAACGTTCAATTTCTTCTCTTTCCTAAGAAATAAAATTATTCTAATACACTATATCTGTAATTTTTTGATTATAAAATATTACTTTTTTTATGAAAAGTAAGCTAATGTCCTGATTCTTTTGAACAGAAGTATATGCACAAGTTTACCATTGAAAAACTTTTCGAAAAAGCAATTTCAATCTCTTGCATTTAAGATACACAAATTTTATACGTAATTCTCACTCAGTTGTCTGACTTTAATCCTTTGAGCGCTACGGATATATTGTCGTAAATCATTCTCTCAAAACGTAAAAAATGAAGGAGCAAAATACGAGTGGACTTCATTTTGAAACATTCAGTGAACTTCCACGCATGAATACATACGTCCGTAAACAAATACAATTACTTCTTTTGTAGGACAAAGTACAGTATAAATACGAAATTATAACTATCCCTATAATAAACTAATCAAAATGGAGTCGTCAATAAGCGATTCCTACATTCCAAACTTAATTAAAATCTTAATATCAACCGTTTAAATATAAGCATTTATCTGTTTAAGTACATAAAAACAGTATTTAAAGAGTTAAGTCCGATAACTAGACTACGGATTTTTATGCAGTTTATATTTTTATGGAGACAATTATGACAATAGACCTTAAATAGATGTTTCTGTTATCTATTAAGAATTATAACGAGTACTGTATTTGAGTTATTTTAGATATTTTTATATATTATATGCATTCTGTGCAATTTTTGCATCTTTAAATTTTATATAAATGCATAAAAATCCGCACTATACCTACAACACTAAAAATCACCATCTTCGCTAGATAGAAACCTACATCCCATTCTTTCCCACAATCCAAAAACTCAAAAATTCGACTCTCTATTTTATGCCTTAACAACTGCCATCTTCCCATCTCACACACTTACTGCCTAAACTTCTGCATTATACATATTGCCAAATACCCCTAAAGTCCCCGAACATAGTAGTCCTCGAAGCTAGTCCATTGGCATCGGGCAGTCCAACGTGTCTCAACTCGAGGAAAACGTTCTCCATACACCTACACGCACACACACGTACACACAAATACATACCTGCACAAAGCAGAGACTATCAATAGAAAGACGAAGACAGAACACACCTACCCATACCTCCTTTCTCCTCAGGAAGGCTTCATGTTAAAAAGAGAGAGAAAGATGGAGCCAACAGAGGGTGCAAGAGAGAAAAGCGATGGAAGAAGCCGCTCACCGCTATTCCAGGCATTCGATTTGGTATTTTTCTTTGTGTATCGCGGATAGTTCGAATTGTTCTGCAAGCAGGGCATTGATATATCGTCCCGCGGGTCCTTTGAGTCGGCCGCGCGGCTCCGAATTATCGTTCGCGTACTCTCACGGAACCTTCTCTCCTCCTTTCGCCGAATGCACTCATCACCCATCCTCTTTGCCACCCCTCCTTTATCTTCCCTTCGGCGAGCTAGAGAGAGATCCAGAGAATCGGGCATGGTTGGTCGGTCTTTTCTGACCCCTGGTCACCCTCTTTCTCTCCCTCCATTGGTAGAATGGCTACCGGTCAATTTATCCACCGTGTTCCTTCTTTGCTTTATTTCGGCTCTGGCTTTCGGCTCGAAATCTACTCATACCTTACGGTCGCCGCGTTCCGCCGAAAAACGCTTTTTCGTGGTGCTCGCGTTCAGATACCTCGCTTTTGTCTCTGGATGTGACCTCGAATGGAGAGTCAAAAGGCTTTGCGAAGCCGACGAGGGTGAGGATGGAGACTTGGGTGTGAGACGATTTCAGATATCTTTAGGGGCAATGTATTTTAACCTTTCTTAACTTTCAAACTCTATCGTTAGATTACAAGAAACCAATCTAAATCAGATTTGAAATTATATTATTTAATCGTAAAATATAAATGCGGTATACATATTAATTTTAGAAATGAATCGTAATTTTAATTGCCCAAACATTAGAAGCTTACCTTACTTATGACCTAACGATACCAATGCAAAGTTAAAGTTGATGCCTGGAAAAAAGTTATTGGACAAATATTGCCTGGTGTTTAAACCCATTCGTGATTAGAAAGATGCATATTAAATATTCAAACTAATTATAACGTATTCGGTCATTTTATAACTAGTGTTAGATTTGTATGTGTAATTTAGAAAAAATTAAAATTTTATCGTATTTTGTTGATGTATAATTAGAATTTTTTAAATCATTTTTTAATTCTTTTTGGCAACTTTTTCATTCAACTAGTACAAAATTGTTAAGATTTTGACTCAGAGTATTTGGCTATTGTTTTGAGGTTTTCTGCTAGATTAAATTTTATAGTTTTTACAGTATTTTAGTATTACAGATCGAATAAAATGAGGGTTTATCGGTATTAAAGAAAAATTTGAGTCGTAACAATAATTGTACGCAATTGTATTTTTATGTTCTATCTAATGTTACTTCTATCACAATATGCACGAAATATTATCGATTATTTTTGTATCAATCCTATTTATAATTCTTTTACTAACTGTTACTTGTAAGTTTCGGCAATTCCATTTGATTTTACCTTGGGAATTCAAAATTCGGAACAAGAGACGACGTTTCAAATAAGTGTTATTAAATTTACTAACCATGTGCAACGTGAGGATTGCGACAATGCTATTGTTTCTTGACTTTCTAGATGAGTTTTTTTATTACTTTATTCAGATATGTGATAAATGTTTCAAAAGATCCATTCTTTATAACAATCACGTAAATATGCTTTGTCAATAAATCTTTATGATTTCTGAATAAAACATATAAAATAATATGTGGCGTGTAGGTACATATTTCATAATGATTCATTAACTGAATATTGTATCTCACTATCATATTTGGCAATTAATTTACATTAATCTTTGATTAAATTAAAACATTATTCATATAAAATATTTTTTATAGTAAGTTCATTTCAATAGTATTCTTCTTTTATATTTACATTACAATAAATTTCCCTTTTTATTCATAACCCACTTTGAGGCACTAAATTTGCCTCTAAATCCGCGAACACATTTTATTCATCGTTCCATCTTCGACCCTTTCCCCACTAGCTTCCGCCGTGTGTCTGATCTTTTTCTACACGACGATAGATCACGTCAGGACATTGCAGTTTTATTGAATTTTCTGTAGCCATTTTCCTTCACTTCCATTCTGTTCTTACTTTTACATAACCATTCAAATTTTTATTTCTATCTTCCTCTATTTTGTAATTTTTTAAAGCTCTTTATCGTAGATTGCAATTTACTTCGAAAATATTTAGCAAATTTATATATGACGCGTTAATGACAGTAGCATATAGTTACCTAAATTTTTAGCTTATATCCTTTCAGTTTGTTAAGTCGGTTGGGTGTTTTCTAATTAATCTTTTTAAGATAGGTTGACCGTATAGATCGTTTACTTAGATATTTGGATAATAATTGACTAATCTCTTTTCGTATTTTTTGGCGTATTGTACAGTTGCTTTCCCGACTGAATCGATTCCGAGAAAGATTTCGGAAAGATCTTTCTTAGGATCTTTCCTAATTTCTTTCCTATTTTCGTTCCTGAAGTATTTCTTTGTTAGACATATTTTTAATTATTATGTCTCAAATTTCTATCATTTTTACGTTATATTTCAAATTTCAATTAGTTTCTCTTTGTTCAATAAGAAAAAAAGAAATTCATTAAGAAATTATCTTTGTAATTTCTTTAATGGAACTGGAACACACGCATACTCAATTTTCGATTTCAAATTCTAATGCATAATCAGAAGCTTTACAGAAGATTATTCTACCTAAGGTTTTAAGACTAATGACTTCAAAAGATTAATTAAAAAATTATTTTGTTAATTTACATAAACATGATATAACGAACACGAGTAGAAAAACAAAACCTAGATAGAAATTTGTTATGCCATTAGAAGACTATAAAAATATGTTTTTTACTATATTTCATATTTTCGATTATATTATTATTATATATTTACCCATATTATTTTCATCAAAGAATTTAGTTCTCCGTAGTTTAAGGGGTTAACTTTTGAAAGAGGAACACTATCGTTTCAAAGTCAAGCCGTGGACCGCGACGAGGTTGAGACGCAAGCGTCCAAGCTTTCGCCTCCTGGGTCCCGTTACTTTTCCAATATTCATACGCCACGATGTTTCCCGCGGCGCGTTCGTCCGGTTTCTCATACCGGTTCCCTCACTAACACCGAACGAATCAGGAAGGAAACGAGGCGCGAAAGAAAATTTTTTCCCTAGTAAACTCGCTCATTTTTACCTGCGACTTTCACAACCTCACATCCTCCTGAACCTGCAACAACCTTCTCGTCTCGCCTCCAAATCACCACAGTGATTTTCTTCCTTTTATAATTCCTTTTTTCTTCGTTTTCTCCAACTGGCCAAGGCTTCGTCTAAGTTTCCCTTTGTGTGTAACGGTGAATCACGAACGAACGACGGGCAAGATCGGTGGTAGAAGTAGTAGTAGTAGTAGTAGTAGTAATAGTAGTAGTGGTAGTAGTAGTAGTAGTAGTAGTAGTAGTAGTAGTAGTAGAAGAAGAAGAAGGAGAGGTAGAAGAAGAAGAAGAAGAAGAAGAAGAAGAAGAGGAAGAAGAAGAAGACGGTCCAAGAAGAGGCGTGGGAACAAAGGATGGCGAGCAGATGAAATGAGCCAAGACGAAGAGAGAAAGAGACGAAGAGAAGGACCGACTCGTCTGATCTTCTCATCATCCCTTTCTTTTCTTTCTTCGTTCCTCTCAAAATGCATCAACCTTCTTCTTCTTTTCTTCATCATGGAACCTTCTGCTAGCCTTTCAAAGCGGGAAAAAGAAATTGCCCGGGAGTTATCGGAAGTAGTGCTATTCGTGGAGATTGCACATCGAATTAATTCCTAAATTGCCCCTTCTCGCGGATGGTTAGATAGTTTGATGTCTGTTGGAAGGTTTTCTGAGGCAGAGGCGGTTTTGTTTCCAAGAGGAAGTGTTTGGAAATGGTGGACGTTTGAGTAAAACGAAATAAAAGGGCAAAATTTTGTTGTGTTACTCATGACTTTTAGTACTAAAAAAAAAGGTTTCCTTTTATAGTAGTATTTAAACTGTTAAAATACCTAAATTATATAAATATATTATACTATACGAACTGCATGAATAGACAAATAAGCAAATAAAATATGACAGAAATTTCACTTTGTGTATTGTGATTCTACATAAGAAATAAGACAAAGATGGGAATACAATTTTTTCCATACGATGTTGTTGTTTTAAAAAATTAACTTAGAATATTTATTTGGTTTGTGTATGCTTAGATACACTGCTGACCAATATTATAAAATTATCTCATTCTCAGCTGGCTTATTATTACCATTGTTAAAACTATTATCCTTTTTTTTTAAATGTAAGATATATTATATACAATACTATTACAACATCTATGCAAACAGTGAATTAGTATTGCTATTGAAGGGTGAGTCAATGCCATATAAAAAATTCTCCTTTCCATACTATTCAAAACCTTTTCTATTAAATCTTGGACTTTCCACTGTATTAACAATCATTATTTTTAATTCTTGAACTATTGAATATTTCGTATTATTTTGATTTTTAGTGATTGGTATCTTCCATACATTCTCCATCTTATCCAGTTTCATGAAGGACATTATGTAAAAAAACTTTTTAAACGAGTTGTTTAACAGCTGATTGAAAACAATAAGGAATGATAAAAAATATTCAAAAGTAAACAAATTTAAGTCTAAAAATAAGTAAAGCTAGATAAAATAATTAGATTTAAATATACGATTAAATAAAATTAAATAAAATACGTAAATCTATAATAATAATATCGATAATCGATAATAAACGCTGAGACCGTATGCAATCGCAGTGCAATAGTTCAAAAATGATATCGAATTAAATCTGCCAATTAGCACAACCCTGTCGGGTTAATTGGCGGTTAGCTTCGATTCGAGGAGAAATTCCAGCAAAACCTGGCACTGGGTTCTTTCATCTTTCATCTTTCAAAGAGAAACCAGATGGAGCACAGTGACCTTTGGTGTGCGTAGCCTAGAAAGGGGAGGTAATGTAACGAGAAATTGACATCGAGAGTCGTCGAGGTCATGTTGCGAAGCGGCAGTTCCTCTGCCACTCTCCTCCTCTTCTTTCTCCATTAATTCATATTTTTAATATCGTACCATTGAATATTTCGTATTTTTTATTCTGACGTTTATAGATTACTAACGATGATGTATTAAATAGATATTTTGTATTTCAACAGAATTAGAATTCTGTTTTTCTCAGTTTTCTGATTTTCATCTTACGGTTTATATACTTTGTGTGCAAAATGGAGTATTCTAATATGGCATAGTTGAAAAGAAAGCTATTTAAAAATAGATGATAAAAGAAAAATTTTCTGTAAATATATAACTACGAAGCAACAAAACATATATACATATAATCCCAAAAACAAAAAGATAGAACTTGATATGAATTTGTATTGAAGAAAATGAAAACGAAAATGAGTATATAAGATAATATACTATGGAATAATATATAATTTATTAAATACGTATTACAATTAAGAATAGAAAATGAAAATAAAGAATTAATTTTTTGATGGTCTTGCACTATGTATTTGCATTTGATAAAACAGATAATGCCACATGTATCTTAAAATGAAATTGTTATCGACAAGTAGTTAAGAAACTAAAACAAAATTAATATGTAAAAGTGAAATAACGATTAGAAATAGTATGATAATGTAATTATATAATATTATATACAAAAATTTGCATACAAAAAATATTTCCATTCTACTATTCCAATAACTATCAGCCAATTATTTAGAATCACTTTTCGAATTGCACCTGTATTGGATTACTCGATTATTAAATTATTAACTAGTAATGAACATTACAAATAACATTAATAATATCCTTCAATTCAATAAAATTGCTTATATTATGAATAACTATAATAACTAGTTGTACGAAATACATAAGAATTCCAAATTTGTAATCCCTATAGCATAATACTTGTGGAAAACTATTTTGTCTCATTAGATTCGTAAATTATTTACGAAGATATAAAAAGTCGTATGAATTTTTGTTGAAAAAGATTGAAAAAATGTATATTGTAAAAAAAATTAGGGTACAATAAATTGGCGATGTACGATGTAGACGATCAAAGCTTTAAAATGTACCAGATTTTTGGGGGATCATGTAATAAGATATCAAGACCTAATGGGTTAATGCAGCAGCTTCCGAGCGCGGCCCGCTTTCCGGCTGTACCTGTTTCTACCATGTTGAAAGAAACGATATCTGAAAGGAGGGAGTTCTCTCAGGTGGGGGATACTCTACGACAGATGCGAGATGTGCCGGGATTACATCTTCTTGCATGCACTCTGCGTAACTGGCTGTCCAGCACAGGTTCCTTTCTTCTAGTTGAAAATCTATAGTCATGTTTAGTTACTATATTTGGTTTTGTTACTATATTCCTTTTGGAAATGAAGCAAATTTCAAGCGAATTATAAACGTAACAGGGATTTATCGATATATGAATATGTTTCGTTTTAAAATATTCTTACTTCTTCGATTGTGTTATAAGAGAACATAAGTATCTATGATCAGATCCATGAAAGAAATTGCAAAGAGGGTAAAGTATGTATTATTTAGCAAGAGTGAGAAATTTATAAATGGAATCGTATTTTGTTACTATATCATTCTCGCAATCATTTTTTTTTTCTTTTTTTACAAAAGCATTATTCCATTTATGTAGAAAATATCATTAGTTTAAGAGATATTTTAATTTAATATTGTGTTAATTTCGATACCCATTGCTAGTTTAATAAAATACATATGTCATGAATTAAGACTTCCGACAAAACTTTTCAAAACTAGTGGTCACCCTTATGGTTTGAAATTAATAACTTTTTGATATATGTACACACTTTGATATACATCAAAAAGTTATTAACCCTCTGTACTCGAAAGGTGATTCTCACTCATCACGGCGTTCCATGCTGCAACTCCAGTGGCGAGCGAGAAGCGACAGTCCCTGTTTATGTTAGATTTCATCTGCAATATTGGTTGGTAAATTAGTTCCTTAGTACTTTATGTTCTTTGTTAGGATGTGTAAAGTGCTTAGACTTTAAAATGGAGATAAAACATTTAATCCCATATGCCTCCGAAACTATGGTTTTGACAACGTCTGCAAAGTTAGTTTGGATTCGACGATCATGGTAAAAGTATTATAGTTTAGAAACCCTTAAAAAATGGTGGCTTTCGGAAGTGAAATTAACTGAAACGAAGATGAACTTGATTTTGAACTGTTGAAAAATGAGATCAATTATATTGAAGAATGCATCTTGGTGAATGCTTTGTAAATTATCATAAAAAATACAGAAATTAATATTACAAAATCATATTTCCAAACATGTAAATATAGATAAATTATTAGAATATAATTTTTTTTTGTAAGTTAATTTCTATATAAAATCATTTTACGCTAGCTGTAAGACACGCGTCACGTATACGCTAAATCATCCGGAGTAGCTGCTACGCCCCACCGAAAAAGTCCTCGAGTGCAAAGGGTTAATCTCGAACTATAAGGGTGACCATTAGTTTGGGATTGGGTAATCTTTCTTCTATAAAGAATGACAAAGCTATTATATCAAGTAATAAAATAAAAGATTTGTGATTCCATTGAAAAAAAGAGAATTTTATTTTAATATTTTCTCTATGCATCCATATAAAAAGCTTATAATAATATCAAAATGTGTCCCGTTAGAAACGATTGAACTTCGATCTGCAGTATTTTTCGCTATAGATGAATAGTATAAACGTAAGTCAAAGTGATAATATCAAGTGTCTGATTGTGACTGTTGAGTATCCATTTAATATGATAATATATGGTAATTAATGATAAATTTCTTACTAGTAATTGTAAGAAAATGAAGACGTGAACGAAAGATACGTCAGAACTGCATGACTTTTTACTACCGTAATCACGATCCTGTAATGTGATGAGTTTATGACACTGTAATTATAATGACCATGACCATACACGATTAATGAGCATACTTGCGATAAGTGTACTCTTGATGAGTGTAATTTCCATTTGTTATATGGTTGCGGCTAAAATAAGATACATACTGCGGATACATCGTTACAATGAACTGTTTTTTCTTAACCTATGCTGCCTATTCTTTATGTCTGTTATTGTCTTATTTTCACTATCTGCTTGTATATATTTTTATGTGAAGTTATATATTGTTATATAAATGTATAATTCACAAAGATTGATATTATGTCATAATTAGATATTTTAATTATATCTACATAGAATATTATCGTTGTTTATTTATTATTAAATATGTTAGATACATTTTATATATTTTTTATTTTATATATCTATTATATATATATATTTATTTATTTTGTATTAAACTTACGTGGTGTTCTAAATACGTAATAGGTCCCTTTCTCTCTACTTTTTATGATAATATACTGTGCACCGAAAATATATATGTATATGTATTTACTACGTACTACATACGTCAAATTATTGAGATATGTTATCCTTTTGTCGCATAGTATGATTCAACGTCAATATCAATACATTTCATAGCTATACATCCATATACAAAATATACACCTTTGCAATCACAAAACACATAAATAGAATCATAGCGGTACATGAAATACGTACATTTAAATGAAACCATTGCACGATTAATTGCGATCACTTTAAATTTTCGATAAATTTCACGGGTATAGGGATGTCGGCGATGACGTACTTACGTGTCGTTAAGCGTCCACAAATTTTACAGCGAGTAAATAGACGGAGATCTTTGTTTCACCGGCCGGTCGTTCAATGCGAAGAACGCTTAATCGCTTTCGTCACATCGTGTTTCTTCGTGGCCATTTCCCACTTCAAACCTATGACTTTCGTTTCGCGTCATCCGCCTGCACTTGCGCGTAATGACACGTAAACACGTGTCCGTCTCTACTCGTCGACGAACCGGCATGCTGATGGAATAATGACTCTTCGGGCACGTGTCACTCGTCCGCGTTTACGTTACTGCTTCGTACCACCTCGTTTTTCTCCGCTTCATCCTTTTCATTTTGCTGTATATCGAGTAAAGAGAGTTTTCTTTTTTGAGATCAGTTTTCGTCGACTTTCATGGATTTCTCACGTTCTGAGTAGTGATGGGACAAAGATCAATATGTATTTATAAATTCGTATCAAATCTAAATAACCAGGATTCGCTTTATAGGGTTCGAATACTAATTATAAGATATAATATCATCGTGTTTTTATAGTATTCGATTTTCATGAGCTGGTTTCGAGCCTCAGAACGAGTACTCGGTAAGTTCCGAAAATCTACTTATAATTCTGATATTTTAACGAATAAAATCCTTTGCAAGTAACAATTGAATCACGAGAGTCAGAAAGGCGATTGAATTTGTTGTAATTAAATTCGAGTCTACGTAAAATTACCACTTCTTTTTTTCTTTTAATATTTATAGAGGATTCAAAGCTACCATTCAATGTTCGTACCTTTTTGTGATGTATAGCATCTATGAACATGAAGAGAAGTCCCGTGGAAGGGATGCCGGTTAGATTAGTTATTTCTGATAAACCCAAAATAATCATAAAGATAAGAAAGTGTATTGGCCGAAAATGTCAGGATATACGAATGAAAGAATACAGTAATGCGTGATGGTGAGCGATGAAGAGCAACACTTACTTTCCTTGCTCCTGTGCTGCCTCGTGGTACTTCTTTCCAGTACCTTTTGAATCCATCACTAGTAAAAGGTGTTTTCTTTCTAATACAAGTTTTCGCCCATTGTCATAGATGTTTCAGGTTTTGGGACTATGATGAGGAGAATGAGGTGAATATGAAAGTCATAAATGAAGAACATAATAAAAAAATTGTATCATATTTTATAAAAAGACAATTTCAAAATTCAGTATGTCGTCAGGCAAGTTCATATGAAAGATATGTTTTCCAATGGGATTAAATCATAATAATAAATGTTAATGTATTTTATATTCTCTTGAACATTAATAGCATCAGTCATATACTTGCCCATTCTTAAAATGTACATATAAAAATATATATGAGAGCTACATATAGACTAATAAATAAATTATATATATAGGTACATAAGACTACTTTTTATGTTTTTCTGTACGATCATCTTAATTATTTTAATGAACAATGAACGTGTTGAAAATATAGGAATGGAATTGAACGAGTTGGAAAATATTTGATAGTTAAGAATTAACTAACTGCAAAACGACTAATGTTTAATTTTAATTGTTATGAGAAAAATATCTTAGAATTTTAATTTTTAGATAAAAATTTCAAAGTCACTTTACTTCGAATCACTTCTACATAGTGTTGCAAGTTACATATTAGAAGTTGGTATACCGCATAATTTATACATCATAAAAATTTTTTTAAAATACTTAGAGCAGCTCAATTTAGTTCAACAGCTCCTAAAGTGAACCTCTTTGTGACAGTAATCATGTCGATATACTAATCTTTTGTTGAATGAAATCATACAGTAAATTACCTTAAATTACATAGTATATCAAAATTTTGTTGCAATAGAGACAATTTTCCCGTAGTTCGATCGTTATATCACAGATTTATCATACTCCAAGGCAATTAAAACGCTTCTATCAATTTACATGAAAGTCCAATGACCCGCGTAAACAGCTTAAAAAATTGCAACCCTCGAAACGATAAACTAGTCAGCAATAAAGTATCGTTCTACCGCTTAAGCTAATAACAATTTATTCGTAATTTCCGGACTTTACGTACCGTGAATGCTCGAAGGGGAGAGAACGAGAGTCGTTTAAACAAACATACCTATCGACTATTTTTTGTGTTATATTTTCCGTATTCGTAATAATTCTCGAATTTGTTCGAACCTCTAGAAAAATCAAGTAATAAAATTAGTAATTGGAATCGGAACCACCTGAAAAAGCGAAAGTTCACCAATCGATATTTAAAGAACGTCAGTTTTTTTTGTGTATCTTCTTTAATGCATTTAATTTTATCTTCAACTTTTAATTGGTACCTTGGATTTTTAACTTTTAGTCAGTTATTGATATCAATATTTATAATAGTTTAGGTTATATTTATTAATAATAGATCAGATTTACTTTTAAATATCACTGATATCTATTGTCGATGATATTTATCATCTAAAATATAAAATGATTTTTAGGAAATATAAAGTATAACATTTATTTTAGAGTTTTAAGTAACTTAATCCAAACCTAACTCAAATTATCGTGGCTACTTATAACCCAGAAATAATAGTTGAAACATAATATTGTCAGGTAAAAAGATTCGTAAAACCGAAAACTTATACTGTTTTGAAAATCATCCAATAATTTTTATGACGCTTTTAACTAGTTTATTCCAAATATGATATTTAATTAAAAAATGTATGTCAAACTAAATCACTGTTTGTAGTTTTTCAGTGTGTTTGGTATATTTTGGTATTAAATTTTTAAGGTATGGACAGCTACTTCGTGTCTTGATATTTTGCAGTTTTTAGTGGTATCTCATTATTGCAAACCTGCTTTACAGGTTGAATATTAGAATTGGCTTTTGCCTTGAATTAATGAAACGAATGCGTGATTAATGGATTCAAAATGATGGCCGCTAAAACATCATATTTCGTGAACCTATATTATGTATGTCATTGTGTTAGAAAGTAGTAGCTAAGGGATGAAAATTTTATATTATTTTCAATAGTAGATTGGTAGATAGATCAAATAACAAATTGAGGACAGTTATATCGATAATTCGCATAGTATCGAAAAACGGACTTGTATTATTTTGATATTGATGAGCTTAGTTATGTATTGACAATTTTGCAGACATTTTTCTAATTTTATCATTTTCCTAAAATAAGTTTGGGGCATATTGGGGTTCAAAATAAAAGACTACTTTATGTAAATAAACATTTCGTTCGTTAGATATTATGCATTTATAGTATTGAAACAGTAATTAATTTTGAAATTGTAACTATGTAGTTATATTTAAAAATGAGTTATAATTTTAATATTTGACATATTTGCAGTTCTCCGAATTTCGATCGTATTTTTAATAGTACGCTGCGCTTTGTTCCGTCTTGGTGTAAACGGTGCAGCTCAGTTTCACTCCTGAAAAAACGACAGACCTAAAACAGTTTCAAAGCGCAACGTATTATTAACCACTCGATCGGTGCCCAAAAAAATCACAAATATGTCATCTAATAATCATCGTGAAACTGTACAATCGAAATTTATAATATTCTTATTCCTTAAAAAAATGTACGAAAAATGTTATTTCGTTCAAAAAAGGTGCCGAAACTTTTGGACAGGAGTGTATATACTTATTTAATACATTTGTTAACTTGAAATGTCCATTTACATCGATACAACAGCTATTATCATGAAAATTCTTTTCGACATTTGTGGTGCATATTCCTTACAACGAGATTGTCGCTGGTCGAGGCGATTTAATTATAGGTCAACCAAGCGAGTATCATTTCCCTCCTTTTTCGTTGATGCTCGCTCGAGCAGCGCCGTTCTTGAAAAGGTTAATCGTCTTGCTTTCTTAATGACACCGTTTACCTGCGAACAGTCGTCGCTCGTTAACGTTCGGTGACGTTTGGTCTCATGTAGCCGCACCCGTGTAACGTCATTCAGAGAAACTACCATTATATTCCACCTTAACATATTAAGTATCAAAACAATCTCGCAAACGGAACATTATTTAAAAAACAAACAAACATAAATAAAGTAAACTGCGGAATTTTAGCATTTATGCATATATCCGTTTATGGGAAATTTGAAGGTACAGAAATGTATAGAATGCACATAACAAACAAAAATATCTTTAGTATAGTATTTGTTGTAGGTAATATTTAATGGCTAAGGATTTTCTACCTAGGGTAGGATTATTATATATTGTAGGGTAGGGTATTTATTTTAATGATACTCATAAGTAATTAATATCTTATTGAGCTTTACGATTTGTTTTACTATAATCTCTTCTAACTTCAAGCCATCATGAATTAAAACTATCAGAAGAGAAAAAAGTCTCCAATGTTTCCATGAGCTGAAGGTTTCGATGGTAGTTTTTGCAGGAGGAACTTTCACCCTCGGCAAAGGAAAGTTTAAAGAACATGATCGGCATCGTTCGATAGGATCTCAAACGACCGATAGGGGATTCGAGCCGTGTTTGATCAATTTTCGAACGGTCGGTTGCTTCGTAAATCATAGTCTGCTGAAAAATCAGCTGATTCACGCGAAACGCATTAAGTCGGCTCAGCGAAATCCCAAAGTAGAAGGGAAAACGGGGCAAAAACGATCGTCTATCTCTGGAAGATGCGAATGATGATAACATTCATCGCTGTTCCGTGGTTCTGATAATTTAACGATGGAGTAATTTCAATGGCGTCATTTTCGAACGGTCGCTTTCGAATGGTCAGAAACGTCTCAAAGGATTTTCTTTTCGCAAATGAGTTTTCTGTGTAGTCATCATGAGTCTCATTTCATTGGAATTGAATACTTTCCACTTAACTTGATATTTTCGATGTAAAGACGTTGTTTTATTGCTGATAAAGTAACAATAAGACAATTATTATTACTAGACTGTAGATTTTTATGCATTTACGGAAAATTTAATGGCGCAAGAAACACAACGAAAAAATATTTAAAATATTGAAAGCATAATATTCGTTAGAATTTACAGTGGATAAACCAATTCTCTAGTTAAGATCTATTTTTGAAATTGAGTTTATAAAAATATGAATTTGCATAAGTGCCCCCAGTTAAATTGTTACTATTATTACACGTATACGGGTTTACGAAAATATTTGAACATTTAGTATGGAAAATTGTTATCTGCTAGATGAAAAATACAAATTTTTAATTTCTTAAAATTTTGTTAACATTGTTACGAGACACATCTGTCATGATTATATGTTCTGGTCAAATTTGAAGACAATCTGAAAATAATAAGATATTTAGTGAAAGTGTGTATTTCGCAAAGATCATTATTCAAACAGCCAATTATCCATTAAATTAATAAACCTAAATACTCAGGGGGATCATATTTAACATTTATTATATGTTATAGTTATTCACGCTGTACTCTAATTTTTGTACTAAAGATACGTTCGCAATAAATATCGTAGTTTATCATAACACAAACTATACATACCGGAATAACTGTAAAAGTGCGGTTAAATATTTTTTGCTAAATATTGTATCGCAGATAATATTTAAATAATGTCTAGATAAAATCTAGACTTTTATTAAAAATATTGCTGACATATTTTATATGTTCTTTATTCATATATTTGTATACTTAATGAGTAGAAACATTTGCAGTCTAGCTATTACTAATAAAGTAAGTTTAAGGTAAGTAGGTGTTACCTACCTATTTTCAAAGTATTAAAATTATTAGTTTAAGATACTAAGAAAGCTTAATATTAAACTATTTAAAACATTAAATACTTAATTTTTAAACTACAAATATTATAATCCATATATTTCGAATATTTAGTATAATTTGATATATTTTCTCGTATTCCAACTATATTTTTTACTTTCAGGAAAAATGTATCTGTGTCACTCTTTCATTAACCTCTTCGGATATAACATAGCTAGTATATTTATAATGCAGATACAGAATGTAACAATTTTAACGTAAAAATAGGTAATTTATCAGAGTTAAAATTTGATGGTGCTTGTTTCTCTAAGACAGTATATAACAATAAGTTACGTGGGTTTGGATTTTTATCTGGTAATTTTTGCGAGCTCTTACCAATGGCTTTTATTTTCTGTTCTTATGTACTTGAATTTTTCTTTGAAATTATATTCTTCTCTGTTAGTCATTTTTTGTTTTCTTCTATTGAAACAAATATAATGGATTTATAAAGCGGAAGAAACTTTTGTGGCACCATAGTTCCACATAAATTTATTTTACAAATATTTTTCTATTGTAACTCGTTAATTACTCGTATAGTAGGGAAAAACGTTTCAAATTAATTCTATTACCTCCGATTGCTTTTATTTAAATAATATGCTATTTCTTCTAAAAAAGAATATTTTAGGTTTTAAGACATTTTTGCTCAATAAAATTTACTACACCCTAAATATTTGACTTCTATGCACTGATTAATATAAAAAGTACATAATGTCAAATATCATGAAAGCAATCGCTTAACCTATCTTCCTCCAATAACAAAAAGTTATTCAACACATACAATTAGTTTTATAATTATACACTAAATCTTTTAAAGTATTAATTACATTTGTGCTGCAAATAATGTTACAAATGCAACAAATGTTAATTATATTGATGAAATGTAATTTTAATTCTGTCTTTAACATCTGTTAATTCTCTACTTTTCTTACGATGGTTTACGAAAAGCCATTTATTATCTATTACCTACATTTGGAACGATATTCGCAAATCAGTTATCGAGGTGCATTAGAAGCTTTAAATTTTCTATTGAATTTTACCTATATTTTGTGCACAGAATCCATTTTTCACTAAAATTTGTCTGTTCTGAATTGGTCTAACATTTAATAGAACATTTATTAATACGTTCTTAAACCTATTCATAGCTTACTAAAAATATGTCGCATCTATGAAAGATGTCTCACAAATTTTTACAAGTCTGCCTTAAAAGTTCGCCTTGAATTATGCATAAACTGTTATACCATTGTGAACTATAACTATTTAAGGTTAAATTACTTAATTTTGAAATTTTTAATTTAATCTAATTTAATTGCTAATCTAATCTAACATAAGTTACTATGTTTATTTATAACCTGAAAATATTATTTGATAGTTAGTTTTCATTGGTCTGATAAAAAAAAATAGTTCAATTAACGTGTTAAGACAATCACCTCAACCGTATAAAAGGAGACAAATAGAACAGTAAAAATGGAAATGAAGAGAAAAGACAAGGGAACAGTAAAAAAATGAAATAAGAAACAGTAAAAAGGGAAAAAAAGATCGACTGTACATTTCCGGATTAGGACCTTATCACGAAATCGAGCGAGTTGGTACCATCCAGCAAATTAAAAACCGTGTTCCTCTCAGGGCGGCGGCGTAATCTTTGGGAAAATCTTTTTTCCGCGATAAAAAGTAACATTACACGTTGAGGAGAGGAGGAGTGGATCGTGTACAAGAGAAAGCATCGTCGGACAGGGCAACTGGAATAAAAAGGTTTATGGTTGTTTCGGGTGCTCTATCTTTAGGACCTACATATCATGCCACAGTCGCTCTTCTCCTCTTCCCTCTTCCCTCTTCCCTCTTTCCTCTTTCGTTCGTTCTCTTTTTCTCTTTTCCACTCGGAACCCTCCTGGCTGAACCCTCGACTGAGTTATTTCACGGTTAAAATAGTCGAGTGTTCCTTTCGAGCGAGAGGTTTGTGCAGTTTCACGCGAAGAAAGTACTCGCAGTCGAAGCACGCCTCTGAGTTGTCTATCTCTCTTTCTCGTGCTTTTTCGGATTTCCTCGACGAACTCTCTCGTGATCTTCCCTCTGAGGCTTTAATGCATCCTGAAGAACGTTTTGGGAATGTTAGGTTTGGATCGAGCAGTTTCTTCTCTGTTTTCTACTTTTCTATTTCGCTATCCTTGGCGTTTTGGTTTTAGAGTTAGGTTAAGGGAGGGAGAATTGAGCATGTAGATGAATTTTCTTCAGCTGTTTCAATGCAAGTGGATTGTTTTTCGAGTCGAAAAGCGTTTCTTAAATCGATTAAACTTATGAAACACAGTATTAATAATTATACATTTGTGAAGAAATTACCATAACGTGTAAAAGTATATGTAGTATTTAAGGGATAAAGTAAATCTCTGTTTTTGTGGTATTTGCCTAGTTTTGTTTATAAATATATGTATCTGCACGAGAAATGCTAGTTTACTAATAATTACAAGTACGATATATAACTTTCATTAGTGATTTACGACTTTTATATGTTTGTGGATTGTTTCTCGATGGAATGAAATGGAATTTCTTTCTTTAAGTACTGAATCTTTTTATATAGTTAGCATAATGCTTTTGTATATTGATGCTATAACGAATGGGGCGATACTAACACATAAGTATATATATAGATATAACAAAAACCATATTTTTTTAATCCTTGAGTGAAAGTTAACAGTGTGATAATCGATAAGAATCAGAAGTAAAATGTTTCATTGGTTAATAAAAAATACTTCTTGAAAAGTATCAAACAGGAAAGCAAATCAAACTCCCAATTTTTAACATTCTTTTAAAGTTACATTGGAATCCTTAATAAAATATGTAGAGTCGTATTCATTTGTATTAATCTATAACTAATACACTATAGTAGGGTATTTTGAGGAATTCAATAGTGTATTATAATAAAATGTAACAATGTGAAAAAGTAGGACACGAAATAATTCTAAGAAAAATGCAAAAATATATGAAATATGAAAAATAAGGTACACGTTATAATATTTAATAATTGAAACAAATCATTATTTAGAACCTATCTCTCAATTTCACACGCATAACAATATGAATTTGATTAAACATTTGTAGTCTGATCACTA
The DNA here is from genome assembly GCF_014825855.1 of Bombus pyrosoma. Taxonomy (NCBI): domain Eukaryota; kingdom Metazoa; phylum Arthropoda; class Insecta; order Hymenoptera; family Apidae; genus Bombus; species Bombus pyrosoma. The sequence goes on along the minus strand of NC_057773.1, from coordinate 446,956 downwards.
GTATTTTATTGTTAATATTGGAAATCCAAATAACGAATCAATTCATTTCAATGAAAAATATGACTTGATTCAATTGGTTGCGATAATTTTTAATTTGAATCCATTATAAGGTCCTTTGCGAAAGCCTTCTCATTTGTAATAATTTGATTTGCTTTTAATTTTTTAAAAATGCGTGTCGTTAAAGTAATATATTTTAATAATATAAAATAGAAGAAATGTAATTGTATAATTATAAATTTAGAAACTTAGAAATCTACATATTCCGTTTTGCGAAAATGAATCTTTAAATGAAATAATTTTGTTCTACATTTTCAATTTATTTTCACGTATAGAATAATCTCCTGTTGTTTATCCAATCAGAGAATAGTCAAATATGTACACATATTATATTTACAATTAGAGAAGTTCCAAATCCGATGTTCTCGGGAAAGAAGCCTCGTATTAAAAATAGTCATTATATATTTCTGACTTAAATTTGCGCAAGAATCATCGCTCTTCGGTTCATACAACTATTTTCAACATATCAGCGTACAATGATAGAAACGTATTATAGTTTGAATCCTATCTACATGTATCTCGTACATTATATAGAAGCCTATTTACTCTTATAGTAGGATTTAAATAATTTTATATATCCATACTAGTAGTAGTTACTTTAATGTTTTAATCATTTTCCTGCTCAAAAGTTGCAGGCGTAAGATTATTATTAGCTAGAGTGAGTTAATTAAACTTGCCGCAGCCTAGTGAAACAGATAATAACTGTAACTATTATTTATGGGTAATTAGAGAGAGAAAGTGTTGTTTTATATTACCTACAGATATATATAAAAAAGGAAAAGGAATATTTACATATACATTAAAAGAAAGCGCTAAATACAGATATCATTTATCTTAAATTTATTAAATAATGAATTATTTATTTCAGATAAATGATACACTTTCAAGACGAATATCTTGGAACTGGTAATTATTACGGGTATTACGTTAAATGAGGTAATTATACGCTAAGCCTCTTCTAATAGAGTATCTTTATTATTGCTAGTAAAATCTTTAGATTTCCTGTCGTCTTAGTACTATAGAGATGTACGAGAGATAGAGTACGCGAGTCATATGCTACCACGTAAGACGGTGTAAGTGGATGTGATATAGGAATAGAAAGAGAACGCTGCATAGAGACGTTTTCTGTCCTTGTCTAATCAGGCATGCACACTGACACCCTTCGTTGATGGGAGTTACACCTACGTATCTACTAGACGAATGTGCATGCTTTATTGGACAAAGACACAAGAAGCCTCTATGCAGAGTTCTCTTTCTGTTCGTCTATCGCTTTCTCAGCTCGCTCACGCTCTCTACCTTTATACGTATCTCTATGTTCAATATAGAATAAAAGAAATATGGCGGAAGGAAATCTTTTACGTTGCGTAGATTCATAGATTTTGCGATGTAGGAGATATAGAGAAAATTAAGATTTAACCAAAAAGGGGAAAAGATCTCGCAAAATTGATTAAAAAAACTGCAATATCTTGGAGGCATTTTCATTCTTTGAAATATTTATTATATATGAGAGAACCATATCTAGAAGTTGTTTAAGGTATAAATAGAAATTCAACTATTCAACAAATTAAACGTACAAATCAATGTACAAAATTCGTAAGATTTCGTAATAAAAAAAGTGCACATTCTACAATTATGTTACAATTATGTTATGACGAAAGATGATTATTTCTCTACTCAAATCTAAAATTTTATTACCAAGTAGCCTATTATGTAGAATACTAATTTCCTTTTCTTCAATTTCCTACATGTTGTATTTCTTTCAATTCACTATTTAAAGCAACAAATCCTTCATGTAAAGCAATACTCGTACTAATTTGAACGTACGGAATTCGATCTTGAAATCTCTAATGATTATAAGTATCTAAGTAGTTCAAGTACAGTCAGTTACAAAAGCCTATGTACATTTATCAAATTTCGTATATCTAACTTATCAAAGAAACTAAAGACTTTGCCAAACGATTATTTATACGCAGTACATATCGATAAAATTATGATCGACGTATTTCTAAAAGGAATTTAGAAAATCCGAACGTTTGACTTACAAAAATCTCAGGATAAAATTACATGAGAAATGACAAATGTTATCAGTGCTTATGTACGGAAGACCTATAACATATTAATATAATATTAAGTCCAATTTTATCATTACATGTAGATATAATAGGTGTATATAATTTTTGTTACATTGTATTTTATATCTTTCTATTTCCTTTTTTTTTTTAACAAAGCTGAGAGTGAATAAATTGTATTACATTTTAACAATATGTGTTTTGATATATCATCAAAATTCATAGATCTAACGTTTTTGCTAAGAAATTTTATATCGTATGTAGACTTTTGTAATTGACTGTGGGTAGAAATCAATAGGAGATCGATGGATCATCCAATTTCACAAACACATTCCAAAACACAATCAGAAGACCCATATAATCCTTAAAATTGACGCGTGTTTTAATAATAATTTTAGGAGAATGGTAGAGAAACAAGCATTAGAGGCTGACATTTTTATTTTTACGCGTTACGTCCGTTGGTAGTGACTTAATAAGCGCGCGCACCTGCAGGAGGCGAACCATGAATGAAGTTTCCACAATGGTGGGGACTTTGGCAAGTGGTTCGAGCCCGGATGCGTGGTGATTCGAGCGCATTTTGCTTTCTACGCAAAGTCGGTCGTCCCGGCCCGACTTCTTGGCGCGCATACAATTTCGATTACCTCGTTTCCGGTCGGTCCTCTCCACCTCTCTAATCTGTCTCCTGATGGTTAACGAAGCAGTCCAGATACGTAAAAGGAATTTGGTTCCAGAGTTCAGAAGATAGAAAATTTTGAATTTAGTCTGTTAATTCCGTTATACAAAATTGTACTTTTAATTTTTTGTTGTGATATAAGATTTAAATATATACTTCTTATGTTTTGTAGGGCTAGAAGAGACTGAAACTGTTATAAGAAACTAAAATTTCTGTTCTGCTTACAGTTCCTATATCGATTCTCGTATCGTTTTTATAAATAATTTGTTATTTTATATTGACTAAAAAGCGGTCATAGAATCAATGTTGTTATCTGTTTTATAGTAACTGAAATCTTATGCTTCGCTATAAATAGTTACTTACTTGTAATACTAAATAATTACTTATTTGTATCATACTGATGTTTAAGAATAATGAATTATGATACATACCTAATCTAAATGTTTAATTTTTTAATCTAGCTTATATGAATGATCAATTATGAAATTTCTGAAAATTAACAAATGAATAATTATTAAAGAACACATGTTTGTCTTAAGTTACTGAATTTCTTAATAATCTATTAAAATAGTTCAACGATTCTTTTTCCAGCAATATATATCATGTATATGATTGTAGCATGGGTATTGCTCGAAGTTTGAATGTATTTATATTGGGCTATTTTGATCGTTTTCAATACGTAATATATTTAGGAAGAAAAGATATTTAGCAGGAAATGGGCTACAGATATAGAATTGTTTATTTAAAATAGCTTAAAGGACAGAACGTTTCAAGGCAGTTATCGATTCGAAGAAGCTTAGCTGTCACGTAAGCTATTGGCAATTTTACAAATTTTAATAGCAACGCCTACATTCTAAATACATATTAGTCTTAAGCCGACTTTGCTCGGTTAGTAAATCATCACTATACATGTGCAAAATGCTAAATAATTTTGTCTCTTTGTTTAGTAAGCAAGGATATTTTTTATCATAAAGATTTTTGAATTCCAAAAATTCGTGGCTTCGTTTCTACTAATACTTGTTTTATATTTTTTTCATACTAATATATATGTAAAAATTTTTGTAGAAGATTATAAAAAGTTATATTAGCTATTAATATTAGCTCTTTCTTCTTAATGAACAAAGATATTTTATATTATACATATATCCAGGTCTATACTAATGCATATTTTACATATCTTTTATATACTACGAATATATGAAAATTTGTATGTGTGTAGAAAATTATAGAAATTTATACTAGCTATTAATTTGATCTGTTTTATTATTGAGCGTGTACGCGCATAAACATATAAATTTTTTATTATAACAGTTTCTGCATTTTTTGAATTTGTAATATCCTACCCGTAGAAAATGCTTAAAAATATTTGTATAAATTCTTTTGTAGACAATACCTTCAATACGTTCAAAATCCTCTAATCCGTTTTTCGTTTTATCAAAAGCATACCTCAAAGTTTTTTGGAGCGTCTCATAAAGAAAAAGAAACGATTTATATTCAATTTTAGCTCCGCTATCTTTGTTCAGAATTATAAGATCGTTTAAGCTTCTGAAATAGTAATGTTTCCTAATGACAAAAAATGTAATAACATCCATTAATGATTTACAACTTTTATACATTTGTCAAAGTTTAAACGCGTTCCATATTTGATGTGTGCTTGATAGATAGTTTGCTGGTTAATATCGTTGAGAAATTGAAACAAATGAATAGTGCATCTGCAATTAAGGACAATCGAAACTTTCAAATTCAAGATACATCTGTATCTTTTAAATGCAACACAAATAATTTGCTACTATTGTAAGATGAAAACATTTATATACTTGCACTTTATCATGAATATATGCAATTTGTAATTATAGTTATAAAATTATGATACTAATTGTATAATAATTATAATAAAGTTATAATATTAAATAAACATTGTAAAACAATATGAAACAACTAACCAAAAGTTTGGAATCACTAGATGTTTTACAACATCTAAGAATTGAAAAAGGAATCAGCTTAGGTCTTTGTTATCACCGAAAACTTTTTCTCGCGAGATCTATTGAATTAAGGGAAATTATTATATTAGATTGTCCCAGAAGTTTCTTTTCTTTTATAAGGAAATAATAGATGCACAATATTTTTTGTTTTATATTATTGTATTGAATTATGTATGACCCATTTTGTTCTATTGGAATAAAATAATATAAAACAAAAAATGTTTTGCATGTATTATTTCCTTATAAAATGAAAGAAACTTTTGGAATAATCTAATATCATTAATGTCTTTGGCATTACTTTCAGACTAATAATAAAATTAGCGGTAACACTAGGTAGTGCAATATTGGTACAGTTGGGAAAGTAATTCCAATTTTTTGGCATGTTATATATAAATATATATTGAAAGTCTTTGTTTTGAAAGAGTCTTTGTTTTCGTGAAGGAGTTTTGGGAAATATTATAATTCGAACTAGATTTTATATGATCTTTCCAAGAGGCATTTTAATAGAGGAAATAATTCATATCTCAAGAGAACAATCCATTTAATCTCAAGTAATTGTGGGTAGATGAATTATACGTTGTGACAATTGCTAGCTTTCTTCCGTTAGATAATGTTTTGTAAAGTTTAATTCTATATTTTCTTCAATTATTTTATCTGAACATAAAATCATTTCTAATTCTATATTGAATTTCAACTTGGAATATTTGAAGAATGCAGAATATTTATTTCTTCTTTATCAAATGTTGGAGAATTTTATTTAAGAAATATTAGAGAAAAAAAGTTAAAGCAGAAATTGTTAGGTAAAGATTATTGTATGAAAATGTGCAAGAAATTGTAAATATTAAAGAAATATTTAATACTAATAATTTGAAACATTTTAATAGTACCTATTTAATAAGATAATATTGTAATTAAAAATTAATATTGTAATTAAAAATTAATATTGTAATTGCGTATACATTGAAAGGAATGTTTCAAATTGTAGATAATTTAGTAAAATTATTAAAAATCTCTGTAATAAATTTAATATCTATCTAATTTATTCTACAAATCATTTAATTCAATCCCCTTCATTCAAAATTGTTTGTTTAGCACTAACAGTTTCAATTTTCTATTAAAATGATGCAGTTACCCTTATTGAGAAGTATAACTGTTTAGAAATTAAGCACTTAGATTGTATAATTGTTTCGACTTCAAAGTAACATTACAGTTTCAATATAAGAAGGGAATACTTAAAAAAATCATATTTATAATGTGTGTTTCGATATTTCCATTTGGGTTAATTTCAACACATGGAGATACATGTGTTTCACATCTATTACTTTTTAAACTACATTAAATGTTACTCTATCAATTCAACAATATTATCTTTCTTATGAGTAATATGACTACACAGGGATAAAAATACTTTTCCTTTGGCTCTTTACATTATTGCTATAAAACATTAGAGTCTTATAATAACGATAATGACCAAGCTTTCCTAAGGCAAACGTTAAATTACAATTCTCTTTCATGCAAGCATCGTAACAACTACATAAAACATCTCGTTCTCTTATTAATACTATTATGTTAGAATATTTCGATAATAAAGATTTGGATATGTGAGATTCCACGCTACAAGTCATACATTTTGTTGAACTCAATAATTTTCAGAAATATTAGTTTAGGATTTTGTTATTTAATGTAACCGACTTTGTTGTTCTAAATACATATAACCGATTTCATTAAATTAAAGAATATTATTAATGATAGATGTACGATTGGAAAAATGATTTCAAATTCTTGCCTAGATGTGTGCGTCCAGTCTATGCATGTATATTGGAACCTACTACAATGAAAATATTTTTCTCCTGTGAGAATAATCCGAAATTTGAATTTTTATATGTCTCATCATTATATTATTATGCTATTACCTTTCACATGGTTACATTTTTTTAGTTTCTTAACTGCTAATTGATAACGATTTCATTCTAAGTCACATGTGGTGCATCATCAATTTCATCAAATCCAGGTAGTGCACGATCATCGACAGAGTGAATATTTTATATTCATTTTCTGTTCTCAACTGTAGTAGATATTTAATGAATTATATGTTATTTTTATGAATTATAATTTAATAATTTAATAATTTTATAATTATAATGAATTATATATTATTATCATATATATATATAGCAATTGTATAATCTTTTAATGCCAATAGTATGAATTATACTAAATGTGGGGAAAAAGAATGATAAATCAAATTTTCTGTTTACTATCAAAAAGCCGGGTCATATACATAAATCTAAATAATGAACATTTTCTCCATTTTCTCTTCTCTTTGTTTTCTCCTTTGTTACTTTATTTGCAACAAATATACAAAATGAAATTTTCCCAGCGCGTTCCCGCCAGCCAGTTACAAGTAGATGGGAGGATGGTTCACGCGGTCGCTCGATTTTCCCAAGCGAGTTTACTCGCGGACGGGAATTATTGCTCACGCGAGTAATGCCAGCGTTGCGCTGGCTCGCTGACGTTTAAGCAGAGTTAAATATTTAAATCGCGGCGGATAGACCCACGCTCGCCGCCTACCACCGCGAACAGTTCACCAACCAACTTCAACCAAACCCAGCCAGGGGAAAATATCTTTCCCAGCCGGCGTTGATTTCGCGATCGGTTTGCGCGTGCACCGGCGTCGATCTTGAATAATCGCGCCCGGCCATTATTAGATTCATCGATTACACATCGATCGATATAGTCTGACTGTATTTTTACGACCGTTCAACGTGGTTGCGCAACGAGTTGCAAATTTGCATCGCGGTGCGTCTGTTGATATGCAGACGTGGACACAGCGCGTACCAAATTTAGTCGCCAATTGCCGATGGAAAATTTTCACGATTGATTCGTTGATAGTCTATATCTAGATGTTTTATATTTTTATATTGTATTCTTATCTTTTACGTCATATTATGACAAATGTTGTAATTCTCCAAATTTTTAATTAAATTAACGATCAAGGGTCATATTGTAAATGCATTTAATAAAAAATGTTGAAATTTTTATCTTAGAACTAGACCGTCACTCTCCGGAGTTGCGTGCCCGGATCTTCTCTCAAAGTAATGTATAAGCAGCGCCGGGAGATTATTGTGGCAGAATAGAGAAAATTAAAATAGAAAAGATAGATCGTTTGGCATGTAGTCGCTCACGAAATTATTTCTACGCTTATCATAGAGAACTTCTGTAAACATAATAATATTATATTTTTTTTATATTTACAGCTACAGAAAGTACTTGTATTTATGGTTACAAAAGTAATTCATGCATTTACTATTGCATTTATTATGTACTAATTAATTAGACCCGACTATAATAAATTTCATATCATTTTTAGTAGGGAAACATTCGATAATTGCAGAAAAATAACCTTTTGCACCGTCGTCATCTCCACTATGAAAAGGAGGGGAGAGGTAACTCTCAACGCACCACGAAGTTCGACGGCCCGCCGCGGTCGAGTAGTGTAACATGATCCAATGTTAGATATCGCTGAGACAATGTATCTAGATACTAATTCTAAGGCGAAACTTTTTTTATTTTTAACGTTTCTTAACGCTTAGCCAACCGTGTGCGCCACAGCGAGCTATACGCTTCTCACCGCACTGGACAAGCCAACTTATAAAATGTCCACCACGCCCGTACAAGCCAACTTTACGCTATCCACCGTGCATTTTTCCAAGTAACGAGGACTAATATTCACTACTTGAAAAACAAAAGAAGTCTAAAAATTATTTAGGTGGTCAATTATATTATTATTTATTTTATTCCGTGCCTTTCGGCATTGGACGAACTTTCGATTTACATTTCTTACATTTATCGTATTGCACTCCTTAACATATTCTTATCTCTAGTCGCTAAAACTAATGACTACAAACTATTGCAACTTATAACTACACATTATTGTCCTTTGGTCTTTTGCCTCCTTGCTGTGCTACCTTCTTGTCCTTTCTCCTCGTCTTGTATTGCCCTTGCCCTTCTCTTCTCTATTATTGCTTTTAATTCTGTTAATCCTTCTCCAGTCTCATTCAGTGTAGGTGGTCAATTATATCTTGCAATAATGATTTTGTTTAACGATTTCACATATCGTTTATACAAAACATCAAATTAAAAGTATGCATTAAAAATATAAAAAAATATCGGTAAAATTAAAAACATTAAAGATGACTAAAGATAAATAAGACGACTTGAACTTGAAATTAAAAATTCATAATGCGTCTTAATATTTTTTTACAGTGTGATATCGTTCGATTATAACTTTATTTAGTTATAACTGATAGTGTAACTTTTTAATTAATTTTAACACCACCAAATTGGTGTATTTTATCATATATTGTATTTTATAAAAACAGAAAAAGTGTCGCAATTAATTAGGGACAACTCGCGGTAAACAATAACTGATAATAACAACAAAAAAGAAGAAAGCGCCTTGCTAAAGTCAAAAAGGGAGATCTCCCCTTTCGGTCACGCAGCGATGTCCTTCACAGAGGGGAGATCTCCCCGTACGGTTGGCTAAGTGTTAAATTGAACTTTTACTAAGGTATTTGTGAAATCTTTCTGATTAAAACGAGAACAAACACGATATAATTTACTTATTATATATATTTACTTATTGATATGTATTTAATGATCATTTATTAAGTAAGCAAGTATGCGCCAGATTATATTGTGTTTGATGTCATTTTAATCAGAAAAATGTAACAAACGTGTTGGTGAAAGTTTCGTTCAACGCAAATCAAAAATGAGAAAGTTTGATTTTTGAATTAAAGATTTCAGCTTATCGCGAACTTTAAATATTTACCAAACGCCTCGATTCTCAATCCCTCTTCTTCTTTCGCTGATATTGTCCTTTTCTATGTTCGGCACGACTAAGATCTCAGCTTTCAGAAATAGAATTGTGTCCACCTTCACATAATTGCAAAACTTGGGCGCCGATTTCTGTGCGATTATCGCAAGTATTCCGTACTTTCATATGATTACAAAAATTTGATAGCATAGGAATGAAATATTGCAATTTGACGCATCTAATGTCTATCTAATATAATAAATCTGTTCTATTTCCTTTCTATTACTTAAGATTTATTGAAACTGAATATGTATTATCCGTTGTTAGATTCTGATACATGTTCAAGCAGAATAAAATAATTATTTTCGATGTATCTCTTTCGAAAATTGGAAAATTAACGTACCATTAAGTTTGAGTAAACTCATTATCGCATTAATTACACTTTCGTCTAATTGACTGTTATTATCCTTCGTACGCTTTTCCCATTATTATTATATAATACGATCAGTATTTATGGATTGATGGTAAACTCTGATACGTTTCACTATTTCAATACTTGCTCACTATTATCGCCTATAGATAAAGCTGTGTTGTAAGAATATCATATAACTGGTATATTCATTCACGAATTTGCTAATAACTAGGATAGTTAATAGCCTGTTTTCGTTATCTCTCGATTCTTTCCCCTTTTTAATATAAACCATTAAGAAAGTGTATTTTTCAATTATTCGTTTAGGAGTATCATTAAAACTGTAAGAAATGAAAAAACTAAGAAAATTTGTAGAATCACTTTTTTAATGTATAATAGGGCAAAATTTTTGTATTTATTAATTTATTTCTTATTGACGTGATTTAAATCTTCATAGAGAAAATATCATACAGTACATTATACATTATACATCGTTGAACAATTTACAATTATAATACGAATTATCACGTTATAAGATTTCCAAAAATCTTCGGAGTTTGAATGACAATCAATTACATTACACAAAAAGAAACTTCTTATTAATTACGTAAAAAAGATATTATATAGTATTAATTTATATGTAATTCTAATAAATTTTAATAGTATGGACTATTACAAAAATCTAAAATTATCAAATAAATAGGTACATAATTCACTTGTTTTACTTAAGCTCTTAGTACTATTGTCATGTCAAAGATGACTACAATACTTATCCCTATTAGATTTATTGAAATGTCATTAATATTATTAATCATGCTTACTATTAGATTGGCGGATATTTATGGAAATTTGTATTTTTATAAGTATAATAAATAAAGTGAAGCCTGGTACTAAATAAAGTAGACAGTACTTTACTTTAGGTATTTTACATATATTTTTACATATCATATTCTGTGCATTTAAAAATCCACATAAATGCATCGAAACCAGCAGTCTTTTCATCACATAAATTATAGAATAAATGTAGAATGAAATATCTAAAAATTAAATAATCTAATCTGAATCTAATTTTATGACTTAACCACATTAATTGAGGATTAAATTATAATGTATGTATTCACAAACGTTATTACATATAATTTCATGCCAAATGTATTGCATTTTCGTCTGTCTTATCCACGAGGCAGGGTTAATGAAACAAAGCATCAACTCGAAGGGAAGGTAACATGCACCTTTTTGTTATTTCTCACAATCGCCTACGCCTGGCTGCTCACCAACATTGAGACCCTGGTTTTCTAAGAATCGAAAATAATCACGCTTTCCTTCTCTCTGGCTTTTCCCCTCCTTACTTTCAAAAGCATCGTGGATCGTTGGAGCAAAACGGAAAGACCAATTTTATTAGCGATTCCTTTCGCGTTCGAATTATTTTCCGGATTCTCCGTCATTGTACTAATTAAATTTACTATTTAAGGAGGAAATGTACAAAGATATTCTATAAATGGTATAATGAACCGTAGGAATGGTTAATTATATTTGTCAGAATAGCTAAGAATTAATTTTACATAGTCGCTAATTAAAATTTGACTAATTTCATTTTAACAAACTAAATATTATACACTTGTATGCTATAATGTAATAGCGCCATGTGAAAGTTAATTATTAGTGTATAACTAATAATCTAATATTCAATTTTATAAAGTTTCCTTTTAACATTTAATATTTTTGTACGACTTGAAGATAAGATATTCCAAATTATTGAAATTTTGTCAACACTGTAAAGAGATACCTATATAAGAAAATCCATGTTTTATTAATAGAAACATTATTGTAGCATTATAAGTGAAATGTATTCGAATCACAACTTAATATTAGTGGATAAATGATTGAAGTTATCAGATAAATTTCAAAGGAAGATTACTCTAAAGTTTGTTAATGAAGATTAGCTTTTATTTCTTTTATATGATTTCTAAATATTAAACGATAACTAATGAATTCTTTCCTTTCTTGTTTCAGGTAAGTCTATTTTGAAGTCTATGAAGCAGACTTTTTGACCATTCCGAACACACTTTTAAAAGGCGTTCTTTATGCGTTCGACACACGGAATGCCAGATTATGTACGCGTAATGAGTGAGTTCGTTTCTTTTTATACTCTCTCGTTACATCGAATCTTCCCAAATGAAATTACGTATTTGCATTTTTATTTTTTGATTGCATATCAAATACCAATCCAGCAGATATGATTATGGTTTCAACGTTTAAAAATCTATTAATTACAATCTATTATTGAAGATTAATTTGAATGTTTAGTAATTTTAAAATTTATTTAAATTGAAATCGATATAGTTAGAAAACTTACGCGGTTATTTGAAAGTTCCCTAATTCTTAGATCTCTTGAAAATTAACTCGAAAATTGACTAATTTTTTAATTTGTTGAAAATTAATTCCAATATTTATCAATTTTTAAATTTATTTATTTTGAAATTGATATTTGTGGGAAAAATCCGTGATATCTTTGTTCTGTGTTACACAATCGAAATATTAAGTTTTAAATTAAAGGTTTTTGAAATTGGAATAAGTATAAGTATAATATTATGCGACATAGAATTCGATAAAACCATCTACTAATAGCTTAAACAAAATAGCCTAAAGTAGAAAAAAAAGAAAAGAGAAAGATTAGTTGAAATAAACCAATACGTATGTTTATAAAATTTCCAATACAATTTTTTAGCGAATTCTAATGTATACTCTAATGTATATCGAGTTATTTTATTAGCTCATATCATAAACATAACCGTTGTGCATTCTTTTAATCCCTTCATGTACAAATCGTTCCTTCATAGCTCGAAATAATAGATATGTGTACACCTCGCAATAAACAATCGTATCTAAACCAACACCCACCATATTCCTGGCCCTTACATCACATGCGTGTCACTCGCGCGCTACATATTACAACCTATATTGTCGTTTATTTGCCTAAATAAACGATCGATTTCTGGAAAGTAAATTTGTTAGCTCTCAATTAAAAAAACATTAACTTTTGTACAAATTCTTCTTAAGTCGTTTTCGTTAGTTAAATCTCTCTTAACACCATAAACTCCACTACTTCCACTCCACTGGAATTTTGGATCTTAGCTCTTTTTCTTGAGATTCGGGTTACCGGGGCTCGACTATACTTTTACTCGGCCATGTCATTATCGGATGAATTGTGACGGTGCGTAAAAATCCAGTAAAATGTTACTATGCATATTGGAGGGGTAGAGCGTGTTTCATAGTCGCCCACGCAATCCGTCGACATGATTTATGACGATTCGAGAAGATTGTGCAAGACGCGTTGCACGGAAATCCTGGAAGATCGAAGAGATAATTTTTAAGCTCAAAGATGATGCATGATATCCTGAATGAGAAATTGAATAGTGTCGTGGAAGAGATCCGCGCGAGGTAAACTATCCTTCCTTGGTAGAAGTTGTGCGCTGTCGTCATCTTCATGAGAACACTGATGAGAATTGATCGATGTTTAAGTTCAGCGAAGCTTTCTTGGAAAATATATCGAAATTTGGGAAAATGTATCCTACTTATTTGTTGATAATGAGTATTTATGATGTGTTAAATGTTAGCTGAGTTAGAAAGGGGTATGGTATTTTGGAAAATTGTGTAGTGATTTATGGAGAGATTATGGCTTAGAATAGATAGTAAAGATTCGATTGCAGTAAACATAATAGAAACGACATTATTTTCAAATAGATAAAATTTTATTTTAAGACTTCATCTCATTCATATTTACATGACATTTATACGATAAAAATTTTGTAATTAAATTCATTTCTCAAATCCATTCCTTTATACGAGATGTTTTTGAATTGCAATGTTCGAATATCTTGAAATAAAATACCCACAGAAATATAATTAATATACGTTATTCAATGTATAATTATCTTTTCATAAATGAAATTTGGAAACTTTAAATGGAATTTAAAACTTCAGTTTCTTTCGGAATTTTTTTATTTCAACTTAAGGAATATTCAATGAGCTCATTAACTTTTGCGATTGATATTAATTAACATTGCTGTTTCACATTAAAAATTAAAACATATTCATTTGTTCTATCAAATACTTCTTAATAAATGCATTAATAACGATAACGATAACAACACACATGAATTGAAAACATTTTATGAAAAAATGATGGACATGTCTTTTGACTCTAAATAATTTCATTTCAATCAAGACACCGAACGAAACTATCATGATTCGTTACATCTTATTGCAATTTCAAACAGTTCTCGTAGTTAATATCTCGATACCGCCAGATTTTTGGAATGATTATGACGAACGTACGCCACGACGAAGAATCTGGAGAACCGTTTTAGAAATTCTACTTCTTCCTAGAAGTTATGTTGTTTGTTAGAATCACTTTAATGCCTCAATATGTATGTATATATATATTTATATAAATTATGTTTATTTTTATATAGTTATTAATAATGGAATATGAAATTTTATTTATATATGTTTATATACATAAAACGAATAAAAGAATTAATAAAGAAATTTATAATATCTAAAAAAGTTTTAGAAATATACTTATGAGTAGTATTATCTGTATATGTTAAATTATTTATATTTATTTTAAATTATATAATTTATAATTAAAATATAACTAATTATATTTATTCTAAACTTACTTATGGGAACGACATTTACCCCGAATCGAAGTTTTGATTTTATATCTTCGATTTAAACAAGCAGCTACATATATCAAAATCCAATTCGTTCGCACAAAAAGTTTTACATAAATTGCTGAAAAACCCCGTCGTCTTGTACCTAATTTACAAATTCATAACGTTCGCCTTAATTTACCGATTCTTCAACACGCAATTAATAATGAAAAGCAGAAAAACACATATCTCCTCGATCCAATTTGAACATTTTAGTTTCATCGTAATCGAAATATCTGATGAAACGCATGCAATGTGTTAATGTTCTTAAAGTTAATCGATCGATCTTAAAGATCGAAGCAATTAACGCCAGGATCGCCTCACAATGATGAACGTTCGTCATCTTAAGACCGGTTTCCATCCATGACTCACCATTGCGGATTCTATAAAATCCCGCTATCAATGCGCCTCTCTCGGATTCCCCTTTGCTTTTACTCGATGCGCCGTTTTTTCTTCTTTTTATTTTATTTCTTTCTTTTCCTATCTTGGTATTTTTATAAATCGTTCTATATACCCAGTTTCTCTTTTTCTTTATTTTATGTTTCGAAAAATTTTGTTAGAAGAATCGAACATTTTATGATTCTAGTGGATAGGGCAGTTTCTAGGAAGAAGTAGAATGTTTCCGAAACGGTTCTTTGAATTTTTATTCGCGATGTTGTGATCGTGATTATTTCTCGAAAAATTAATAAAGTATGATTTATGTATTTATAATTAGTTGAGATTAAATGAACTGTTTTGATGGATTTCTACTCTAGAGATTAATAAAACAGAATTTTATATGAACGTTATATAATCATTGAGTTTTACTTTTACCATCTTTAATAAGATTTTGCCATATTATGAAATGTATTAAACATTATTTTTATGGTACTGTAAACTATAACCGAGTCTTTGCTTCAGATAGAAAAAAGTTATTCAAAGAGTTTAAACTTATTATATTATATTTAAACATGCACCTATAAATGCAATTTTCTTTGAGGATTGTTCTTAACACGTTGCCCATTGTGAGAAACTTGAACTACGTAAGTCGCATGAAATATATGGTGCTTCTCAGCAAAAAGTAGAAAGAAAAGAAAAACTGTCTGAGAGAAAGTACATTCATTCGCATTTGAACAATCTTATCGCTACCCCATTCGAGGATAAAATAGTTCCGGACAGAAGGAACCAGATATTTACAATTACATGTTACGTCTGTCGTTGTGTTAAGGGTTAAAGTTGTGTTGTGTTATTCTATAACAGTTATGGAGAAAAAGATGTTAGACTGATCGTGGAGTCGACGATTTCGTTGGAAATGTTCGCGAAATCGGCCACGGACATTGATAAATCTTTCGGCGGATAGAATTTCTCTGGGAATAGCGTCGGGAGTTTCTACGTTCTTTCGATGGCACCAGTAACCTTTTGAAATATAAATTAGCCGCGATAAGACGCCTTTGTCGGCTCACTTTGCGTGCCGCTGTTGCGATCACCGTTTTCCATCCTGCCACAGCTAGTAACTGCGGTGCGTGCGTTGTTCAGTGTGCACATGTGTAGCATATACCGACCGCGAAATTCTCCTTCTCGGTGAATTCGTAATCAGAAGCCTGTAATCGCAATTACACATCGTCCAGAACCAACTGCTTTGTGATACGGTCGTATGGGGAAATAATTGTTTTTTGTTTCGATCGCCTTGTTGAACGTGGAAAAGGAAAGATTTGTTTATCATGGAGCTCCGCATCTTTTAGAGTACCGAAATAATCAAGGTTTTTCGACGTGTTGCACACAGTGAAACTTCTTTCCTGAAATGTAGTGACTCACAAAAGTATTTGACTACCTACAGCAAGTTTTCTATTATATTAAGTTATCACGCAAAATAAAAATTAAAGATACTGGACAGCAAAGAGTTAAATGTTAGTCTAGATATTTATTGAATTCCCCGCTAAAAGCGAAAATATTTTGTGTAATGTTATCAATCCTAAACATAGTTGATCTCAAGAGAGTTAAGTTCATAGTTGTAGAAAGTATATTTATCACAAGATTCAATTGGCGTCACAAAACTACTGTTTTTAATTTTCTAAGAAGATTAATGACGTGTTCGATGATGGATTAATTCTGCAGATATATTCGTCTTAAAAGTAACGTTATCTGAGATAAAAATAATTCGTCATCATGTTTAATACTGACGTAAAGAGTTCTTGATAACTAAACTATGTTATGTGTAATACTCTAAATTTATCGTCGATTAAAATAGTACGGTCATGCTATCGAAACATCACACAACTTCAACATTTTCTTCTTTAATTTTTTTTTTTTTTTTTCGTATAAAATACGTATAAATATAATATATATATTATATCGTATATAATGGTTATATAAATAATATAATAATATTATTAATTTTATTAATTAATAATATATGTTATATACTTTAATTTATTACCATATACTTAATTATATGATATATATGCATTATACTATAATATTATTTATATTATTATTATATATAGATTATATCATATATAATATGTAATTTATATGACATATATAATTATATAAATATATAATTATACTACTATACTACTATTACTATCAGTGTACTATTAGTGGCAATATCATTGGTGTAAATTGACAATTAATTAGATCAATAAAGTCTGTTTATTTGTTATTAGACTGCGGATTAGATTACGTTTATGCAACTTTATATTTTTAGAAATATAGCTAAAGAAATGGAGCGTAAATAGAAAATTGTTTAATTTACTAAATATTATAGTTAGCAGATGCTCTATTTTAGACACTTTTGCATATTGTATATGTACATTATCTAGATTTTTGGAACCTTAAATCCTGCAAATATGCATAAACCGCAGTTTATTTATTATGTAATATATATTGCATAATATGCAATATTAATAATATAGTGATAGTACAGTATAATAATAATAAAAGTATTATTAATATTATTAACATCAATGAGAAAATCAGTAATTAAGAAAAAGTAATTGTAAAGTAATGAATATTTTTTGAATAACTATTTATGATTATTGTTGTACATAAACTAAAAATGTCAAGTTACTACAATTGGCCAATTTGTAACTTGTATAATTTTATTAATAACGTTAATTCGCTTTGCGAGACTCCAGTTTTCAAAATTTTCTTGTTTGTGGTTCTTAAAAGTACACTAGCCTTCGTTTTACTGTTTCGCTTCTATTTCGTTTCTTATTTCAAATTTTCAGTTCTATAATAAGCAAGGACAGTCGCATTTATCAAGCTGACAGTGTTGTAGGTGGCAGCCATTTTAGAAGTTAGGTTTTAGACAGAAAGATTTCGTTGACAATTTTAAATAGCTCCACTAGTTGTACTAATCGCCTAACAAATGGTAGATGTTTCTTCAAATCTTGATTCAATTTATCGTCTAATAAATGGCAAAACATTAAAACATATATCGAAATTTATTACTCTGGAATCAGGAGCTTTTGTATCTACAATTCTTGGATTATACTTTTGAGATGTTATAATTAGTACGTTAAGTCGTAAATTTAATTTAATTTCTTAAACACAAAGAAAGATAGGTTTCGTAATTGAATTAGTTGGACGTACTAATAAGCTAGGCATTTTCCTATATTTCCTCCGTTATTCGCAACCTGCACAATTACATGTCACTATAGAACACTATAGAATTCCCCAAAGTAAAGATTATCAAATTCCCAACTAATCGTACACTTTTGCAGCCTAAAACCGACGAATATTCCCAAAACATAAAAGCATCGATCGTTGATAGGCTCAGGATTTCTCACATCAACTATACATATGTCTCGATGAAACAATAATTTCAGTATCGTTACTAGTATTAATTTACGTAACTAGGCGGAAAATAGCCGGGACAGTTGATTTGCTCGTGTTTCGTCGGCTCTGCAGGTTGCGGTCACTGCGGAGAGAGCGACGTTCGAGACTGAATTATTATGGCGGTACACAGCCGGAATATAGAATCTATGTGCATTATGTATATGATATACGTTTATATACGATGTACATACATGTGTGCGATCGTACACGTAACTGCGTTTTACGTGTAGATACAACATAGGGAGTCGGCCAATCGCCGCTGCTGGACGATAAACCTGGAATTGATCCACGTATTTGTAAACCTGCACCAAAGCACAGCGCGTCCTGTTTCGACGAACCTCGTAAAACCGCAGCTTCGTTTTACGACTCATTTCGGAATCTAATTTATCGGTCGGCAACACGTCGTTGCGCGAAACGCTCCCAGACAACTTCTATGCCTCGTTTCGTTTCACTTTCGCATTTTTATTTAATTTTTCATTTATTGTTTTAGACTTTTAACACATCGTTGACCGGAGGCATACTTATACCAAACGTGTTTAGAGAAAGATATAGTTAAAATTATCATACAAAATTGTTAAAACTTAAAGTCGATAAAGTGTCCATTATAGAATTTGTGATTGTGTTTATTATTCGTCTTTTGTCATGTTAGATTTTTTTTACCTTTTGTATGGTGCATCGCGAATTTTTGAGTAAAACTCTTTCCCTGATACTTTGTTCGAGGGATAATGCTAGTGATTCGGAAAGTAATAATTCTTCAGAATATATACATGTATATATTATTTATAATATTAGACTAATGAAACGACAAAGAACCTTCGTGTTCGATTCCGATACTGAAAGTGAAAATTGCACTTACTGTGCTGGGGCATGTTCCCTTACTTGCAGAGAAACGGTTTTAAAACAACGTTTTACAGAAATTAGAAGATCTTACAATTAATAACCAGCAGAGTGTTAGCCAAGTAACAGAATCAATCTTTGATAACGACCTTTTTGATTTTCTCATTTTTCGAACAAAGATGTATCACCAACAAAATAAGAAATCATATAAAATATATGAAAGAACTGTAAAGTAAAGTGATATAATCAGTATTAATGTATTAAGAGTTTCTAAGAGATTAATAAGTTTGATGGATCAAATGAATGTGTCCATATTGACTTAGGATGAAAGACAGTCAGGCTCAAGTGTTAGTTTCTGCGTAAGTCCCCTTATAAAATATCTTAAATGTTTTCCATATATGTAATATTTTCGTAATGATAGCATAACAGTTACTTGATAATTTAATAAAGATTGCGAAAATATAGTTACATGGTTGTTATGTTTATTGAGAATTGAAAGATAAGACATTCGCAGAAAATTCAATTTTATCTCGTCGTACTTTAATTAAGATTAGGATCGAAAAGAAATTACTTATTTAATGCGCAACTTTTATTAAATTTGTATTTAAAAAGATCAACAAGATATCATACAGGGTTATACAATATCATTAAATAACGTAATCAAATGTAGAATAATTCTATGCGTAAAAGAAAGGAAGATTTTTGAGACGTTCTCTAACGGAACTTAATTTTTTTTTCTTTTCTTTAACGGAAAAAATCTTTAGCAGAAAAATCTGAACGATAAATTACGCACATAAATAATAATTATTTAATTTTTTCATTGTTTCGTTTGATTTGATATTAGGGCTGAAAAAGCCAATTTTAAACGTTTCTAAAGAATCCTATGTCATTTGCAATAATTTAGAAGTGCCAAAATACTTATGAACGATAGTGTGCTTCCATTAATAAACATCAAAATTTCGAACTGAAACCAACCCAATCACAAGAAACGATTTTTTTCTTTTCATACCATTTCTGGCATTTGCAGGCATTTTTACAATTACGTGGGAAGAAGCAAACATCCTAAAACGCATTCATTGCGATTCGGAATCTTTTATAGCGATGTTCTCTAACCTTTCTTAGATTACGTTTTATCTAAACGACTTAAAGATTTTGATGCCCCCCCCCCTAATTGAGTCAACCAAGTTCTAATAATTAAATTAAAAATATAATAAAGCTATAACTCGTTTTTATGTAATTACATCGACGAAAGTAACGAATTTAATTGTCTCATAATATTCAGAATTGCTTTCCTATGGGGGAGTACGTTTCATGTTGGGAAACACTGCTTTGTGGCCATCGGCGTTCTCAGGATATGACACGTATGTCACGTAGAATGTCGAAAGAGTAAAATCGTTCTTATCGGATCCACGTCATCGTCTCCTAACCACCCTCAACGACGATCCTAGCCTAACCTTCGCAACTTTTCGTAAACCAACCGTCTCCAATCGTAAACCAGATCTCTTAGTCTCTTTCCTGATCCTTAATGGGCAAGATAGCTATTATATCTCCAGGTGCGTGTTAGACCAACAGGACACGTCAACTTTTGTCCATGACAATAAATCCTGTGGCACGTCGTCAGGTAGACGATGGCCTGAGATCGTCTTACTACAAGTTATAGAGTTCTTTCTTCTTTCGGTTCGTATCCAGTGACGCAAGATCGTTCCATCGGTAGCTTCTCGTTCCAAGTTTTTCGTTGGACCAGTTTCTGCAAACAATTTTGATTAACTGAAAAATCTTTAGCGTTTCTAACAGTAGATGAAGAGAATTTTGTTTATTTCTTTAAAATTGATCTGTTTATAATTTAAGTGAGTTTTTATAATTGCGCAACTAGTAATGCTTATGTTTAGTTTTACTTATGTTCTATACAAAATATAAGTTGAGATAATTTAAGCATATGATCTTTATGCTTGGTATTAAGTAATAAATAAAAAAAAAAAAAAGAATTATTATGATCTATCAAATATTTAGCCAAAATGTCATTTTATATCACGTAAGTTTTATAAATTAATCAATATAGTAATTTCAAGTGTCTTACCCTATACTTTCCACGTTTGCTATAGCAAGGTGGAAGATGTTATAAAGGGAAATGGTTGGCCACTTTCTCGAGTGAGAGTTCGATTTTTGCGACAGTGTGTTGTTTCGTGCGAGACTGAGGAACTTGTGATATTTGGGTCATCGATTTAGCTCAAATTTTGCGCGTAGTTGCTACATGCTGGCTATAATAATCTATTGTATTAAATACCTAAATTGCATTATATCGAGTATCATAGAATATTCGGATTATATTCGAATCCTGAGCGCCCTGGATTCTGGTTAACTGCAATACGCTTACCTCTCTGTCTTTAGATAATTTTTGTTGATTTTACTAATTTAGTAGACAAATTTTATTTATAATTGCTTTTATTATTAGTCTTGTTTTTTTGTATTTGACATTAATTACGTATAGTTTTTACTGTAATCTACAATTTTTGAGGTCTTGATCTATATATGTCTCAGTAATTCACTGACAAAGAAGTTTGAAAAACAGTGACGCAGATTGTTCCTTCAGGCACAATTGACACGTGTATTCTGTTAATGTTTTGCTAGTAGTCGACGATCGCTTAATCAGCTAGCGCGAATCGGTTGGTATTTTATCTAATAAAAGGCTAAAAAAATCGTGTCTAGAAGCCACGAATTAGAATTGATGGATTTTTAACGTATTTGGAGATAACTCTCTAATGAGATTTTAATCATTAACTCCATTACAGAAATGAATCTATAACAAGGCTTTTGTTAAGATAAAATTCAACTCTTCATCGTATAGTTAACGCATTATATACCCAATTAAGAATTACTTAACTCGGCAGAGCGAGTTCTCTCAGAACATTAGTATAATTATATCTATAGTTTGAAATATTAAGATTATCTAAATTTTATTTTGTTTTCCTTATCTGTTCGAATATTTTGATTATAAAACAGTCTTTCAATGTTGTTGTTCAATACATTTTTATGTTACTAAATTGAAAAATCTAACAAGTTAGAAGTACTTGATGTATGATCTACATGTAAGGTAGATACTATCTTAATAAATAAGTAAATATTTATTAAAAGTAAATAAACAATTTTTCATAAAAGTAAATAAAAGTATTTAAAAAGAAAATAAAGAAGTATTTTGTTCGGTGTAATTCGGTGTAAGTGTTAATTTAATAACTAATTGATATATGAATATTTTCATAAAAATCGAATTGCACGTAATAATGTATAGATACGTTTTGAAAAATTTCGGTAATATATTTAAACTGCTATTTTGGATAAAACAAAATAATTTGTCATTTTTCAATTCATTAATGTTACTAATTGGTAAATTATCATATAAAGAAATCCTGGTGTAAGGAAACACAGAAAGAAGGGGACTCGGCAGCACATGTTATCAATACAAAGAAAAAAATTATATTTTTATTTCCATGAATACAGGTGCCATTCCATTCTAGTTTCAAATCTATATATATTTACTAAAATTCAGCTAAATCTGCCTAAAATTTTGCTTCTTAAAATTACTTCTCAGAAAACTTAGTAGCGCCAGAACACCAAATACGGTTTTCATCAATCTCAATTTCGTAGACTGGGATTCTGTTAGTTACGAAATAAGAAATAAAATAGTTTTCTACTAAATTGAATTTTGTCCTGTTTCTATGTACATCACTGAAATATTAAATGATTCACATTAGGGAAATCTAAATTCATCCAAAACTTTCTAAAAACATTATACAATCTATAGTCACAATCTCGAGATCGTAGGTTGAAAGTTTCATGTGGATCACGCGAGTCCTAACGTATCGATCTACATCGATCAATAAATCCGCAATCCACGGTAGCCGGAACGTGAATTGCTTTAAGGAAAATCATCTAACCCAGTACATTGTATCTGGTTGCTTAAACGAAGAGCGATGCTCTGTTGCACGGCCGTGTTCTGAAATGCACTGACCTTCTATTGTTCGCCGACAAATCGCCGTTCGCCGAGCGCGGTTTCACTTCTTGCTTGCTACCTTTTGCACCGGTTTACCGATTCGAGGACAAAGAGAAAAGAACGAACCAGAGAGAAGAGATGGACAGGTAGAGCTGCGTGTAAAATCAGGAGGGAGAGAAAGAGAGAGAGAGAAAAAAAGAGACAGAGGCGGATTCTGTGCTCATCTTGTGAAGTCGGCACGAATCCTGAGCTGCGCTGTATCGATGCATCTTGACCTTTTTCTTGGCCCTTTCAAATGTCATTAAACCAGAGGCTGGCACGATCTCGTTGGAAAAGGCCTTGAGTGGAAACTCCACGTTGCTCCATCGAGCAGAGGCTCGACGGAGGAAATTAAAAACGGAATAAATTACCGGTGATGGTTTGGAACGGTTTGCTTTGTGAGTTTAAAGACGTCTACGTAGACGATGCCGAGACGTGTATTTAGTTAGAATAAAATGCAATGGAGTGGCTTTGAATATCGGAACGATGATTGTAGTATGATTGTTTATTTTGGAATAGATTATCTACTATTTTTTTTTTTTTTTTTTTTTTTTTTTTTTTTTTTTTTTTTTTTTTTTTTTTTTTTTTTTTTTTTTTTTTTTTTTTTTTTTTTTTTTTTTTTTTTTTTTTTTTTTTTTTTGAGATAATTTAATTGCATAATAAGTAGTATTGGTAGTATTCATTTCTATTACCTTTCCATATTTCACGAGTTGCGCTCGGCATTTTCAAAATTTATGACGCTTCTAATTTTTCACATTAGGATAGATTACTTGTTTTTAACCATTTGCCCTGGAAAATGATCGACACCTAACCTTATTAAATAATTTACTATTGAATAATTTTGTTACAGGCAAATATGATAATGTTTATTTTTATATCATACAATGTACACATATATCATATGCATATCTTGCTTTCTTCGTTATATGTAAGTCATAATAGTTCTCCAGCATTTTGTAGGTTAGATCGTGTTATTCTAAAAAATAATCTGTAAGAATTGATATATTTACATTGTATAATACCTATGCACACAATGCTTTCTATACTCTATATAATAGATAACAGTATGCTTATAATATTTTCATGAGATCAATATAACAAATGCATGATTTCTCTACTACACAGGGTGAAACAAAAAAAGGGTTCATAACTTCTAGGATAGATAGTACTTGTGAAATGACGAAAAAAATTCCAATAAACACAGGTCGAAAAAGGTATATAGTTTCAGAGCTATAAACAATTTTTTGTTTCGGTTAAAGCAAGTAACTTTCTCGCTTGAGGAGCTATCGTACCGTATGGAAGCAGTGGATTATCTGTCTTTCTAGTCTATGCACGTGTCATAACGCAGGATTATTCTGTTATGAAACGCGGCGTCGCAAGAGATATTTAGTTACACACCTCTTCGTGATTAGCGAACAGTTACAGAATGACATCTTATTATCGTAATCAAGAAACGGCAGATATGCGTTATATCTATGGAATTGCCAATGGTCGCACTATAGTAGCACGAAAATTTATTATTGTACTATTTGCGCGAAAAGATATCCAAATTGAAAGATACCATCTCTACACATTTTTTAAGAAACTCCATTAACGCCTTTGCGAAACCGGTTCATTTGAAACACGACGTTCGTTCGGGAAGAACTACGTTTGCTTCAACTGTTAGTCAGGAAGTCTGCGTCTTAAAGACAGTTAAAGAAAATCCGGGAATATGTAGTAGAAGATAATTTCGGCATCAGTGTGAATCAGTCAGCGTGCTGTGATGAAAATTCTTCATATACAATAATTATTGTATCCGTATCATTTACAACGAGTGCAGGCTCTCGTTCCATCAAAATATCCACCGAGAGCAAAGTTTTCGCACTGGGTTCTCATAGAGCGTGCATCGAATCCACAATTTGTTTTACGTATTTCGTTTACTGACAAAGCTGCGTTCATTAGAAATGGCATTACATACAATAAACATGTACAATACTTATGGGCGGAACAAAATTCTTTTTGAATGTGTGAATGTAGATTATTAAATTTTAGGACCTGTCATTTTATCAAATCAATTAATAGTCACACCTGATCTTAATTTTTTAAGAAATATCTTACCGTTAATATTACCCATGAATTTCAGTGAAAGATTAGAACAATGGTGTATGCACAATGGAAACCCAGCTCAATTTGCTTTCAACGTCCGATAACATATAAATAACACTCTTATTGAAAGATGGTTTGGACGAAGTGGACTAGTGCCATGATCTCCTCAATCCCCTGATTTAAATCGTCTAGATTTCTTTTTGTGGCGACATCTTAAAAGTATTGTGTACTCTTCATATACTTGTCAATAATTAATGACACAAATGAATACCGTCGGAAAATATAAAATACGTATTTTCGTAGTAAAAGTTATCGTAGTAATATCTTTTGAATACTTGATATAGTTTATAGGCTGGTTTAACTATACTAAATCCTTCGTTTTACTCATTTTTTATATCTTTATTCCACTATATCTATTTTATTCACTGTTAATGATTTCTGATTGAGGAACTAAGATCGAAATAAGAAAATGATTGGTAATTAGAAATTGAAAATGCAATAGCATTGTGTTTAGTAACGAAGATTTTCAATTGCCTTGACTTCAGTTTTCTCAAATCGATTGAAATATTTTACGTACATTTAAAATACACATATGAAGTCATGCAAATCTACACTGACTAGAGTCGCTTTGCAAGATTTTACTGTTACGTACGAAATTTTCTATTCAGTATTTCTACCAGTATTATTTAATGCTATATGAAGTTAGAGGTTTTAGATAGTACTGTAAAATCTTCAGATAAATATTCTAAGGTACTTGTAACAAAATTAAAAAATACATTTTAGAATTTCGATTGTCTTGATAATTTTCCAAATGTTAATTAAGAGAATAAATTATGTTTTAAAGAACAACAATAACAAAACATGAAAAAGAAGAAAACTGTATGTGTTTATAAAATTTAATTATAGGAATAAATTGCATAAAATTTTTGTTACGTCTATTTTACATCATTCTTTATATAATTATATATTTATTTAGAAATAAACTCTGAGCACTGCTTAATGAGTTTTTTACTCTGCTAATTATTCAGATTCTTAACTCATGAAAAATTCATACAAATATTGGCTTTATTGAAATTGGTCCATAAGCATAGCAGACATTTAATAATACGTACGAACGCACTAAATAACTCTAAAAGTAAATCACATCCCTGTTTATAAAAAATTGGTTAACAAGATACAAACAGTGATATGTTTGAACTTTTTAGTTTTCATGTATTTAACATTATTATTAAAAATAATGCGACTTAATGAAAACAGTATAGGTACTTAAATAGTTAAGAAAATAACGTGAAAATGGTATAAGTTATATATTTGATCCTTATGCAATTCTTGTTTATTTAACACTGTTGTTTCAAGAAGTCACAAGAATAAATTAGATGTATAAGCGGATTTGAGAATCCATTATGAAAAACTAATTCTAAGCATCGCTCATCGTTACGAAAAAAAATTGATTATTCACTTTCCTTATATCTGACTGAAACGTCATGCAAACAACACAAATGTCAATGTACAAAAGTTAAAATTACATAAGCATCATGAATATTTTTCCAATTGTCTTTTGTTTATTATAAGCCGATGCATTTATTTAGTGAAACAGGTATTTAACTTTAATTTGATAATTTTATAACTAATGGAAATTAATAAAACCAACAAGGAATTATGACACACAATGCAATTACTTTTAAGCAGTTATTTCTCTTATTTCCAGTTCTTACAAACTAATTGTTGGTTACTGCATATTGAATTAGAAAATTACTGATTCGAGTTTAGTTCTAATTTACAAAGTCCGAAACGAGTAATTTAATCGATTGGTCGTTATACATAATATGAAGCCACCTTCGTTATCTCGCAATAGTCGATAATTTTAATCTCAAGAACGAAATTCTATGCTCTACAAATAACGTACATAAGCGAATTTTTCAGAATTTGCATTATATTTCAGATATAAGTGTTAGTTTACAAGCAACATGGATTATAATTATAAATTATTGTAGTCTTTTCTAACAAAAAAAAAAAAAAACAAATAGTAAAAAAGTAAATAACGAAAAAAATATGAAAAGATGATCTAAATGAACAGTAAAAATAAATATTGTTAGAGAAGCCAAATTTCTTAATGTTAAAAAGTATTGAAATAATGCTATTCTAAATTCACAAATTTATACATAATCGTACTTAATTACATATTAAAATACTTCTTCTCTTAGAAAAATAAGATGAAAAAAGAAAATTGCGATCTTTTATTTAAAATATCACAAAAATTCTGTAAGACTTTTTTGTTAAATTATTGTAGCAAAATTGAGAATTACAGGAAACTGTCCAACAAGAAAATCTTTATCGAAGGTTAATATAATTATAGTGATACAGTAATCGGATTATATGATCTTATAGCTAACGGATGATATGAATTTCACGCGATGTTCAATAGAATTAAGGGATTACGTTTCACCTCCATGTTACGTAAATTACATATTAATTCGTAAAAGTTCAAATAAATTTGTTTAATAGTAAAAGGATATAAAAATCTGAAATTAATAAAAATTCATTTCAACAATTCGAAATATGGAATTATTAATATAATTCGTCAAATATGCCTATTAGACAATTTTTTAGACAAATAATTTTTGAAGATAATTTCTGTATCGATTTTATCGATATAAAATTTAGTAGCATTGCTTACATTTACTATTCTATTTTTATTATAATATATTATATTACAATAAATGAATAATGAATAAATAAATAATAAATAAACAGCGCGTGCGTAATACATAAATTTGATAAATATATAATATGTAATATACGATATAAATCTCAAAGGGAATAGTATTACTATTTTAAGAAACATAAATAAAAATTTTGAAATATCTAAACACTGATAACTTTGTTTAAAATAAAAAGTAAGTGGAAATAAGAAAAGCCGGCATAAGATCATTTCAATATGAGTAACATATTGTAATTTTAGACGTCACAATCGAAAATGAATTTATCAATTATCTAAAAGTTAGCAATAAGTAATGACGATAATAATTACATTCAAGTTTATACGTATTTTCTGGTCGATGTATACATACGTATTACATCATTTGCATGGATAAAACAAAGCCACCGCTAATTAACATAAAGACACATGTGTTGGTTGTGTAACAGTATAGGAATATTACTTTGAAGAAGAAAGTTATTATGAAGTAAGGAATATAGTGGTTAAACGAATTAAGACTTAGAAACAAGTTAAATATCGATGAAAATTCTAAATCGTATATTGCATGATCTTCGTCTTATTGTGGCGGCACTTTATTGTTCTTCCTGTTTACTTCGTTATCTGGAGTGAACTTCAACAACTGATTATGGTAGCGCTACTTTATTTCAAGTTCATTAAAATATTTTTAAATACGAATTTTTGCGAATCTTTTAGAATACAATTTTGTTAAAATTTTTAATGTTATCCAATTAACTATTGATTAATCTGTATTGCTAAAATGAAAGATTTTCGTTCTAATAAGATATAAAAAACTAAAGCAAACAAATCTAGGACTTTTGCGTATATTATATTGTTACGAGAAAAATGGCATAAGCCGCTTAAACGAAGATTGTGTACAGTATATAATAAGATGTGAATATGAAGGACTTGATAATTTTCAATATTCCTCTTGTTAGATTAGATTAGAAAACAAAAAAAATAGATTTTGTTTTATCGTTTATTTAAGTATCTACTATATTTGAACTGTTGAATTCTACATATTTTTATTATCTTATATTCATCATGTAGATCGCAGGTATTTACTGAATTCAATTTCGATTACGTAATTTGATTTATAAATTCGAAGGTTATAGAACCTTAAGTGTATATGTTTTGAAATTGCATTAACACGATAATTGATATGTAATTTATTTTGAAAAATTGCATCATCGAGTCTAATTGAATGTTCGTTGTAATTATGAAAAAGATTTTCAAAAATTTGCTCAATATTTTTTTCGCTACAATTTCCTCTTTCGTTTAGATGAAACATCTACGAAAAAATCGAAGTACACACATAGTATCACTATGATATAAAAATTATTTTTCTCAGATCATATATAATTTTTTATATTCTCGACTTATATATTATATGCACAATAGGTTTAATAGGTCTTTTCAATTGGCGTGCTATTATTTTTATTGTTCCTTTTTTTTTTTCTCTCTTTTTTTTATAACTTGACGAAACAGTTGCGTTCCGTTTATTTCCGGTCACCCGGTGTGCAAACGGTACGAACCGTACGCGGTGTGACAAAGTGACGATTGACGACGCCGAGATCCACCTTTAATCCCACTATCGCAGCTATACGAGCCAGCAGCAGCGGCACAAGGTGGCGGCGGAGAGGTAGCCGATGGAGGCAGACCAGGGAAGTGCTGACTGCTCGGAAGAAAAGGGAGGGAAGGAAAGAAAGAGTGGCAGAACTCGCCAACGGATAAAGAGAATAGGAGAAGAGGAGAGGGACTGCTGACTGCCAGGGGAAAAGGCTTATAACCGTGGCGAACCGGTTTTCCGTATCTCCGATGACTCATCCTCCGCGACGACGCTGCGTCAAGTGCATTTCCTGGCCTGGCGCATCCTAACCTAAACCCTCCCTCCTCTGTTAGCTTTTCTGTCGTTCGTTCTTGCTCGTTTCTGTGTGCACGAGCTCCCTGCCTCCGTCTGACTTTCCAAGGTGGTCTTCAGTGGTGCTCAGACTTATGCGAGTGCTTTTTCAATTTGTCCAAGTTTACGGACCTTGATTCTCGTTAACTTTTTTACTAATTTTGGAATTTGCAATAGAACTTTAATTGAGAGAAGTGGATTAATATCGTTAGTGATATTTCAAAAGTCACAAGCTACAAATACTATGATAGTTAACCTCTTTCGTATAAGCATCAATAGAATCGATAAAATGAATGCTTATTAAAAAATTAATTACAATTTTGTGTAATTTTTTGGAACGGTGGATGCAAAGAATTTGTTTATGAAGAAGTATAAAGAAATTTTTGTGAGATTAAGTTGACGTCCTAACTAAAGCTAATGCTCCAGGTCTCCATACTATATCAATGTAAGACTTTGTTGTATTACAAAATTCTTTTGTGTTATGCACAAATGTGTAACTGGTAACTTGTAAAATTTTATCAACAACATTAGTTCGATCTCGCGAGACAGTAAAATAGAAAGTAACAAATAAGGCGGTTGGTAGTACAGGTTAATAATATTCGAAGTAGCAGAATAGAAACGATTCCGTGCGAATGATTTTCTAGATCCTACAGCATTGATCGATGAGTCGCAAGATACTTAATACTCGAACAAATGGACATGTCAAAGCTGAAAATTTGCCAAGTGCTTAATGAATGCTATAGAAAAGGGAATCGTGAATATTACAGTTATGTAATGTCTATCTGACATACCGATGATAAATATTTAAGATTAATTTACTTCATGACCTTGGAAATTGATGGACATTTATGCCATTAATAACTGTATAATCATTCTAATAATTCTTTATTACTTAACAATTAATATTTGAGAACTTGTTTATCATTTTATTTTAATACGTTCACTACCATGGTGGTCCTCAGTGATCTACGTTACTAACTCTTTTAGAGTGATTAAAGTAATAAAGATAAATTCCGTAGATTAAACAATTTTCAATAATATGAGTGTGTTATAACATTGCTGAAGAAAAAGAGTACAAATGCGATATAATATTTTGTAAAAATTAAATGATGATCATGATTAGACCGTGAATACAAGTAAAAATTTTAATTTTTTCAATGGCAAGGAAATAGGACTACCATTCTTGATGTTCACGTATGGGGAGACTTACGAGATATTATACGTACATATAAACATATCAAGTGTATGTAATTCTTGTAGTATTGTATTTTATATTTTCTTACTTCTTTTTCCTTAATAAAGATAAATCTGAATAAATTGTGTTACACTTTAGCAATATGCCCCTAAACATGTTAAAAAAGTTCGTATGGCTGAATATAAGTATTTATTAAATTTTTTTATATTTAAGTAGTGTATATAGAATTTTATGGTTGACCGTAAATTATTACTTACCATTACTTTAATTATTACTATACTATTGGAAATTGTAAGGTAAATTTGAAAATAACAGGCTTTGTAACATAGGAAAATGAAAATAAAATTGAATCTTCAAATACATATAGCCTTCAGCTTAAATTTTCTCTCGGTTGAAATTTTTGTACAATACATATGATGTATTCATAAATGGTTTCTGCAAGTGTTTAAATATTTTCAAGGCTAATTTCAACGAACGATCTACATGGTAGTAAAAAGAAAAAGAGTACGCGAAACTAAAAACATTTCAAGTTTCAATAACCGTTTCATGTAATCTGTTCTCACCAACCCACCCGTTTTACCGTTACTATAAACCAATATGTAATTCCATCTAACAGTACAAACTAAAATCTCGCAACCACTTTATTAAACCCTCGTCTGAACTCTCGGGCAGCTCCACTAAAAACGAATTTCTATTTATCTCGTCGACATCGAAGCGCAATGAGCGAACGGAGCTCGTGCAGCAATGTGGAAGAGTATACGATTTCTCATCGAGAATCACGGAACACGATCCCCTTTCTTCCTCCCTCTCTCCTTTGCTGTTTGCAACAACGTGCGTCGAGGCAGCAACGAGATCGCGTGGCATGCACCTGCGTGAAATTGCACGCGGAAAAGATAATTCATTCGGTCGAGACTCGGTACAAAGTTCAAGGTGCAGCACGCATCGGGAAACAGACGGATATTAACCGAAGAGAAACGGTATAAGTCTTTAGAAGAAACGTAACGAGGTTGTAAATTGAAGCATCCAGTTATTGCACCGCGATTGATACAGTATACAGGCCTCTCAGAAGTCATACCGATCAACTTCACTTTTTTTCACTTGTACATACTTTGAATGCAAATCCTATGCAACAACAAAGTCCTAACAAATACTACAAAGAATGTAAAGGCTATCAACAATTTCGTCCATATTTAGTAGCCGGATTAGTGGTGATAAGTCTAAGTCTAATAAATATGAGATAAGTTGATAAATATGAATTTAGGTTCACCTTCAAAACGAATGTTCAGGTTTTTTTCTTTGCCTGTATTAGCTTTATTTACTTTCTATGTACAATTAATAAGTGGTACAAAGTTGAAATTAGATAAAGAAAAATAAGCGGAGGTATGTGTGTTAAATTAATTGATTCGACTGTATCTTGCATGATATCTCGCTTTTGCGCAATGTAGTAGTTTCATTCGAGCTAGGTAGGCCAACATAACCGCATTTTACTAGTCACATTATGAAGATAAAATAACAACATTTTGATAATGGGTCGAGCAATGTTTCTGCAATATTCTCAGAACGATAACTCGTATTTCATAGATTTATCTATTCTCAATAGGCTAAAATAATGTGGGTCTGTTCATGATTTAATTGTGAAAGTTTACGCATTTGTAGGAAGTTTAAAGATGCAAAAATATATTGTATGGAAAAATATATGCAGTATCCAAAATATAACACTCCTTATAACATTTAGTGGTAGATAAAAGAAATTTCTATTTCAAAATAGAAATTGAAAATATGAATTTACGTGAACGCCCGTAGTTTATTTACGTATCAAATGTATACAAAATATGTCATTTAGATTAACTGCGCTACTTCTATCATAAAACTAACAAAATAATTAAAATGATTCGTTATTTCAAAACGTTAAGTTGTACTTTTATTTCAAATAAAATTTGTTCCAATGTGATTCGCTCCATTGACGGCAATATGTACACGGTTTTCTAACGGGCTAGTTTTACTGTTTAAACGGTATTGATCCAATGAGGATTGGTTCTTTTCGGTTGACAGCGGTGCAATTAAAATTCGCCGGCGAATCACAGGCATTAAACACTGTTGGCTGCTTGTTTGAGGTCTAATTTAATTGTTCCCGTGATTACGAGTATGGCTCTGTTCTTTTTCTTTCGTAATGATAGCAATTTTCGTAGCGTTGCGTACTGCCGAACGTTACGCGAGGATATAAAGGAAGAAGAGTGACGAATGAGACGGTGGAGCGTTTAAATGAGTCCACCGTGTGACACTCGTGGTAATTGCTAGAAAATTACCGGTCGTAAATATTATAGCGGAAACTGCTGCGGGAGTTGCGTGAAAAGGTGATAGATTGTTTGGGAGGCAAAGAGTGTCACATGAATGGAGTTCTTGCGATTTGTAATTGCAACTGTTAATTGGTATCATTGAACCATTGAGAACTATAACAATTTAACCATTTCGATCATTTTCGACCCAATTTTATTGTTCTAATATTAAAAAATACCTCGACTTTGAACATAATAAGAAGAGATTCTTACTGACATTTTCGTTTCTGGATTATTTATAAATTGGACTGTATTAAGCATTTTCTTAAAACATTACAAATGCTTACTGATTGCTAAAACCAGAACACAATTGAAGTACAAAAATATTTAATTTTGAAATTTTTAATCTATTCTTATTCTATCACTGATCCCTATCACGGAGAAAATAAAGTAAAAAATAAACTTAGATATCCAAAATTTTAGCAATCTGACATAAATGATTAATAGTCGTCTATAACTCATCGATACTATTTGAAAGTTAATGTTGTATGGATATTGTGTCGGAAAACGAAGATTTTTTAAAGAATTTGTTTAATTCGTTAAATATGCTATCAATATCTGACGTTATAGATCAATAATATATAGTTTGTCAGTATTATATAATACCTGGACCGTAATGGATTAACGACGAATGAATTGAAAATAAAATGCATTTACAATAAACTTCTTTTATAATAAGATAGTAATAGCAGTAAAAGATAATAAAAAATGATATATGATAACATCAAACCGGATTTAAATCTCGAACAATTAAACGCTTCATTCTTCCAAAATATTGGAAATGAATAGCATATATATACATTTTCACGACATTTTCCCAATCTGTCGATATATCATGTTGATCCAGAAACACTCTGTGCAACAATACAAAAGGGGGTCAAGTAATTTAGCAAAGTGTCAGAACTCGGAAAAGTGGATTTATTTTTCATGACGACGTTGGTCGAAAGTGGAGGGGGGGGATAAAAAAGAGAAGAAGAAGAGGGGAGGGAGAACAAAATAAAAGAAGCATGAATGGTCGCGGATCATTTGCCACAGGATGAAGGAGCTGCCGGAGGAAGCTTGCTGTAGGAGAGGCTAGGTGAAACACTCTGGCAGTTTGATTTATGGTCGACGTACCGAGTTATCGCTCTGCCAATAGTGGAAATCGAGGAGAAGAGCGGAGTGAAGTCGAGGGTAAAAGAAAAAGGGTTTCGGAGATGAATCGATGAACAGAAACGCCTGCCTGCCTTGTTCTTAATCAATGCTCCCTCTTATTCTCCGGATATGCGTAAACATGTAGATCAAAGATCGTTCCTTTTTTTATCGTCTTGTAGGATTCTAATACTAGGTTTAAGAATTTTTTGCGGTTATATAATAGACAACGATGAATACTTTATCTATATGCAGCAATTTTCATAAAATTGATGTTGATTTATATTAAAACAGAAACACTAATTAATTAAAATGAAATGATAAATATGTTACAAAGATTCAACAAATTATCGACTTTGTCAAACTTTTGATGAATTTTAAGTTTCTCCTCTTAAAATTTTTTCATATACATATGTAATTTGCTTTAATACAGAATCTAATTGGCATGAATATTGAAAGAAGTTATTGAATATTTCTGAATAAATTCATCACCTTTTCGTTATCACGCGCAAATGAGGAAGAAAAGATTCTTTATTAATCTTAAGTAGAATACAATATAAAATAAAATGCAGTAAGGTTTTGCAATTTCTGATGTATTTTTTTATACATATGCCAAGATTTTTATAAGTTAAATTCTTTTCATTTTTGAAATCCCTTTTAGAAATACATTAATAATATGTAATTGTATTGGTATGTAATTTAGCATGTATTGTGACAGAGTGTCAAAGTTCGTTTATAAAAAGATATACAAATACACAAAATTCTGACTGATTGTATGTATAATGTACACGTTTAGGTTGGTTTGAAATTTTTCCAATATACATATTCATGAAAATCGAGTCTCACTAGAGTACCAATGAAATTTCAGAATATTTGATATGACGTGTGATATAGACATAAAACATTTTTTTCTATTTTTTTCTATTGTAAATATTCTGGAATACTTTCGTGAGTAACTGTGTATATGAAATAGAGAATGAAAATCACCATGTAAAAACATAAGAAATGAGAACAGCAACGAGATTATTTTAATAAAGGTAGTCGAGTAAAGATAGAATCGGTAACGATCACGGGTGGTTTTATGCTCGCGTTTCTCTTTTGAAAAACAATTCAGTTGGGGGAGTTGCGATAAGAGCCAATAGTTGAAAGGGGAGTGAAGCGTATTTACCATTCCAGAAACCACCCCACGCATCCATCTTCGGTTGTTGCATGGGGGAGCACGTATATACGTTGTAGACCCGTAAGATTCGAATTAGAATGAAATACGATGACAACGAGCGAACCGTATTTTGTTTAATAGAATTCGCTCTTCGATGGGACAAAACCACCCCTGTGCTTGAAATTCGTTTTTCGTTAGGACAAAACCTACTCTTGAAATTTCTGGAAATTTGAAGAAGAATTCATACTAGAACTTGAATATTTATAAAAGGGTGATCAGTTGAGTGTTGTATACACGATAATTTTAATAACAATTTGTGGAATTATGTTTATTATTTAAAGCTATTGTTTAGGATTTAAATAAAATAAAGGAAAATAGTAGAGGAAAAATAATAGAAAATAAAGGTATAATATAATTCGATAAAATGTAATAGTCTTATATATGACATTACAGAATTAAAACAATTAATTCATTGGTGCAAAATATCCTCGAACTAAAAATATGATATAATTTAAAGAATCTCTGTAGGTGTACATACAACATATTGTACATATAATAACACTAATAAGAATCGTGCGATAATATAAACAAATAAATTTTGCGATAGTAAAAATAAAATTATGTATAATATGTGTGTGCATTCCATAATGATAAAATTATTGATCAGAATAACATTGAAATAACAATTTCAACAAGATAATTCGATAAAATAATACAATAGAGAATTTTCTTAAATTTATAGTGAGGTCTAAAAAAAATCTGATTTTTTATAGTAAATAAAAGTCATCTTCTGTTATTAGATAGAGTTCATATATTTATAAAGTTATAAAGGTAAAGCTCAATAAAATCCATATGCAACTATAATGACAGATAACGCCAATTGATCAACGAGTTCGGAATATAAAGGAATCCAAAATACGAGTGTAGATTGTACAGTCAGAAAAATTTTCATTTTCCTGTATCCCAATACAATGAATCAATGGAACGGCTTGAGTCTTTTCGTCGCAGAATCATCATTCAAGTACATATGAACGAGATCGGGAATTGCTTCATAAATTCTTTTAATATTGGAGTTTTCTATTGGGTGAAAGAGCGGGCCAGAAGGGGTGACTTTACGGATCAAGGGTGCCGAGCAACAAGTGTGATTCTAAGGGGGTAGTTCAGGGTCGTCACACGGCAATGTTCATTGTGGATTTATCGATTTACCGCGTTGAAACAGCATTCATTTTTAAACAGAAACCATTCTTTTCGCTCTCCCCACGTGAACATCACGTTTCGTGTTACGCGAGAAACTCGATATGAAGAAATTTTTATATTCGAACTGTTATTGTTTCACCTTACGCTTTAGAATTTAGAATTTTCAATTTTGAATTTTTACGATATTTATTTTGTAATTTATAATTTTTACGCATCAAACATTCTTAGAACAGCCTGAAATATTTATCTAAATACAATATTTGAAAACTGATATATTATTTTATTTGATTAAATGTTATTTCCAGATAATTATGCGTTAGTTTATTGAATAAATAATTTTAATTGGATAAACAGATGATGTTTCTCGGAATTTTTATTTAATTGATTGTTTATCATTATAATGGGTTATTAACGAGTGAGTTCAAATTACAATATTTAGTTTTATTAGGATTTAAAAAGTTTAATTTGTTTTACAAATTTTAGCACTTGTAAGGTATAGTGTTTGTATTAAAATGTGATATCAAATGAAATAATTTTTTATTTTCTTTGGTATTTCACTTGTTTCAAAATTGTAAGAACGTCAAACATTTTAGACAAAATTTTCCATAATAAAAATTCCATAATAAAAATAAGCTGTGTTATATCAAAGTCTAGAATATTCAAGTATTATGTATATTGTGTTAAATTGAAAAATGCTTAAGTACTGTTTTTCTTCCCGTTTATAAAATTCGCGGATTATATGCGAATATGAGATAGAAATTTGCATAAACATTTTCGTATAATCTTGCTTCTAAGTTGTACATGCTTCTACATTTTAATATTCTTTTTGCCACGCTGTTCTGACAAAATAAAAGTTTTCCACCTATTTCTGTACATATTTTAAAGGCTCAACGTGTTTTTTATTCGTAATAAAATAGAAGATAAATTTTTAATGCAGAAGTAGTTAGATAAAAAGCAAATTAACCATAAAAGCAATTAGAGCAATTAAAATCTAATGTATCAAAAAAATAACAAAAATAACTGTACTACTAAAATCTAAAAATTTAGATTTATCTTCGATATTTCTCCTAATAAATGAGACGAAGTCTTTTACTAAATACTTCATACAAATTTTCAAAACGTAAACGAATAGTTTTGAAGCCACATACATAATTTCAAAAGTGGAAAAGAGTGATTATGGGTTTTTAAACAGTTATAAAAAAGTTGAAGATGCAAAAAGCACAGAATGCGTATAACACGCAAAATATGTACTCGTTGTATTATTTACTAACGCGAAATAAACCTTTACTTAATTGTATTATTTATTTAGTCATATATATCTCATATTTTGTTTTGTAAAAAGATGAATCTATATAAATATTCACAATCTAGTGATCATGTTACAAATATATATATTTTTTTTAATTTCCTACAGAATTTAATTTATTGTCGTTAGTATCTTTCAATTTCGTCCTTTTATTATTACCTTTTAATAGTAGTTTAAACGAGCTCTGTTTATATTAACTTTTTTGCTAGTTTATACCCATGTAAATACACAGAGTTTGACTGTTGAACCCTGTGGCATATTGTATAAATACATTCGAAAAGATCATGCAATTAGTAAATACTACGTGCCTATTATTATTTGTTGAATAATAAGTCCATTCACGGTTTTTTTTAAAGAAGCACATCAAGTGTTGTTACTTTTATACAAAATCTGTCTACATAATCAACGAGTAATTTATTTACCTTGTTTCTCTATAAATATACAATATACATATATGTATGTATATAGTACATATATGTTTCTAAACATTTAACATTTAAAGACATGAATCTTTACATTCTTGAAACAACTTTTATAACATTATGTTAGTAAAAAACACTTGTAAAAATAGGTATATTGCAATACTATTGCAGTTGCTCGTGTAGCAAAACGTGTGCAAAATATCTCAAGAAATTGGAAAATAAAATCTACAAACACTTCCTTGTAATTTATAAAAGGTCACAAAATATTTTACAGTTACATGAAACCTATAATCAAATAAAATTGCCATGCCTATTAAACTGCTCTATCACGCCACGCAGAGACCGTTAAGCGCACATGTGTTTAACAAGCGATCCCAAAGATTAATTTCACCTCCAGTAAATAAAACACAAACGAAAAGAAAATCCAGCCAAGATTCTATCAGAGAACGATCCTGGAAATGCAATTACAATCATGGAAACATTCTGTTGAACGGATGTCCAGTAGGAAAGCGAGAAAATTGTAACAAAACGGAGGGTTAGGAAGTGGACCACGTGATTATGGGGAAATTTGTCGGTGGTATGTGCTTATATATCCCCATAAATCGGCACCGTGGTGAACGAGACTCACAGTGGTTCGCAATAAACTCGTGGTCTTTCGCAATAAGGGCGGCGACCGTCCCCAACAGAAGAGAAGTACTATCGAGGGTGAAGGGTCGTAATCTATTCCGCCACCTTATATTACCGTGAGTGGTATGTCCTCTCGTGGCAATCGAGTCTCTCTCGTTTCTCTTCATTTCCACTTACGTCACCAATTTGATTCATCGTCAGATTCGTTTCTCTTTCTTCTTTCTTTCACTAAATTTTTTTCTTTCTAACACTAAAATTACTGGCAATTTATACATATATATATGCATTTTTCTATTGAATCGATCATACTTGACCGGTATCTAAATAGTAATTATGTTTTTTTCAATTTAATATTGGTAATCGTCAGTTAAATTAATTTCGTACAGGCAGTGATAAACTACACAGATAAACAAAATAATTGTTAGATAATACATAGCAAAAAGAAATTTTATGTATATGTATATATGTATATATTTCTTTTCTATTTTAGTTGTAAACGAGAACAAACATTTTTTCAAAATTCATAAGATCTAGGTGAAAAAGAAACGAAGACTATTTCCCACACGAACATTTTATTCCTTGTGCTTTCTCAACGTCCTCGTAAAACTAATTACAAAATCAAGGGACAGAGAAACGAAACTCGATGCTTTCCATGGAATTGTCGACACCACCAGAATCAGCATTCTTCTTCTCGGTTGCCGTATCTTCGGATAGTACGTGGTTATTCAGAGTCTAAGAAGACGTGATTCAACTCGCGGTCTTATCGTAACCAAGGAACGTTTAAGGCTATTGTTCCTGATAATTTACAACTTCCGTGGCTTTCTCGCACGAGAAAGGTACGTTTACGACTTTTATCCGATTCCTTCCTTCTATCTATCGAAGATTTTCTTTACTTATTCATTTATCGTGCGTTGTGGATAAATCAACCATATATCAGCTTCGATAAGCGTAATATTTGAAACATCAAACACCTACATTGAATTTAGTAGGATTGTCGAATTGATAGTTTCGATGATTATTTGAAATTTTGATTTTGGTTTTAT
This sequence comes from Bombus pyrosoma, assembly GCF_014825855.1. Lineage (NCBI taxonomy): Eukaryota > Metazoa > Arthropoda > Insecta > Hymenoptera > Apidae > Bombus > Bombus pyrosoma. The sequence continues at coordinate 406,432 of NC_057773.1, read as the reverse complement.
TTCAAGTATCTTCGGTATTTAGAAATTTTCTTTGAGTCACATTTGATCACAGTGTGAAATACATAAACCAATTTAAACTTGATTTTCTTTAAATTTCATAAATTGAAGATTTTTATAAACCAAGCATCTGGACTAATAATGTTCTATAACATACTTTATAAAATTTATTTTAAATGTTATAATTTTTAATATAATTATAGATGAACTCAAAAGACAGTCTCGTAAATTGTATCGTAGCAATGAAGAGTGCATGATGCAACTTCTCATTTTTAAAGTAAATGTTTGAACGAAAGAATAACAAGCAAGAACATTTAAATACAATCCGAACTTTGTTTACTACTTATAAACATTTCATTATATATGTATTTATAGTAATCCACGAAAGTATTTGAATATCTACCATACAAAAATTTCACAAATATATTATGCAAGTATGTTATATAAAATATAAAATTTCAAAAAATGCATTTTAAAAATGAAAGTTCTTTAGATTTGTGAGTTAAATGTTTTAATTGTTGTAATTTTTTAGGATTGCTTTGATATATAGTGAGTAAATTCAAAAGGTAACTTTGCATTATGGTATATAAGTGTAAATAATTTTGTAACAAAATGCGTTTTAGTGTCATAAATCGGTAAGTGTATGTAGCCATTCGTGACTAACTGGACCGTGGTTGCAATAAATGTTTTCTCATTTTATCCTTTAAAGTCTTATGTGAGGTTGAATGAAGCTCGATGTGTTGTATTTCGTACCTTTATTTTCCGTTGCATTTCCTTTATTTTCAGCATATATACTACTTGCATTCCTTCATATTAAAAATTAATTTAATTGAAATATATTAACGTAATTGCGTTTATTGCAAAAATATATAATTATAGCCATATCATGAACGGCCATTGAATTTATCTAGTGACTATGAATCACTCGCTATAAAATGCTGAAAGTGGCCGGAACTGCAAAACGTTAAAGCTATCAATATAATCGACCAGTGCTAATGAAATTTTAAAATATTTTGTATAATATACGTAACATATTTACAGAAGATTTTCATAATTATTCTAATACTTTTACGAATCGTTGTATACGAAAATCTAAAAATCTATCATTATGTGCCAATATGCATAGGTAATCTTAAATAATCTCTGAAAGCAAATCAATTTCGAACATTTTGTATCTTGTTACAGCTTCGGAAATCTGATCTATTAGACTACTAATTAAGGTGTGAAAAATATCGTGGATCGAGAGAAGCTTCTCCTCCCTTTTTTCCTCTTCCATTTTCCGCCATCTCTTTCTCCGAACGGCCCTGTTCTATGATCGTCGGTTCGCAGCGAGCGTCGAAGGAATTTTCAAATATTTCCGGACAGACGCCCAATAAATTCTCGGAGCTGGAAAATATTTCCGATAGCCAACCGACAATCTGCTCACCTTGTGGACCTCCTACGCGGGGACAACTCTCTCGCGAGGGAAGGAAATTCAGCCTCCTCCTCTGAACGGTTAGATTTAAATTTCACCGTGGATAAGATAAACCGCGATTCCTTGAATTTTCCTCCGAGCTTTCGAACCTCGTCAAAGGGGGATAAAAATAAAATAAAGGAAAAAGTAGAACTTAAAGCATTTCGTATAATAAGATAAGAGTTATTTGAGTCAGTTAAACATCAATCTTAAATTTTGCACAGAATAATTAAACTTCCACACTATGAATAGTTACCGATATTTACATAAAGTCATATCTTTATAGATATGTATAATTAAAGAAACTGAATCTAGGGGAAAGGATTGTTTTACCTACTAATTATTGTGAAAAGTACCATATTTTGGATTTTGGATATTTTATATATTTTTCTTATTACGTACATTCTGTGCATTTTTTCAGTTTCAAATTTCCAGTAAAAGTCTACTAATGACTAATATTAATAATGATATGATTGTTGGAACACGCGAAAATATTAATTATTATAATACCAAATTGCAGAGTAAATATGAGAGGGCGAAAAATTTCGATAAACGATTCTTTGTCGCCGTTGTGGGAAAGGTCCTATCTATTTTTCTGACAAAATAATTGACCTCTTCTTAAATATGTACATTTCCTATATTTCCTATAAAGGATATAAATAGAGACTATTATTTTTATATTATTTTATAGACGTTTTATCAGTGCGACAGAAATTTTCAACGCCACAAAATATGAAATAAATTATATAATAATCATAAATGCTCAAAATTATTATACCATATAATAACAACTATATAATCATTATAATTATAAAATACGATCTTTGGTGTAATCTTTTTTATCGTAGCAGTATTGGTATTAAACATACATACGTGAAAATTTTGAAGGTCTGAAAATGTCCAAGGAATTAAACGTCATCTTCTTCTGATCTAAAATTCAAGCTTTTCGTGCGAAGGGCTCTTATCCAGCTTCTTTGAGTTAGCTGTTAGCCTTCTGTTTATCGTTGCTGCTTCCTTAATGGGATATAGGGTGTTAACCTTTGAAGAAGCAACAGTTCTTCTGATGTTGAAGGAGCAGAAGACGTACCTGTTCGGACACCTTAGGCAATTTCTCTGGATTTTTGAATTATATATAGCTGTCTTCAAGATGATTTTATGTCTTATATTGCGTTTAGCTTTTAGAAATGGTAGATTAGAAAATAAAAATTATTGTTTTATTAAATTTATTATATTTGTTAGTTTCGAACGCAGTTTTGGAATATTGCGATCACTTTATGATTATCTGATTAAGTTGAACAGAATATTTAACTTTCAAGTATTTGATCGCTTAAATGAATTTCATTTCATTCACCAAATAAATTCTCCTTATTACTGATATTCCAATAAACACTACCTTTTCGAGGTCATTTTGAATATCTGCTACTTAAAAGTCAATTCGTTTAAATTCAAGAAACTTGATGTATTTTCCACATATTAGAGTTTTCAAATAATTCCACGTTTGATTCTGATTCCATCATTTATCGCCTTACTACATGTATTTTATTGAGAAGTAGACTTAGTATGATACTACTCGGTATATGCCACGATTACACGCCGGATTCGGTTTGTAGATTTTAACATTGACTATTGTGAAATCTTTAGGTTAGTATCTATTTTTCTTTTTTCTTAGGTTATGATTGAGGTTATATGTGGTTTTATTATTTTTACTACGTAATTTTTGTATTATGAGACCATATAGTGCAAAAAATACCACAAAGGAAATATGAAAATATTAATTTTATTTAAATATTAGTGGCGTTTTAAGTATTTAAATAATATTTTTATGGTAATTAATAAATACGTTGCAGATACTGATCCATATCTAAGTTAGTATATTTCTACCTTTAAAACTATTTTCTGATAATGCCTTGCCATCTCGTTGGCATTGATAAAATTAAAAATTTTGTATATATAATTTTCTATATATTTTGCATATAAGATTTTATATATATATATATATGTTTGATTTCTGGTATAATTTTTTTTTTCAAGACTTTTGTGAGTTAAATGTTTTAACTCTTATCATTCCTTTTAGAAACGCATCAGTAACAATTGTATTGATATATAAGTGTACATAACTTTTGTGATAAAATGCGTTTTTAGTTTTTTTGATGAGTCAAATACACAAAATTCGGTAGGTTCATGTAGGCTTTCGTAACAGACTGTATACATCTCGAGCTATGTATCTGAGAATTATTTATTTTCAAATGTCAAATTGGGATATTAAAAAATTTGAACAATGTTAGGGTATAATACCAATCCCACGGATTCGTAGAAACTCGCAACTCCCAATCCCAGAAATATCGTGCAAGCTAATTGCAAGGCTGTTCTCAGACGAACAGTAGTGCACAGCGCGAACTTAACGATTTCTCGATAACGAGCAAATTATCCTCAAGTTTCGTCGTTTCCAAGACTTCGTCCCGTACGATTTGGTTGCGCGGACATGTGGCCGCTCCAGAAATTCAGTGGCGCGGATCCGCTTCGAGCGCGTGATTCACGGGTGAGGCAACTTCACGCACGTGTTCCTGGCACACACATCTCTCTTTCGTTGGCTACTGGCCAAGTTCCGAAACAGCGTGGCTCGCCGTCTTTAACGGCGCTTCGCCTTAATTATCGGGCTTGATGCGACACGGCAAATTTACGAGGTTGTGCCGCTTTCTGTGCTCGTGAAAACAAGGTTCATTGTCGTCCCCCAAAAAGGAATCGTTCCTATGTTAACCTCCAACTCTTTGAAATTTCCTTCTTCCTCTATTCCTTAGTTAGAATATTATCTACCATTTCGAGAAAACTGTTCTTACCTAATCCAAGCCTGACTTAGATCTAGTCCAGAGCAAACATATTTTTGTTTCCGTTACAAACCAGAAAATTCACAATCGAGGAAAGATAATCATTCCAAAGTTACACTTTTAGAACTGTTTCGATCTAATTTAATCGACATCAAATAATATCCACATTTGCAGTATAAACCAAAACTCTTTCGAGTTAAATGCTTCGAAAAATATGTTCTATATATACTGCTGTCCTCAGATAAAATATCAACATCCAAGAAAACTGAAGTCTCTGTCATCTTTCTTTTTCTTCATTTAATTACGAATATGTAACGATTATTTGATAACCGTCTGTGTTATTATTGTGTATAAGTATACAGATAATATGTTATTAACATATTAGTAATTGATTAAGTACTCAAACAAGACATTCTAATTTTATAAAAGAAGTGAGATAGGACATCTCAATGTAGGGAACGTGTCGAAATCGTATTTTATTCGTACTTTTAAATATATAATTTAATCATAGTCAATACTGGCATAAACTTGGTTATAAAAAGAACATACGTACATAAACATGTATACAAAGAAATTAAACATAGGCATAATGACTTCAATACGTATTAATTTACGTTATAATTTAATCATAAACATAACAACTTAAAGATAATAATCATCATGGTCATTATTATTCTTAATAAATTAAATCTTGCATCTGCATCTAAAATATCCAACTTAAGAACAGTTTAAATATAGAACGATACAAACTAGTAAAATTATTTGAAAAACAGTTACAACAAATAAATTACACTGTTTCTAGATTTCTACAATACTATTTCTTTATTTCTTTACAATACTAGGCTTACAATTTTAACACAATTCCTCAAAAAATCTCCAACAAGCATTCTTATATTTACATAATTTCATATTGCACGTGCATAATACTTGCACTTGTACTTGGATTATTATCCATTTGGATCAGCTAAATAACGAGAAAACGCCTTATGAACCCTGTCATCATCATCAACGGAGATCCACCAATTAAACAGTCAGAGCAGAAACAGGGGAATTGCGAAAGCAGTGAATTATGGAAGAAGGAAACAGACGAACGATGCATGCAGCCCCGACAAATAGAGGGAATTAAAAGTAATCACGGGCATATTTACGCGGCCGATGAACAGAGTGGTTGCGTCAACCGCAAAAATGTAACTGCACGCGAGCGGTGTAGCGCAGGTGTATGCATTTTGCTGTTGAGTGTGCACCGAAAGGGTGACTGGGGTGGTTAGGGGGAGAAAGAGAATGGAAGCAACAACACGATAGGACAGAAATGGTCCCTCCACGGTTCCCCGGATGTGCTTTCGCACATTCGTATCATCGGAAAACAAGAGGCATGCTTGAAACATGCAAACACATGAGATCAATAAATGAAGAGAGGAGGAGATTGAAACAAAATAATTGTGAAGAAGATGGATAAGGATAGAGTTAACTATGAGTGTTAAGACATCTCCTAATATTTACTAAAAATTTATGCATTTTCCACTAGTGTTTTATTATAAATCTTATCCGTCTAAATTACGTGTCCTAATACTTATGAATTGGAACATACATAATTACATATATATGTATATGCAGAGTAAATTATTTAAAACTAGAGCCCAAGATATTTTTCAAATTGTTAATTGTGTCTTAAATATTTCAAATAAAAATGAAATAGGTTAATAATTAGAGGATATATGAGTATCATTCGCGCCATTTCGCGCGATATTAATGAAATTAATTTTTATAAGTGAAATTATATATATATTTAAAAAAAAGATATGAGAAAGATATTGAGTCATGAAGATATACCACGAAACGCTGATTTACGAAACATTTTAATTAGAAGATTGCGCCAGATTTTATTGATTTCTGGATATCTATCTGGAGTTGCGATTTTTTCAATATTATTGGTAAGCGAAATCTATTTATGTCACCTGACTATAACAATTTCGCTTGCCAGATTAACATTCATCAAGAAGTTTCATCAACAAGGGATAAAAGTGAACGAATAGAATCTGCAAAAGAGGAAAAATTGAAGAGTTGTGCACAGGAAGATGTAAATATCAGAATAGAAACATAGATACGGTACGGAGATAAAGAGAAAGTGTGAAAGAGAAAAAGAAGTGAAAATAGAGGTGGGGAGGAAAGTTGGGATGAGGCATTCGAGGCGAGAGGTAGTGTTGTAGTTGAAATTTTCTGATCTGCACGTGCAACACGCATGCCAGGGATGCAATTCGCAACGTTAACAGTTATTTCGACGGAAATCCGTTTTTGGGTTGGGACGGGATCGTGGAATGGAATTTTACACTGTACATGCACATATACATAGCTTGTTGCCCGCCCGCGCACTTACAGCTACGCGCTAATTGCGCGCGTCAATTTTCTTCCCTCTTCGTATTTTCGCGTTTGTTTTCTTCGTTTAACGTGTATTTTTTATTGAAATATAAATTTTTCAAAGTATTGAATTATATATTTTTTACAAATTTTTTCTTTTTTGTGAAGAAATAGTCCTTAATCCTCAAATCGTATTGTTTTGTTACAGATGACTATAATAATTTTGTTACAGATTATGACATTTAAAGTATTTAATTCTATTTTCTATTTTACATTCCTCATGATAGAGATTAATAATAAATAGACTACAGATTTTAACTTAAACTTAAAAGTACAAAAATGTACAACAGGCACATAATATGCGAAAATATAAAAAATATCCTAATAAAGTAGATGTTCTTTTCTTTCTATAGCATTTCCCTAGTTGTGCTAATAGAAATGCGAAATTTTATAAAAATGAAGTCTGGTAATAAAATTAAATTAAATTAAGGACTCCAAAATTAAGTAATACGACCCAGCGATATTACTTGACAATTAAAGAGATACATATAGTTGTATATAAATTTTAGAGCTTAGGAACCAGTTTAGAGGTAAATTTTTTTATTGTTTATAGTTCTTTGATCATTATATCTTGATGATACGTAAATTAGCAGATTATCTGAATGATTAGAAAGCGAACAATGTGTATTCAAAATAAATCATTTAGAAAGCAATCAAATTAATTGTTGCTTTTTTATGAATTTACATACAAGTTAAACAGAACCTTATATTTATATAACATATAAGATTTGTAAAATTGCACAAGATGAACGAATGTGAAGAGCAATTACGCCTTAATTGTTTCTAGGATAGGAAATTATATATTTTGGTTCTTACAGATTTTATCTCTTTTTTTACAGAATATTTCTTTTCTATTTTTGTATCATGATCATCAAATTGTTACAATCGATTCGAATAAACAATATCTTTTAATCCAACGATGTATACCTAATACGTACTTAATGAATTTATCAGTTTGCTGTTATGTAATATAACAAAATTACATTTTGTTCAAGGATATCATTCTCTTATTTTTAAAGTTTTAGTTTTTCAGTTATAAAAAAACACACAAATTTATTGAAAAAATTACGATCCAAAGAATTAGTATTCGACCCTCGGGAACATCCCCTTTCCGTAATCACTCAGCAAACTCAGTCACCGCTCATTCCATCTCTAGCATACATTTTTAATTCTCTCGCCAACACTGTTGGCAGACTAACGCGTGACCAGATCATTATTAAACTGTAATTAGTGGTGGTATCGGCACACTGAAAGCGGCACGGTGTATCGTCGAAACTACAAGCAACAACGTGAAAGTTAGGGGTCGAAACGAAGTAGCGTGAGAGAGGGGGGAGCAGAGCAGTAGAGAAGAGGGGTTGCGTTTCGTCGATTCGTTTGCTCGTGTCATTTACCCGATCACGAGCGTTCCGCTTGTTCTACAACAGCTTCTGGATAGTGTACGCTAGCCGGTAGCGTGTAATGTACGCGCGTGTACGCACGCGTCCGTTCGCGTGTGCCTTGGCGAGCCCGCGGCTGTTTTGCGATTACATATCATTATTCCGCATGGTTGCACCAGCTCCAACCCCGAGCTATGTTTGCAACTAGATTACCGTCTGTAACGCGCCTGTCTTTCTCCCTCTTTCTCTCTCTCTCTCTTCTCGTCCCTCTCTTTTATTGTCTTTTTTTGGATTTAGTCGATTCTGTTCCTACTCTTTGGTCAATGCATTACTCGAATAGTATGGTTGAGATAGAAATGGCTATAATAATTCATCTTAGATTGCTAGATTTTGGAGTATTTCATTTTATCTTAAACTTTACATTCTTCGTTACAGAAATTAGTACGAAAATGAAATTAGGTTGAAAATCCCATCCAATATTATTCCGTTCCTATTTCAATATTATTTCACATAGTTGCCCCAGCGCCAACCCGTTGTTATGTTTGCAAGTGCATTACCGTTTGTAATGCATCTCTCTTTCTCTTTCTCTTTCTCTGTCTTATTGTCTTTTTTGCGTATAGTCGGTTATATTCCAATTCTCTAACCAAATTGTAGCTTTTGCACTTATTGTTGTAACACTGTTAAATATAATACACCGAGTTTTGAAAATCTTAACAGCTTCAAATAGTATCGTTGGATTATAAATAACTACAATAATTTATTTTAGATTACTAAAATGTAGAATGTTCAATTTTATCTTGTACTTTACATTCTGTGTGATGAAGATATGCGAAAAGAGGTCAAATGAAATCCAACTAAATCATAGATCTAAATTATTATGATCCCCAATGGTTCATCGGTAGGTACTAGTTAAGAATTGGTTAAACATGCCATATGTAATGTTTCTAACCATTCAGTGTATAATACATAGCGCTTATAAGGTACAATTCGTCTAAATATACATAACTACTATTAAAATATATGAATTAATGGTAAACCAATTATCATGAACATTATCAATGATACGTTAAAAGTAAATGCACGATTCTTCTAATTGTAGCTCTTAATCTCTTTTACATATTATTGTTCGGATTAGTAATGATACTCGGACCAATACTGATAGAATAAACTCTCTATAAATTTGAAAGAATCTTGTCCATAAAATATCCAAGAAATCAACCCTATAACCACTCACCCTTTTTTTTACAAAACTGTTTATTTATCAGTTATTTTTACAAAAATTTGCATCTTTAATTTAAACAGGCTTTCATTTTCAACTACATCACATCGAAATGCTACTTTTTAGTTATAAAATGACATTAAAATCAAAAACACAATGGAAATGTATTTATCACTTGTAGAGTACAAATGTTACAGATTTCCACCCCACTTCAAAAAATCTAAAGAAACCACTTTCAAAATCACTATTTTCTCCCATCTTTGCACCATTCCCAGCACACCCTGCTCTCGTATTACCATGAGAATGGCAAACTCGTTAGGGGCGATGGTCCAGCGTGGGTGGTTCGCGTGCGGAAGTAAAAGCAGGCCGAACAATGTTACCATCGGGACGACGTGCCTTTGGCATTGGAGGTCGAAGTCGCCACTATTAGATTGAGGTTCGGCGGTGGGCACGGCTGCCGCCGTCGCATCGGTTTACAATATCGTAAATCGCTTGCTAACCAGTTGGTCCCGCGGTATGCTAGGAATTCGACTGCTTCTCCTCCTCTCCTCTCTTCTCTCTATCTCTCTGTCTATTCCTCTTTCTCCTCCTCTGTTTCTCTTACCATACAACACTATGCTTGTTCGTTCTACCCATCTATGATAGCACACAACGTGTATAGATATACGTGTGATCGAATAGGAAGAGATAGATGGAAGCCAAGGGGGATGGTGAACAGGAAGGACGAAATACTCTTGACTAGTGGATGCAGGCGAACGGTTGTCATGCATCGTTTACAAGCCGAGCATCGTCCGTTGTTGCGGCGAAACCGGCAAATTCACTCGGCCGTTCTCTGTGTTATGCACCCTTGAATGGACCAGCAGATATTCGTAGCGAATGCTTCCACGATCTTCGCTCTCTCTGCCCCCTTCTAATTTGCTTCCTCTGCATCGCTAGTCTGGTCCGCTGCCTCAGATATCAGCCGCGAGACACGTTGCGAAATTAACATAATTCCGCGATTCTCCGTGACCCGCGAGATTTCTAGTGTATTCTATTATAGCTTGTGGATGTCCATAAATTTTGGAATCTGGCGGCAAGTGTGTTTAGAATGGTATTAACCCATTGACATATTAACTTTTTCACACTAAACGTTCCTATGTATGCTATCTTTTGTCAACTAAAATTACTATTTATTAGTATTAGTAATCGGTAACATATATTGTTTCAAATAACCCAAAAAACATGCAGTTTTGAAAATTCTAAACACTGAGGATTTTAATTATTAGAAATCAAATTAATACGAAATGACCACAAAGCTTTTCAAACAAAATTAAACAATATTAAATCAAAAATATAATTAGCCTCTTTAGTTGTCGAAATTAAAAGAATAGTCCGTAAAAAGATCTAAATCCAATAAAAAATACACAAGAACAAAGAGAGAAGAAAGAAACTAATTCAACGTAAAAATGAGAAGAGCACGTATATGGTCTAAAAATCAACAGTGTAAATTACACGCGATCGCTGTTTCTGCTCTTCTGGACAAATGAGACTAAACGACGTTATCGTAGTGAACAGAAGCGAGGAACGACCATTGAACAGAGAAGAGAGCGAGGTAAATAGATAGCCAGCGCGGGTTGCGTCGTTCGCAAACAAAGAGAAAAGCGGTAGGCAAGTTCCGCGCGCTGCCGGGCATTCGAATCTCCCGCTACACACGCGCACACCACGAACAAAGCGGTTGACACTCGAGGCTCCGGGCGTTACGCTCGTTTTGGCTCGTTCCGCGCCAATGGGAAACAACGTCCCTGACAAAGCGTCGCGATAAAAGCCACTTTGATGGAACCGTTTCATTACCCGTTCAATCAATTAACATTCTTCCGTTTTATCTATTTTCTCTTTTTCTAATTGGATAAGACGGTCGACTTGGCAGAAAGGAATCGAAAGATTCGTAAAGGTGTTCTAATCACAATTTCGGTTTTATCGACAATAAATATTAAAACAGTCCTAATTTTAACTAATCCTAGGACTCGTATTACAAATCTCTTTATTCTACATATTCATCCTTTATTGCAATTATTAGACTGTACATATTTATGCAAATTTATATTTTTATAAATATAATTGGAAAAATGGAAATTACGTAGAAAATTATTTCATATGCTAAATATTGTAAAGAATACTATACGTTGGATAATTCATTGCATATTTTTTCACAACACGTGCATTCTGTGTATTTTCGTATCTCCATTTTTTTCCTTTAGATGCATAAAAATCCACAGTATAATAATCATAATCACAATTGTGATACATTAATCATTTCCTTGGTAATTTAAAAAATTATCATATAATATCACTCGTAAAGAAAAATAGATTCGTTAAAAGAAAGCGCTACGATAAGAGCCACTTTGACGAAATCGTTTCATTCTCTCTTCAATCAATTATAGTTCTCTCTTTTTATCTTTTGTCTCCTCCCTTTCTCTAATGAAATGATTGACATGACAGACAAGAGCCGAAAGGTTCGCGGTAGAGAATCTTTCTATAGTTGTTTGATAATAATTGGAAGACCAATGGTTATAGGCAAATTTTTATGATGTAAAGAAAGAAAACATCTTTCAATGTTAATATCAGAATTTATATAAAATGTGACAATTAAAATTTTTTGTCGGGCCTATAATCAGATACTTAATTAAGACATATGTATTTCATATTGACTCATGATTTTCATAAAATTTTATCAGACATTAATATATTAACGGCACAAAGTTAAAACATAATTGATATATTCAAAGTTAAAACATAATTATAAAATTCAATAAACTCCATATAAATTTTCGTCGTACTAGAACTTTCAGCAATATCGAATATCATGAATTTCTCTTCTTTTAAATTTAATTCACTGTTCCACGAAATTGATAATAATTATTAATAATCAAAATATGGTCAAAAATTACGGAAAAATTTCGTTCATTGAATCTCACTATTGGTTATTTATATTTAATTATCGTTTATGTATAATCATTATTAGCAACATCGGAATATTAATTCTCCTCGTTACATCGTATGATTAATACTTATATCACATAATATAATAATCAATATCGATATAAATTTGATCTTGTTATACTATACATCTCGTTAAAATTTATTTGATACATTCGGAGCTGGGTAAAAATTTAAAGCAAATACATTTGAAATATTATTTTAAGCGTAACAATTACTTTGTATATTTCAACAAATAAAATATTTTTATTATGATAAACTAAGGCACGAAATAAAATATTTGTTTTTCAAATGAGTATTTAAAATATTTTTTAACCATGAAAATAAGTTGAAGAGTAAAGTGATATTAAAGCGGAAGCACCCTTTCTAATTGTAAATATAACTATTCGTATGTAATTAAGTGCGTCGTTCAAAGTTCCGATTGCTTAGGACATAGACTACTGCTTCGTGGGCAAAGAAACAATCTAACGAAACGTGTCTTTCAACTGGTACATATACCATGTACTATCTTATATCTTGCTACTTTATACAAGTATTATAATTTACAAATTGCTTCGTATGTTTGTATGTACTACATAGTACTTTGAATTTATGAATCATCATCGCCTCATTATTGTAATTCTAATTCCATCTTCACATTGCAATTATTGTCGACAATATTACTACTGGGTTTTCCACGAATGAAAAAAGGTGAATGTCGCAATACTTGAAAACGATAAAATTATTTCCGAAGCTCGCAATTTTTCACATAACCTCCAAACTTCGTCGCGCCATATTTCCCCCAACTTCTTCTCTGCGAGCTTCATATCGTCCACGATATTTCGCATTTATTTTGCTTCTTTATTTCGCTTCGAACGAGAACCAAACTTTCGTTCTCTTTCCTTCTCCTCCGAAGCGACGAGTTTCGACAGAGACACGAACAGAACGAACAACGAAGGAAGAGGGAGAGAAAAACGCAAAAGGGTGAGCGAGCACGGCGCCAGGGTAACGAACACCACCGTTCTCAAAGCGACGAGAGCACGCCATAATTACTGCCTTTGTTTCGAACAATTTATATTAAAATGGAAAGCAATCTGCATTTACAAATTAAATGCGCGCCCCGTTTCCCTTCCAAACGCGTTGCTGCCAGGCTAAAGAGAGAAACAGGAAGAGAGAGAGGTGGATTATCGTGATGAAGAGGCGAGCAACCGACCAGCTTGGTTACCTGCGGCTTGGATCGTGTAAAATCAAACGGATACCTATGTCGTGTTAATTGTGTGCTGGTAATCCATCGCCATTAATCCCAGACTGTATATTCGTCTATCGTGATGATAGCAGCTTGCCAGTGAGCTTGCCAGTAAGCTTGTCAGAAGGGTTGAAAATTGTGGATAACGCGGTGCAAGTGTATTGATTATCTTAACCCTTATACGGGCAATCACATTTTTATAAAATTTTTTAATGATTTTTTATGTTTATTGTGATCAAACAACATCTGAATTTAATAGAAGGACGTAATACTGTGGATTTTATATAACATTTATTCACTTTACAGTACAAACAAATTGTTACGAGCATGTTTGAGATTTAATCTCGATATTTTAAAACGTATTACACCAAACACTTAGTTCTAGTCTTAGTATTATTTTGTTTAGATATAAGAAATGACTTATTTGTAACTCAAATATTTCAAAATTTGGTAATTCTATTTTTCTTTTATTTATAACTATAAAATACCCTACTTTAAAAGGGAACTTCTCGCTGTTACCTAACTACAACAGCATCCAAATCCTCAGACATCCCTTCAACACAGAATTCGTATGCTCATTCTTTATAAAATATTTCCAATTAAATAAAAATAGTAAGAAGGGAAGGAATAATAAAAATATTTTCCATCCCGCGGATTATTATGAAGCAAATTCAACAGTTCACATTGTCCAGTCCACAGTCGGTAGAAACGTTTTTACGACAACTTAAAAGAAAATTACAGCCGCGATGTAGCGGGTTATAGGCGTGCGAGGTGATTCGAGGGATCGAAAGGTCGCGGCATGGCACAGCGCATTGCTCGTTCGCTCAAGTCAACCAATTAGCACGCTGATCAAGAAGGCTAATGGAGGTCGTGTTCAAGCCGCGGAACGCTCCTCGACTTCTGCGCTGGTAGCGCATCGAGAGTTGTTTGAATTACATCGTGCGCAACAACCATCGAAGATACAAACGCACACGTTATGATACCGAAGTAACTTCCGCGTGACGATATCACGGCGACCTTACAATTTTGCACAGTTGCCTCAAAAGTGACAACTCGTACCTAAATTTTACTTTTTCTGGAAATTATATATATATATTATGTATATTATATATAATATTATATATTATATAATATTGTATATAATATATAAATATTGTCTATATATATATACAATATTTTATTAATTAAATTTACAGAAATTTATAGGGTGAGAGAAATAATGCTCATAAAATAGGATAAAATGTATTTATTTTTCATGTTTTTTTTTTATACAAAATCATCTTTCTTACTAGTTGTGACATTTCTAATGACGTTTTCGAACACGTAGTCTTAATCTTACGTTATGACGTTTTGTAGAACTACATTAGCATCTATATATTACGTGACGTGATATATGTATACGGTCATAAAAATATTTGTCGAAGAAAAGAGAGGTTTAGGAAATTGACAATGGAATTGCACATTTTAAATGCTCCAGCCAAAAATAAATTGGAGCCGCGATTCAGAGAGACGATGGATATAAATATGGAAGAAATATAACTTTATTATACATAAACGATGGAGTTTTCATTATAATTGAAGATTTCGATCGGAATACGTAATGACTTCTTAATAAACGTTCGAATAAAATTTATAGCAATCCTATCGCCTATCGTCTATCGTCTATCGTTTATCTATACGATAATAATTAATATATACAAATTTGTTAGAGTAATTCAGTGAAAAGCTAATGCCTCTCTGACTTGTGAGATACGATTTCCATCTACAAGAGGTTCGAATATGTACATAGTAGTGACAAGTAGAGTGCCCTGGGGGAACTTGCAAGTACTCGTTCCGAGGTTTAAAATCTCGTTCGAAGTGAACATATGTATGTACTTAGATTTGTAAGTACATATTGAACTTGATCTCATCAGTAGCTATAATATAGTATCTTATGTTTAGCTTATGTTCATGGTTGAGTTAATGTTTGAATGATTATTATATAAAATATTAAATGAATAGAGAATGACAGGATAATTTCGTTAAGGTTTCATTAGGGATTTGTTAAAGTGTTATATGGATTCGATAATTAATAAATGATGTCTTGAATCATTCAATGCGGTATTCTGAATGAGGTTCAATGAAATTGTTAATGTATGTTTCATACTTGTTTGTTGTAATATTGTCACGGTTGGTTTTAGATATTTTTCTAATGAATTGTTTTAGCTAATAAGCTTCGTATGTTAACACAAAAGTTAGTAATTTTCTTCTGATTATGCTCCCTCGATTCTGCCAGGATCTTATACAGGTTACCTTACATTTTATAATTAGTTCTATTGTATACAATCTTATACAGAAATTCACACAAAAACCTTATATGAAATATTTAATAAAGATGATACAGAATAACGATGTATCGTCATATTATATTTAATACTAAATATAGTATTAACCATATGAAGCGAATCTTGAGTATTGCATTTGACTCGGATTTATAAGTAGATCCTATCGCTATTACGAATTACAATTTGGAATATGTCAAAGGCCGGTTCCGTTGAACTGCGCAGAGAAAGATAACGAGCCGGAGAAACGTTTTTCGCGAATGTTGTCCGTATGGTCGGGTTTGCACGCGTGCACGCGGCTTCCTTGATGCTCGGGGCATCGTTCTCGATGTCTCGATGACGCCCGAGGCATGGTTCACCCTCGAGATTCCTTTCCGCGTAGAGAAGAGCGTTCCACGGGACCTGGCATTCTTTCGTGGATACTCAGCTTTATACCCGGAAGCCGTTCGTCGTTGATTTTTTTCACCGGCTAGAAAAGGACGAACCACCCGGGACAAAAGAAAGCGTTGCCATACGGTTTTGTTGCCGTGCCTTGGGAAATATACGAGAAAATAAACAGCATTTATCAGGACCCTTTGTGCCGTTGCTGATGTTCTTCCGCTTTTCAATGGCTGATTTTGCTTTATATTGTCGATGAATATATCTATTTTAGGGTACAATTCAGAAGGTTCTAGGTAAAAGACGATTACTTTGTGTTTTTCACGCTTTAGTATCATTCATCGTATCAGATGATTCTAAGCTTTCTTGTGTACGTTTTAAGGATTAATCTTAAATCATTGTGATTAATACAATAATATAACAGTATATTTGTGGTTTTAAAGAAATAATTATTTGAATTTTTCCAAATTGCTTTAGTTTTTAAGAATTAATTCTTAATTATTACAATTGTTGGGGATCATTTTCTGTATTATTTCTGTGCTATTTAATTATATTCATTATACCAGACTTCGATAATTCTTAAACTTAACTTCAATTGTGAACGAATAGATTCTTATTTTAGGATGATTGTGCATATTTCTTTTTCTTTCTTCTCCTTTTTTTGTATAAATCGACATTTTTATACATATTAAATACGCCTATTTTAATATGATGGTAGTGAAATTCTTACGTATTTCAGTATCAAAAAGTTGTTATTTGAATTTAATAAAATTTTGTATACAAATAAAGTATAAAATAGAAACTTAAACAAGATTATAATTTGTTAGATTGTTTAATCGTAAGTTTGGTGTTTGGATATATAATTATCTTACTTTATCAACATTAACTCTGAATTTTGGACTATGTAATAACTATTATTACTTCTTTTTTATTCTTTATCCTTCTTTATTCTTTCTTTATACCATAAAAGAACATATTATGCACGAAACACTAAGATTAAGTATATTTGGTTTTCTTCATAGACATTAACAATTCATAAATTTTCTTGTCCTCTATATTATCTTTGATTAATTTCGTATTTTTTGCGAAGTGTGTTATATTTAGAATAATTTAAAATTAGATGGCCCGTGCATTTGTTAAGTTGCACTAAGTTCAAAAGTTTCAGAAGATGACTAATGAACGTGTCCGTTAGAATTACTGTTACAAGTGGTGTAGAGTTTTTTTCGTAATATATATCTGTCAAGATTTGTTTGGATTAATTATCAAAAACAAGAAGCTGCTTGAAATAAGTATTTCCTCTTTTTATACTCGTAGAAGCGTAACACAAATGATAAACAAGACAAACGTGATTAGTTAAGCTCCTTAAATGTATAATTTTATTGTATAATTCATCTCTGAATACTTTAATAACTTTAATTATGGCTCATCTTGATTATTTGATATATTATTTATTAGAGCCTGTGGTGAAGGTTTGAACAAAACGTTCTGTGGATTCGTGTCAGTTGTATACATGTTCAAGGTTTCTTCTTAGTCAGTTGACGTTGCTATGAGCTGCAAACGGTTGAAGATGTTGATTGACGATTAAAGAAAATCACAGTTTTGCACAATATTGAACCTGCAACTGTAAATCTAATTCTTACATCTTTCGATGTCCGTAGCTTTGTTTCCGCATCACTGATTTCAATAAAGTTTTTAGCACATATGTGTAGACGTGGGTCTACAAAACGTGTTTTTTGAATTTTCATTGCAGACTCGAATAGTGCGACTGTAAAGGATGACTTTGACTATTTTCTTTTTGCAGTTCTGGCCAATCCTAAATTTTTCTATATGTTTTTATACCTCATTTAATAGACTGGTTCTTCTCGTTTCTCAGGTGGAATCGTGTCGTTTCACCTAATTTTAAAGAGATTATTCTGTTTTTGAAAGCGTTCAAAATCTAAATATTGATGAGAGTGATCGTACATTTTTGTAATAAGTGATATCTTATTTGTTAATTAGGGAAGATGAATTAATTCGTTTCACAAATTTTCGATTCTTTGGATGTAATAATTCATTCTTAGAGACTAGTTCTTAAAATGAACTAAGTTCAAAACTAAGTTCAATTAAATCTTTATATATCACGTATTAATAAAATGGGAATATTTATGCCATTTTATATTTTTATGAATGTAATAAAAGAAGTTATACTAGAGCTATATGTGTTATTATCCCTAAATATGAACTACTTGCACGCTTGTTTCAATCACTAAATATTTTAACACATACTTTACTTTGAATATTTTGTATATACTTGTATATTATGTATATTCTGTACATTTTTGCACTTTTAAATTTGCGATAAAAGCATGAATATTCTTAGTTTATTTATTTATTATTTAGTTTATTTTTTTAAGATCGTATTACAAACTGAAATTTTATCAATGATCAAAATAAAATCATTGAAATATAATTTGGCGACTTACTATCTACCTGAAAAATTCTGAATCCTTTATTTTAATCTCCCTGTGTGTACAAATCAAAATTTCCATATGACACACTCTCGCAAAAAATACAGTTTATTTTAATCAGTTTTAATGACCTGTAACAGATTTTACAATCGCGAAGGAATATCAATGAGACGCGAACTCTCAAACGAATAATAAAAAATTTTCAGCCGTTTTGTATGCACGCAGGCCACGTTTGGAATGTTTTTCATAGAATTTCCTCGGTTCCGGCGAAAACATATTTTTATAATCAAGATACCGTATTGAAAAAAAATATAAAAAATATAAAAATATTCAAAATATGATGCCAACCGAAGCGAACGATTTCCCGTGAAAAGCGTTTTTTGTAAAAACGTGCTCGCATTACGGATTCAATTAACACTTCGTTTACAATTTATTAAAACGATCGTTTTGTTTTTTATTTGCACATCATCGTACAAAATTTGGCAGTTATGTTTTTTCTGATGCTTTCTGAGTGAATTATGTAACTACGAATTTGATTTAACCACACTTTTGTAACTGATATTGCGCATCTTAGACAAAATTTTTAATCAAATATTTAAATAATGGTAAACAGTTGAATACAAAAATGTGTTTCATTTTAATATAATTCTATTTTATTTATTCCCGATAGGAATTTAACTTGCTTATTTTAGCCAATATTTAGAAAATACTTGAAATTAAAATACAATTATTATATATTACTTAGAAATAGTGTTTGTTTAATATAATTTCGCTTTATTTACTCCAAATAGAAATTCATCTCACTTTTTCGATCGAATATTTAAAAGACACTTGAACAGTTAATATTTAATAAAAAATATTTAATAAAAATAAGTGTACAAAATTATGTTTTATTTCCAAACGTATTTTCGAAACACTTTTATTTACTTCGAACAGGAATTTAACTCGTTTTATCTAACATATAAGTTTGGTAAGATCTAGTTTGCTAAAATTTTTGAAAATCTAACAAATCAGCTTTTAAAGAAAAAGGGAAACTTTTGAAGATACGAAAAGTATGTCGATCTATTTTTATATTGTGAAATACACGCCGACCTCCCTCTTGTCGCTCGATTTATGAGCATGAAAATCGTCTCGAATTCCGCTTATTTCGTCGTTTGGAGACAATTTTGTACTTTTCGGTGGTTCAAATATCGCCAGGAAACAAATCGCCTACGAAAATCACGAGGAATCGACGCCTCTGCTTACGTAACATGGGATTAATCTCGAAAATGCTAATAATGGATCCAGTTGTTACACTCTATGTAGATTTACGATTCATAATTTAGCGTCTTTGCTACGTGACTTTTGGGAAAATGTACTGTGTTTTGTAAATAACTTATACATGTAAATAAAAAATTGTTGTCTGAAATAAATAAGCTGTCTTTTGAGATTCTTTTGTAGTAATGAATAGAGTGTGAATATTCATACAAATTTATAATTTTACGAATATAATTGAGATAATCAAATCTAGATAGAAATTTGTTTTACCTATTAAACATCATAACAAATACCACGCTTTGGTTATTTCACATACATATTTTTGTGTATATTATGTGTATATTGTGCATTTTTGTACCTTAACATTTCTCATAAATTCATAAAATTCTGCAGTCTAGTAATGAGGTTATGATTTATTATTTATCTACAAAAAATGTGTCTTCTTTTTATTGCATAATAATCTCATTTCTGTCATGAGAATACTTTAACCTTTTATCGTGTATATCGTTGTGTTCGATTTATAGAAAAACGTTGTTCATAAAAAACATATTCGAAATTATATGCATTTACAGGTATTGAATTTTATCAAATATCGCTCCTATTCTAGAAAACAAGAGTGAAGGGAAAATGAACGAATGAGTGTTTATTAAAATATTATTTATTAATATGCCTACCAAATTCTTACTACTTCTTTCATGGCTCAACAGAAATTATTATTGTTTCGTTTGGTCTTATGACATTTAATAATTTACTGAAATATTTACTTGTTTATTGATTAATTCGGGAAATTTTTTTCACGGGCTTTGTTTATTACGATAAAGTAATTTCAAGAATATGTTCAGCATACAAATATCGGAAGTTATTGAATTCATTTGCAAAACATAATAGAACAAAATAATATTTCATGAAATAAACCATATAAATACATATATAAGTGACAATCTTTGATATTTTGTTAAGAAAACAAAAACGAACCTATTATGAGGCTTAATACGAATGCAAGAATTCTGAGTTATAATAAAAATATATAATTTTCACCTTTAATGAAATAGCTAATAACAATAGAGCTATTTGTAACACTACACTTTACTAATATTGGATCACAATTTCTATAGTAATCATTATTATTATATTATTGATACATCGCTTATTTGCTGTAATGATTACATAACCTAAACTTTGGAGTTTTTAAACCATCTTTGCTTCTTATTCTAAGAATCATGTAAATAAAAGTCAATTTCTTACCACGACGAATGTCATAAGTGGTTTTGGAAAATATTTGAGCTTGATCAGATACCTTAATTAGGTTCTAAATTCTAATTTAAATATACGGTCATTCTTCAAATTGTCAAATTTATTTTCTTATAGTGTCAAACTTTTAACAATTAACAAAAGAGGAACGTTAAACGACATATAAAATTCGTAAATTTCGTCAAATTCGTATTAAAATATCAATACAGAAGCAAACAAATCGATATTCGCAAAACGAGTCAAAACTCTGTAGGTACAATTCAAAACTCTAGAAGCCTGAAACAGTTTCAAATTACTTCAATGTTGCACACCAATTCAACGTAACCTAATCCAAATATAACTCAAATTTAATCCAAACCAACCAAATTTTTACTCACAACCAGAGAGCCAACAATCTAGGTAAAAATGTTCCATCGCTTCAAAGTTACGCTTTTTAAAATCGTTCCAATTTAACTTAATCTAACCTAACCTAAGTGAAATTAAATAGAATCCATTTTTCCACAAATTCAAAGTCTTCCGAATCGAATATTTAGACAAATACGTTCTAATTACTTCTAATTATTCCAAAAATCTGCAAATGAAAAATTATTCGTGTTTAACCTAACGCAACGTACTTTAAGTAAAATGAAATGAAATTCGCCTTCACAGTACAACATAAAATTCTTCTAAGTCAAATGTGCAGCAAAATACCTTGTGTATATGTCGCGCGCGCGCGAGCGCACGCACGCACGCACGCACGTGTATAATAATATATAATATATATAAATATATGTATAATTGTTTCGAAGCTTCACAGACAAAGAATCATTCTTGTAAGACGGTTTGCCATAAATTCCTGTGACGCGGTTTGATAGCACTCTAACGACGTAATTCAAGACAATCGCGTTACATAATGTTGGTCTCGATATGGAAAAGCGTGTGCACGGGTATATTGCTCTTAATACTAACTCATTCGCTAGCTCCTCGTCTCCACGCTTTCCGAAGATGCGAGCGAGCGTAACCACGAGTCGCCCGCTCGCTTATGAGCGGATCGTAAGTAAAGGTGCGTTTAAACCAAAGGGATAAGAACGTAAAACGGGAGCAGGGACATTCGTTCGTCCTCGTTTGATGCAAATGAACATCGAGCAATCTGTTTATAAACTTTTTTACATCGAAAGAGCTTCTTCGTACGAACGTGTTCGTACGAACGTTCGTAGAGATTAGATGGAACATCTAAAATGTTTAATATGTACGTAGTTATTTCCAGTTCAGTCTCTGTCGGACTCGTGACAGCAATATCTGATGAAGAACATTGTAATTATAAGTATATTCTTATACTGGGTGTGGCTGAATATATATACAACCGGGCATGAGATAATTCCTTATGAAAAAGTAAAAAGGCTTAGTTTTCAAGGAAACCGAAAATTTACCAACTATGCTTGAATTTGATTAATTATCGGCTAGGTATGAGCAGAAGGTAATATTATATACACAAATAAGTAAAAAATATGAAATAAAATTTTTCCGTTAAAAGTTTCATATTCACATACATAACAACAGTTTGAACATGTTAAGTTCAAAATTGGCCCGTATATGATAACTTATTTTTTTCATAACAAAGCGTCTTGTGACGCTTTGTATGTTATTCTCCATTTTCGACTTATTTTCATACGTAGAATAACTTCCTGCCGATTATTTATTCCTGTCCAGGCCAGAATGAGCTACTTTCAGTTCAAGTATACTCGATAGATTTTCATACTCAAATTTCTTGAAAAGTAAACTCTGTACGAAAAATATAGAGGTATTCTTTTCTTATTTTTTCATAAGGAATTACGCTCGAATGTTCGACGAACAATCACCAAACGACGAAATATTCGCTTGTCTGGTCTAAACGCACCTTAATAAGCCGATTTCACTATAGAGTCTGCGTGAAAGTCAGGACGTCCGGTCCTTCGTGACGAGCGCAAGAAAATCCTACTCGCCTTTACAAGCTGTTATTATTGTTGTTATTATTGCATTATGTCGTGTCGAGTGGACTTAGTGCAATAATTTATCGCGTTCATGGTATTTTTCTTCGGTACATCACGAACGTTGCACTTACGGTTACTTTGCGGTATTTAATGTTACCCAAGTGTTTGGCGCATTGTTCTGATATTGAAATGGTAACCGAATATACATAGTGGCAAATTATCTCACTTTTACAGAACCCTTATCACATTTTATGTATAGAAAGTGAAATCGTTCAGGTACAACTCCTAAATAAATCTAATAGATTCTAAATAGTGCTATTTTACATTAATTATACTGGCTACTGACTCATTTTAACACATGTTCTAAAATTAAATATATACAACACATATTTGCATATATTAATAAGATAAATTTCACTTTTAGTCAATTATGCATCAAATCCTTTATAAATTCTAATGATGCATCATTTTCAGCATATAACTCAATCTATCAACTGAATGCGATTATCGCTTTTATGAATGCTTCATTTCTTGAAATTAGATTACTGGAATCAATTGATTAATTAATACTACTTTTTCACTTTGTTCCATTTATATTTGCTGTAAAACATTGTAATTTTATTCAAATGCTCTGAGCTCTCACAAATTATTTTAAATGTTCCATTTTTTAAATATTAATTATTAAATATTTTTTATATTTACACCAATTTATAACAAACTTGTAATTGCTAATTATATTATTATCAATTTTTAATAATTGAAATATGAATGTTTTGACCAATCTAATGAGATATTCAATTACGAATTCTAAATTATCTATAAAAATTAACAGATCTAATTCCACAATTTACAAAGTTATACTAATATAAACATTCCTGGATATTAAGGCTTAAACCAATCATATTCTATAATCTATTTATAATTTTATAATCTTATAGGATTATGAAAGAAGTATAGATTTTAAAAACAAAAATTATTTGTCAAGACAGAAACAAGATTTTGTAACAAACGTACCAATCTATATGTAAGGAGTTAATAAAAGAACACTGTTTATATTTAATGTTAACTATAAAACAAGAAATTGATAATTGCAGAAAAGCATTGCATTATTTTGTCTGTATAATTATTACAAATTTTATAAATGTCGCCTTTTTTAATAAAATTTTATATACGTAGTTTTATACACGACACTTCAAAATATCGTATATGTTCACAGTTCTACAGTATGTTCAGTTCAGTACAGTATGTACAGTATGTTTTACAGTTCGAAAATTCTTGGTACGGAGCTGCTATAATTTCTTTATTTATAGTTTTTTCCAAAATAAATCAGGCATTGAAAAATTGTCGAGTTAGAACAGAGAATGTTTTATGTTACTCTTCCCAAATATAAATTTATTTAAAATAGCGCACGTGAATGTTTCGATTATTCATGATTAGACTGCGGATTTTTATGCATTTATGAGAAATTTCAAAGTACCAAATGCACAGTAATAACAAGAATATACAAAATATACAAAATACCTAAAATATACTATGCTTTAAAATATTTACTGGATAAAGCAATTTTCTATTTATATTTTTAATTATGTTTATAAGATCATAAATTTGCATAAATATTCACGATCTATTCATGACTATTCATTCATCAAATCTTCTTAATACTAAATGTACGTAATTTATAGTGAATAGTTCTTCTTGTGATATGTCTGATAGTTCACAGTAAATCAAAAGTTAATGATCGCTCTAATAATTAATTATCGTGCCAAACTCAAACTACAAAAACACACAAAGAACATCTATTCATATGCACCACCCATCCATTCCATATACATATATATATACATATAGCTAACAGTATATGTATGTAAAATGTTTGTAAAATTTACTCGATGCTCTTTTCAACATCCTGTACGATACACATTTTAGACCAAAAAGTACGAATATTACTATAATTGAAATAGCTGAAATTCGAAGAAGTATTAATTATTTGATAAAGTTTGACGAACATTTGACGACCACAGTGCAACACAATTTGCGAATATTCAACAACCGCATGATTCCTCTTATATCTACAACTGTAATTCTACATGTACGATCTCACTGTCTGCATTATAGGTGCACCCACGTCGCCGTCATCCTGACCTGCCCGAGAAATCCTCATGAAAGACTGGGAACTCAGTACTCAGAATAGCATCGGTATTGTAGCCATTTCTTTTTTTATTTTTCTCCCCTTCTTTTTAAATAGCTCGCCATTGATCGCGGTTATTACGTTATTTTACGATTTGTTACTCTTTTTGCTGTAACTATTTTTTCTTCCTATCTTTTTTCTCTTTTCTCTTTTTTAATTAAAATAGTGGTGATGGTAAATGAAAAGTGTTGTTGACACACTAGATAAGGGTTGACGATTTTATTTTAGTAATTTGCTGACAGAAATATCCTTAATTTCTATAATTTTTCCTTTATTTATTCAAGTTTGATAGTTTTAATTAATCTTTCTATTCGGGCTTCTCTTTTCTTTTTTGAGTTGGTATAGTACTATGCTTTAATGTGTCAAATATTTGACTGTATTCGTAGCTTATTGCGTAAAACATTTTCGCGATACACGTGGCGGACGGTGAATTTCTTCTAGGAGGCTGGATGAATTTCTAAATGCAATTCGCACGAGGTAGGTCATCAAACTCATCTATATGGTTTTTCTGTCACGTATTTTTTGAAGGCACGTATCACGTGTTTGATTTTTATAAATGGAAGTGTTTGAAACGTAAAGCTAGTAAATGGATAGTAATAATTTTATGTAACTAAAAACTTAACATATTTAGACAATTTCGTAGAATTCACATATTCTTAAGTATTATAAATCAAATTTTTCTAATCGAGAAAACAATCGTGTTATTGATTCGATTCGAATGTAACCATAACTTGATTTAACTTGATTTAAAATTTTGTTATATTTAATATTTTCTACATAATGAATTTGATAGTGAGATATTTTGTACAACAAAGTAGCTTAATCAGATAGTTAATGTGAATATAAAAAATTAGAATGAAATACGAGGAAGTTGGTATTCAATTTGTACATAATAAATATTCCTATACGTGATATCTTTCCTTAAGTATATGTAGAAATCAAGGATAACGCGCAAGCAAGTATTTGCAAATAAAATACATATAATTCTTTTTGTGAAATTTTGAGTGATGTGATTATATAATATTGTAGCACTAATTTCAAGTATCATAAATTCTAGTTTTTTTAATTGTAACTGTCACTAAATTTTCTTTTTGCTTGTATAAAATTTCCACAAATACGCGCTTATGAAATTTGAGCAAAAATCACTTTTTTTAATACGGTCGTTAGCTCACAGCTATTGAATACATATTGATGTTAATAAAATTGATAATTGTGTGTGACTGTTTATATCACACATACACACAAATATGCAATAGCTGTAGCTTTGCAATATTGTAGCTTCTCTGTACATTTTCAAATTTGTTTCAATTCATACGAAGATAATCATTAAGTATTGTTGCAGTGCTAATGAAATTTCAAAATGTTTCCATATAGGACACAGAATATACTCATAAAAAATTTTTACAAGCAGTGGAATACTTTCGTGACCAACTATACTTCCTCTATGATCATAGAATCTATGCATCATATAATGAATTATTCCGTGTAAAGTTATGTTTGGCAATCTAAGGATAAGTCAACTCTATCTTCCCAAACTCTCTTAAATTCCACAACAATAAGAGACTAACTTTGAACGATTTGCTTAACTTTTTGGGACATAGAGGGATGAAAAGTGTTCCACCCCTTAGTGCTTATATTTATAAGCATATGAAATGTTTTTCATTCCACTTCAAAATATTAAGATAACTTCAAGCACAGCGATTCACAATATATCTCTCGATTTCGTTTTGTCACAGATATAACTAACACGCGTTTAATAGACGCATAGGAAGAAGAATATATTGATCTAGTCACTACGTGGTCAAAACTTATCCATTCGTAGTTTTAAATAAAATTTCTGTGCAATCAGAGTCCTTTTTTGCCTTAAAAAGATTCTGTGCCTTAAAAAGTTAAACTCGGGTATCCGTCGAAAAAACTAAACTAGGCTATTATGCTATGCTATGATAGGTTTACAAATATTTGCTTCAATACGTAATATACGAAACCGTTTCCGCCAAAAACTAAGCTAATTGTAAGCTGTGCTGTACAAGAATGAAATAGATGAATACGAAATAGATAAAACATTGTTGGTAGAAATTGTGGAACCGTAAACTTCGTGTATTTATAGACTCAAATATTTTTGAACTCGACACAGCACAGCTTAGTTTTGCGGTGGATCACCAGCTTTATTGTCTTCTTTTACCCCAACTTTCTTTCGTTCTTTAACCAACCAAATCAATCACTCGAAAACATATCGACACTCTGTATATCTATTCAACAAAACCTCAAACCTGCCGTGCTTTCCCAGAATCTCTCTCTCTCTCTCTCTCTCTCTCTCTCTCTCTCTCTCCCCTCTCTCTTTCTCTCTCTCTCTCCCTCTCTCTTTCTTTCTCTCTATCTCTCTCTCCTCCCCTCTCTCTTCTTCCTTCAGAGCGAGACTGGCCGCAACCGCGAATTACTTCGCAATTTCCCGAAATTGCGCAATCCGTGCAGGCTAATGGCCACCAGGTTGTTGCTGGTCGTTCTGGCATGGGTGGGGAGGCGTTGGCAATGGTGGGGAAAATAGTGAATAGAGAAGAGGGGTTAACGTTGGACGATAGAGAGTTGAAGGGATGGACTACGGCGGAGGCCACGGGGGAGGCGACCATTAATTAAGCAAAATCATAAACCCGGCCAACCGAGAGAACCGTGGTTGCATTGAAAAATATAAACGATCCGGCAGGCCCGTTACTTTCACGAACAAGATCCGCGCACCGGTGTTTAGCTATCGGTTGGCTGGTGCAGCCGAACAGAACTGCGGTACGCGATGCAGTTTGCGTCGGAGAGGGATTTTATCATTGGCACCGTTGCCGCGCCGATTGCGGTTTTAGCTCTTTCTACGTGTGTATTGGACATATCAAAGTTGCAAATTGAGAGAATTACAGGGAGTAACAAAAGTATTTGCATGGTAGTCTGCTATTCCTCTTAATCACTTGGCGCACAATATATCTGAAATTAGTTCGTCATTGTATACTTTGGAACAATGTTATGCTAAACTAAGAATACTTATGCAACTTCATATTTTTTGGAACATAATTAAAAGAATGGAATCTCAGTGGAAAATGCTGTAATCTATTAAATATTATAACGAGTACTATACATTGTATATTTCATATATCCTTGCGTATTATGTGAATTTTGTGGATTTGTGCACGTTCAAATTTTTCATAAGCGCATAAAAATGCACAGTTTATTTACTACGAAAAAAAACAAAGAAAGATTAAATATATATTTGTCAAAGAAGAAGTGTCGCTTTTTCACATCCTGCCACCCTCTGCTCGATTGACCAACACATTCCAAATTTTTTCTATAAAATTCATTGTATATATACCTGTTTTGCTTTTATTTTCTTTCTTTTTATTTTCTATTTTTATTCTCAGTTTTTGTGTGTTTATAAATAGTAGATGGGGTTATTTTTCGGACGATAGAGATTGAATGGCGGTTCCGTCGAGCGCGCTTTATCCTATTATACTCTCGTGTTTTGTTGGTTTTCTTTCTTTTCTATTTTTTTTTTTTTTTTTTTTTTTTTTTTTTTTTTTTTTTTTTTTTTTTTTTTTTTTTTTTTTTTTTTTTTTTTTTTTTTTTTTTGTTTTCCCTCGATTGGTTTTGTTCACGGTATTTAGGTATCGGTTTAACGAGATCGGTTTTGAGTTTCGGTCGAACGGTCGACGCGTTGAACATCACGTTATTAATGAAATTGCATTGTCCGGTACGAGAAGGCGATGACAGTTTGTAGATTTATTAAATCGCGCTTGTTGGAGTATTTAGATGATCGCGTGTGTACGATTGTTTGCTGTCTATGCTATGATAAATGCATAAGGCAAATGCATAAGAAAGCAAGTGTTAAGACGACCTCTTCCACATAATTCAGCTAACATTATTAATAAAATTTTATAAGTCACAGGTTATAAATCATTAGTATTAACAAATTCTTTTGTACGATATAAGGACAATAACTTTATATACAGGTTATCCTATGTAACTAGGACTAACTGCAGTTCTGAAATACGGTGAAACATAAAAAATAAATTTTAGGACAAAATTAAACAGTTTCGAATAATACATGATCTGGCCTATATATTTTTAAAATTGGAAGGTCATCTCTATTTTTTAAATAGATTTATAAATTTTTTTATAAATAAATCGATGCGTTTTTTTATTCTCTGTATTAAAGTATAAGGAAATTTGCATCTGAAATACAAGTTTAAAATACAATTCAATTTAAATTTCATCAGATTGAGTGTATGACAGATAAGGGAAATATGAATATAAAAGTACTGCGTCTTTCTTTGTCTCTCATACGATAAGTTCTGTAAAATTAAAATCGATATATCTTTAAGCTAATCAATTTTCGATCTAAATACCTTATAATACTTTCCTATAGAGATATAAATCTATTTGAAAAAATAGAGATGGTTTTTAAATATTCGAAACGTCATACATCATTCGAAACAATTTAATCTCGCCAAATGAAATTATTTTCTTCTCTTATTTACCGTTTCAGGGCTATAGCTTGCCTCAAATTGCGTGTGGGATATTCTGTATATGAAGATACGAAGGTCACAGAAAAACAATATGATAAGTAAATTTCTGTTGATCTGATTTTAGTATCACTTCACGATTAACCCCTTAACCTACAACTACGGGCATAGCCCGTAGTACGATGATCGGGCCAAACGTAAATATTACGGGCATAGCCCGTAGTAGATGATCGGACCAATCGTAAATATTACGGGCATCGCTCGTGGTACGTACCACACAAGTCGTGCGAATGGCTCGAAGGCTACGCGAGCTTGTTTACGTTTTCGGCCCAAAAATCTCGAACGTAAATCGTAGGTTAAGGGGTTAAGGTCCAGAAATGTAACTTTTAAAATTATCTGATAAATTGGTGAAATTTTATGAACCGCAGAACTGTAATTGTTGATAAAAATTAGAATAGTTATTTGAAATTTTTTATTTCTCCAATTATCTTCATCTGTCAATTCTTATCAAAACTAAGTTTAAATATTAATCTTTATAGCACTCTTTCATTGTAAATGATTTTCATATTATTCAAGAAGTTAACAAAATAATAAAAGCATTAGTAAAATAAAAAGAAGAAAACAATATATATATATATATATAAATATTAAGATAACTGACAAAAAATTGAATCTCGGTTATAAATGCAATAACACGGTGCTTCATTATGCATTATCAGAAAGTGGAACACGTTGCGCCACTTATTAATCGTTATACCTTTCTTATCGATTCTATGTCTCTTAGATGTGCTGGAACGATGAAGAAGAAGAATGGGGTTCAGAAATGATTAATTGCGCTCATTAGTTGCCGAGATTTATTGTTTTGTTGCATTTGAAACACTAAAACGCATATTGAAATATTCTAATTGCACAAAAATTCTTATTTAATGATTGATTTCATTCTAAACACTCGTGTTGCCTAGGCAAGTAGGTTATTGAATCTAAAGACATATTACTCTATTCACTTGTTAATAACTGTTCATTAATAAAATATAATAACACCTTTTCTTTATTAGATCTATTTATTCTTTATTTCTTTCTTTCTTTAATTTATAATTCTTTACTAGATCTATATACATACATACACGGAATCACGAAAGTATTCGACCACTTGTAAATATCTTCAATAAATATATTCTATTTGTTAAACATTTTGAAATTTCATCAGCACTGTTTTGAATTTTTCATTAGCACGGCTATCATGATCATATTGTTAAAATTTGAAACAAATCTGAAAATACCTATATGAAGAAATTACAAGATATTTGAAGGATATAGAGCGTCTCAGTAACTCTGTTGCAAAGAGATCATTTTTTTTTTTAATGATGTGAGGAATGAATTGTTTGGTTCAAAGGGACACATATCATAATGTGAAATAATCATATTTCATAGTCCTTTTTCATGGTCATATTTTTAGGCATTTAGATGTTTCCATAATTTTTTAAATTAATTTTGTATTTTTTTATATACCAGCCTATGCGATTTTCTTATTTCTTGTACAAAATTATTAAAATATTTGTGTCTAAATATGTTTAATTTTATTCGAAACATCTAAATATGTTTAATTTTAATTTTGTAAAACTTTATATATGAAAAGAAGGAAAGACGCCTTTATGTCTTCCATGCAAGACAAGAAATTGAAAAATTTTTGTGAAATTAAAATTTAAATATCTTAAATTAAACATGTCTACACACAAGTAGCTTAATGCTTTTGTCTATGGAATAAGAAGAACGCATTGATGTATATGTAATGAAGCAGAGTTTATAATAAAGTGAAACATAAGAGACAAGATTTTTCGTGTAGTTTTGATATAGGCGATTTAGTACGCAAAAGCAACGAGTGGCAAGCGTAACCGTGCTGTCAATTTCCTCTTCGACCGTGGTCGTTTTTTAACAGACAGAGCGAGCACCGGTAATTATCGAGCAAGCTAATTGCCTGGACTATTTCTTGCGATAACTTCATCGGCAGGGATCCGATCGGACCCAATTACGAATCCCTCAATGTATTACCGGTGTGTATCTTGTTCCGATTCCCCGTGATACGTATACCTGAAAGAAACAGCAAAAGGAGGCGAGGGGAAAAGCGAGGTAGAAAGAAAAAAAGAGAGGAAAAGAAATTGAAAGTAAAAATTACCGGTCTCACTGCCTAAACATAGTGACCGCTGCGGTTGGTTGGAGAAAAATGGCCGATATATTCTCGACTACTGGTGGCTGGGTTACGTGGTCTGAAAGGCGAGCGTTAAAATAGTCGACGGATCATGTAAACTGGAAGGTGGATAATTTGTTCGACTAAAATGTTGAACAGAGGACTGTGGTGATGCGTATATTGGTTGTTAGTATTTATGTATTGCTTGTGTGTTGCATTTTTTCGTTTTGTCGATGTCTGGTAAAGGATATTATTAAGATATTTATATATTATTCGGATAGTAAGATATTTACATCATGACATGTTACTTTAAATTTGATTGACTTTTTAAATAATTCGTTTATTGTCGGACACATTTTAAACTTATTTCACAATAGTAATCACCTTCTTTTTCTATTCAATCGCATATTTTTCTCGAAGAAAACACTTTCAGGTGAACTTTTCAGAATAATGCAGATCAAAAGACAAATTTTTAAAATTAATTCAAATTAATTCAAATTAATGGTTCGACCGATTAAAGTTGGTACTAATTTGTAAATCTTAATTAAGAAATTTTATATTTTACATAGTGAAACCCATCGATGATATTTATCGTGTAAGATATAGAATTCAGATAAAAATTTAATATCTTGAAAACATCTAAATTAAATGTATCCAAAACTGACGTGGTTATCTACGACTCAACGATACCAACTGAGAATTAAAATTCCTATTAATATTTGCTTCACGTGACTTCAGTTTCACAAGTTACAGAATAGCGAACCAATTGCACACAGTGTTCCTGTTACAACTGATAAAACGCAAGAAACACAAGAAACAGTTTCCGTTCGATCGCCGAAAGATCGAAAAAGAAACGATGCGCGTAAGAGTCTAATTACGCACGTATTAGACAAATTTACCAATCGTAGAAATAATCGCGCGTGTACATTGAAACCGGACATGGTGCTCGTATCGAGAATACGTATATTAGCCGGTGTACTGCGCAGCGGAGAGGCAGGCTGAGGTGTATCGAGGTCGACCGGTTCTCTAACAGCCGTCAGCCGTTAAGGGACATTGCGACACACGCGCAAACCATGGTTCTCCATCGTTTTCTCTCTTTCTCTCTTTTCTCTCGCCTTTTGCGCCACGCGAGCCAGAGAACTCCGAGAACTGCGAATAAATTGTTATTAACTCGACAGTGCCACTTGCCCTTTTGCCTCTTGTGAGACCTCAACGATTTAAAGAACTTTTTAGATAAAGTTAACAACGAAGCTAAGAACTAACTAGACCAGATTCGAATCCTCTATAAGTATTTCGTAATAAAGAAGAGATAACAAACTAATATTAGGATATTTACTTGTATATCAGCTGACTTTTTTAATATGTGAGCGCAGTAAAGGATACTGGGGTCTTCATGCGATTTTTTAGTTATGTGCCTTTTCCTTTCCTCTCTCTCTCTCTCTCTCTCTCTTTCTCTCTATATCTCTTCTCCTCTCTTTGTTGACGGCTGCTGCGCCGCGCGAGTCCAAACATTCTGATTGTGAAAATTGCAAAGAAATTGTTATTCGTCCGATAGTATCACTTGCTTGTCCTTTTGCCTAGTACACGATCTCAACGATTTGAGAATTCAATCTTTCAGATAAAATTATTTATAATTTTAATTATATTTATTATTATTATTATTTGCTATATATTATAGTAATTTTAGTAAAAATTAATTAATTAATGGACTCA
Source organism: Bombus pyrosoma (assembly GCF_014825855.1). NCBI lineage: Eukaryota > Metazoa > Arthropoda > Insecta > Hymenoptera > Apidae > Bombus > Bombus pyrosoma. The sequence goes on along the minus strand of NC_057773.1, from coordinate 372,758 downwards.
AGTACCAAGCAAACTAGATCCGAACCGTTTGTTAGAATCTCGTGAGAAAGAGACGATAAGTAACTAACTAATATCAATGAAGAAGAATTTTAAAAAAGTAGTACTCGACGCCTATAAAGCGAACTAAAACGGAATATTTTCGTACAAAACAATTAAAATTGCAAAAAAACATCTTGGATCTTAATTAACGTTTGAAGAAATCAAAGGTATAATTGTTAAAAGAAACAGCATTTTGATATCTTCGTCGTAGAACATGCAAGATGAAATTTACTTTTAAAAATTAATATACAGTAAAAAGATTTGCATCTGATAATATCAAATATCATAGAGCAGTTTTGTTATTTAAGGGGTTCGTCATTCTCAGCTCGTTTAATTGTCAAGCCGTTGATAAAATAGAAAAAATTCTTTCGAATGGATTGAGAGTTGCAGTTGATAGAGATACCATAGTCTCTTGTAATTTTAATAACAATGCCTAAAGTCACTTAACACTTCGACGAATCGTGTGTTTGATTTTGATATAATTAATATGATTTTAATTACAACAATATAATTTCACATATCTGTTGATTACGAAAGAAGATCATAAAGTACTGCTTCCGATTTATCATTAATTGGCATATTTCAGTATTCAGTAAAATTTGAGTATTGTTAATAAAAATCGATAAATTGGATTCGAATCCACTACAAGTATTTAGAAAACAGAAGCGGTACATCCAAGAAGACTAGAATCTAAACACAACAGATTTGAACCTTGTGCGGGTACTTTAGTAAATGAAGAAAGGACTCCCAAGGGGAATCAAACACTGCCCGAATAGGTTCGAAACTTTACCATCACCTTACTAGAAATTCGCTTAAAATCATTTTTCTCCTCTATTGCTCTTAAATCGTTGCAATTGCGAACGTTCAACTAAAATTTCCAGGAATCCCGTTTATCGTCTATAATTCTACAGAATTTAGCTTTTGTTAGAAGAATTCACTAAAACGGCAATGCCTTCTATTTCTCGTCTTCTTGTTGTTTTATGTTTATATTAATAAAGAGTAATGTCGGAAATAATAGATTCAAGCCTTCTGAATAAAATAATACACAAATGGAAACAATTGTCAGATATTTTATGATTCTGCGATGATTGAAACAAGATTTCTAATTTATTAATCGTTAATCTAATAATAATAATATGTGATTGAATGTTGTCGTATAATTGATCAAAGAATATTTCTTGTATGAAACTGAGTAATAAAATAAATTCTGTAGATCATATTTGATTATAGAAATCTAAAGGTATTATAAATTATAAATATATAATTATATATTTAATATTAGAATATAATAATATAATATAATATGTTATTAATAACTAATAAAATTAGAACGGATGTGAAAAAATTAATAATTCGTTTAGATATAAATAACAAAGGTAAGATGAGATATCGAGGGAATGATATTGATGCAAGTTACGCCAGACAATTAAAATCTTGATCGTTGGTTGAAATTATTCCAGTTATTTATGAGATCATATTAAAGTCATAGCATGCGTGAATGGAATTGAAACCTTCAGATGGCAAGATAAAAAATTATTGAATCATTTGAAAAAGTGAAAGGTTGAAGGACGTTAATTGGAACTTACACATATAGGATTATTTCTAATATGTGGTAAAATTGAAGAAGAATAACATATCATTGGTAGTCAAATATTCGTTATTAGAATATAAACACTGTAACAGAAAAAGATGATGATGACATCATGAATTTTCACAATTAATTACATTATTAATTAATTTTATATTATCACAATTATTCTTTTGATTGATTTTAAGAATGCGTATTTTTTCCATTTTTATGATCAAAATGATTTCAAAATTATCGATCGTTCTAATTTTAAATATGCATTTCATTTTTCGTAAAACTTTATCGATCTATGATTTATTTTGTGAAAACTTAATAGATAATATAAAAATAGATAATTCCCTTTTCGATATCGTTCGATTGTAGGTAACGATAATAGTTTCAGTTAATGTTTTATTCTCATTTCTATTTTATATTTTACGTGATAAATGATATTTGTGATTTGTATACGTATAGTATATATATCATATAAGTATAGAATAGAAATTAAGAAATAATTAATTAATGGTATAAAATAATAATTTAATATTAAGGAGTAACAATTTGATATTATTTAGGAATCTAAGGTATAGAATACAAATTATAACACAACAGACTTTAAAATTGAATAACTTAACTTGAAATCTTGTTCGTCATTTGCAAATTGAAACTAGAAAATACTAGACTATTCCTTTTATCAATGATAACGTACTAAAGTACTTTTTTTTAGCTAGACTATAACGTAAAAATTAGATTATGAACAAAAGTAGATACAATACGTTCCCTCTTTCTGGTCTTCATATGGAAATAACTAAATTAAACTAAAGAGCCATGATTAAGTTTATTGATGCTTGTAAGCTTTAAAGTACTGAATATTACGCTATCATAATTAATCAATTCAAATTATCCAAATTATATATAGTAATACAACCACTGTTCTCAATTCAACGTAGCATAATTAAACAAGTAAATTTGATTATTATCAGCACTTTTAGGTAACTCAGTTGTCTCAATACTCAAGTTGCTTCGTTGAAATTAATTATTAATTAACATTACACTTTTCCTTATGAAGTACCTTGCAAAATGATACGGTAAAGTGAGTATGGTCAACATATGGTTTCATTAAAGCTATAATTAGAGCCGAGAACTTTATGAATAACCATTTCATAAAAACGAGTTCCAGCGAAATATATATATGTACATATTGCCTAAAATTGCCTAAAAGAGTCCCCATCAAAGAAAGAATTCAAACGCGATATTACATAAAATTTTCTCTTTTGAATGAAAAAACGATGGTTTAAACATAGTGTCAGATAAAATTGTCTTCTTTGAGGAAAACTACACAAGACGGAAAAAAAAGAAAATTCAAATATAATATTATCTACATTATGTAACACTGTTCCCATGCTCATGGAAAAAGTTGATAAGTATTATGTAATATATTATGTAAAATTCTTTTCTTCAATCATAAAAATTTCATAAAAAAGTTACATTCTGCAAAACTCTTGAATTATACCATTTACCATCATTACATTGTACATCCTATAAACATAATAAGGCTATTTATGATAAAATAAAATTTCATTGTAAAGTTAACATGTTCTATGGTAAGAAATCTAATTGGAAACTATTTTACATCTCAATATCCGTTAAAAAATATGTGTACGAAAAGTATATGTTTATTTATGAAAAGATGAAAGAAATTAATATATAATTAAAAAAATATATAATATGAATTTCTTTTTCTGAAGGTGACTTTGGAAACTCTGGAACTATCTTCGAACTGTACGTTATGCAGACAAAAAAATTTTCCATCGATCTACTAACAACAAAATAATCTAAGCTCCAAGTTTGCATTACTTCGGAAAGTAATTGGAAGTATTATATTCCATATATTTCTCCGTTAGTTTACAATAATGTAAAATTAAATAAAGTTATATAAAATTTTGTTTTCAAAACAAAAAAAGAAATTCTTTTTTCGTATTTTCATCATCGCAAGAAGTTGTTAGTGTGTGCTAATTGAAAGTATTATAGAAAAGTTTGCATTCTTTGTTCACTGTTTTCCGCGGAAAATTGCCTCGAGTACGCGTTTAATCTCTAACAGTGGCACTGTTCCACGTTTTTCCAGCGGTACTTGCAACCATGTACTTAATACATATCTTCTTATCGTAAACACCTATCGTTGCGTTATTAAAAGGCGCGAGCATAGTTACGAAAAACAAACATGGCAATTCTATACGGTATTCCGGTTTCCCCTGTTGTAGTTCAATCGCACTTTCTCACAGCGCAGCGCAGCGTATGCGTAATAAACGACACGGTAAAAGATAGACTTTATGGAACTACCATATGAAAGCTTAAGATATTATTTAATGACAGATTCATTGTCGAAGAAAATTCGACACGATTGTAAAATTGGAAATTGTGAGTCAATTGTGGGTGGCGAAAAATTACGGTTTTCGAAAGCGAGACTCGTCCCATAAAAGTTTGAGAAGTTCTTGCTTCTAAATGCTAAAATGCTAAAAGTGCTGCTAAAATGATGAATTTTAGTTTCTTTTCTTTCTTGACAATTACGTCGATGTAGATGCCTTTGGAATAGTAATTCTAACTTTCATTGAGATTCAAATATAATTGTATATTTCTATTTTATTTTCGTCGTACTATTTTAATTATTAGATACTATTTATATATAGTAGATTTGATTAAGGGTAATGTTCATTTAAATTAACTGATAATAGTTATATTTTTTGCATATGTAAAATAATAAATATTCATTTGAAATATAAAATAACAATCGGACCTTTTTTCTAAATTATCCAAAGATTGCTTTACTTATGTAAATTTTCTAATAGAGATTTAATGAGATTCCATATAAGATGTTACGAGATTAAAAGTAGGTTCCATCAAACTTTATAATGTAATTCCATTAGTATAAAGATAAGGATTAACTAGAAAAAGAATAAATCTGCATATTTAATTTTAGAATCGAATGAAAAGAGAATGTTGTCTGTATAAAATTAATTAACACAGTATTAATATAAAAATAAAAATTTACAAATTCCTTTCATGAAATATTCAAAGTAAAAAGTCATGTCTCTTTATTGTTATCTTAATAATCATCCTTTCTAAATTACACAGATGCATTCGATCTGCTTGTACTTTTCTATCGTCTTTAATTGACCGTAATCATTTTGCTGGGAAATTATTGGAAGCAAAATGGTTGCGTACACGGATCACTCTATCGATAAATTAACAATTAACGATCCGCAACTACCACCTGCGGCGGGGTCGGAATTATGGTTGAATATCGAGCTCTGGCGCTGGAAATCGCGAATAGACTTAATACGGTATATTATAACAATCGCGTTGAATCGGCCGATTTAATGGCGACGCGGCGCGACGTCCTGCTCGCCGGGAAATCAATTTTGCATGCGGAAACGGAAAGAAATCGCATTCATAAGCGAGATTGATTCGACGATGCATGAAACAATTTTCAGATAACGTCCGGCGTAATCATTTTGAAATATTATATTCATTATGGATAATTATAATTGGCCACGTTCCACCGATCGAGATTTATGCTTATCGCTGTTTAAACGTCCTGTATAAGCTTCTGTTATGGTCGGGAAACATTATGGCCCATTTTGAATTTACGTGGATAGGCAGGATTTAATTTTCGATGCGAAGGAGGAAATTATTTAGAAGATGAAAATTTGTACTAACGTGTAATTTATATTAATTTTCAAGATTGTAAGATTTATAAGGAGAAATGGAAGAATTGTAAATTATCCTTTCTATAAATATCGTTGGGAAAATATTAGTTTCGAAGAAAATCGTAAATTCAAGTAATTGTATTATAAGAAGTTTTCTTTTTATCTTTATGTTTATTTAAATTTAGAAAGTTTATTCAAATACCGTTTAAAATTAATAATTATAAACTAAATTAAGCTGAATTTGGTACATGGACTTCCTCTATCTATATACTTTGTATTCTTATATTGAATAAGTAATTGACTTGCAAATTGACTTTCACAGATCCAAAATGAGGGTATTTAAAGATTAGTGAAACTCGTTTCAATCGTCAAAAGATGTATTTGGTTGTATTGAGATCTGTTGGTTGGTAAATGATGTTTTATTTTTATTACAAAAAGCGCCATTCGTAAAAGAGATCCGTGTACTAATGTCTATTTATATCCTCACAGTGAATCGATCCAAAAATAAGATCACCGTCATAGTAGACGCACATCCACCAAAGTAAGTCATGGCGGTGATGTTTGTTTAAATATTGCGTATTTTACGGTATTTTACGATATTTTACGTCAAAGCATTTTAGTAGAAACTGCAATTGATTTCCTATAATAATTATCAGATTTCAATATAAAAAATTATTCTTTCATTCTATTCATTTTTTCTTTTTTCTAATTCTATTAATTCGCTTCATTGCGTCCGGTCATTAAGAATTTCACTATTATAATGTAAACATCTATTTTTATTATTACTTTATAATATTCTAAATTACACCGCGAGTATTTATACAAATTCATATTTTTATGGATACAACCAGAGAAGTAGAAGTATAGAATTTTATTAGAAAAAGTTAGAAAATTATAAAAATAAAGGAATATTATCTAGAAATATCTGTTTCGCTTGATGTTATTATATGTGTAATTTTCCTATTGTACGTATTTCATAATAATGCTAACAAAATTTCAAAATATTTTGCATAACACATATAACATAAGTAACAAAACACCCGACTAATACAACCTTCTAACAAATTTTACCGTTTATCCCAAATCTAAATTCACCTTCCCCTGCCACTCGTGTACTAGTATCTCTCACAAATATCAAGCATCCGATCACGAGCATTCGTCACATGCCAAGGTGTAAGGACTTACGTACATGAAATGGTGTGAATCGATAAAAAGCTTAACTTCTCTTCGTTCGAGCAGAAAGAGAAGAATGCAACTATGGCACTATGGCATGGCGTCGGTGTCGCAAGAGTATCGGTATAATTTTGTAATCAAACAACCCGGCGGATGCTGTTTAAGGTTCGAAACAAGAGGTTGACGATGGTTTGACGTGGTCGATTCTCGGCACACCAGACAGCTCTCTGGGAAATCCGAACGAACCGGCCGAAGCAAAAGAGGGAAGGACGTGCACTGCGTATCACCGCATGGTTCTCCTCTGTCAAGATCAAAGGCAGGCGAATCGCGGTAAAGAAAGCAATCGTTCCACTTGAAAGAAAGGGACGAATGACGCTGGTTGTACAGGGTGCCCAAGCACTTATGGTGCAATAGATAAGGTGGCGATTCGACTCGAGAATAAGCCGAAAATTGAAATAAAATTTGTTCTCAGGACGCTTCTCGAAGAAATAAAACAATTTATCAGGTACGTGTTCAAAACACGTTCAATCTTTATTTTCACGAAAACGACACCTTCTTAAGCGAAAAGACTCTATTTCATGTTTTTAACTTACTTTCGAATGTAGAATAACCTGATTGTTTATTCCTACCCAGTCAGAGATTAGCCATGTTCAAGTAGGCGAACTTATAGAACTGTTCCATCCTCAAATTTCGATGATTTTTAAATATGTTGTAAAGCTCAACATTTTAAACAATTTTTTCCTATAACCATCGGTCTCTCTTAGTTTCCGAGATATTTGCAAAAGGCTGCAGGTACTATTGCAGTGTATTTTTGCCTGATGTATTTTTACCAGCAACCAACACTGACGCATGCGCTGCCACAGACGCACAATAATAAAATATTGGTAGAATTCATTCTAGTGATACCGACAGCTTTTCGTGAAAATCTCGCAAACCAATTGTTCCGTATTATTATACGTTTTATTTTATACATACATATAGAAATATATATATCTAGAAAAAAGTTATTTAAGATATCAATTTCTACGACATATTTAAAGGTCATCGAAATCGTACGATTGTTAACGTTTCTGCAGTTTCACCAGAAGTTGTTTAAAATGTTGAACTTTACAATATATTCAAAAATCACCGAAATTGAAAAGGATGGAACGGTTGCATAAATTCACCTTGAAATATACTAAACAAATTTTCCAAATTCCGTTTTCTCAAGAACGAAGCAGCGTATGAATAAATTTTATTCTATATTATCGATTTATTTTTTCACGTAGAATCATCTCCTTGTAGATTGTATCGCGGTTCCTAGGACACCCTATAATGTGGAAGTAGATCTTCGTCGCTTGTGAAATCACGCGAAGGTGTGCACCGATGATCGTTAGGGCGATCGGGCATCGAGACGATAAAAAGGGAAAGTCGTTTGTTTACTATATGTCCTAATGGTTGTCTTCGAACCAGTTCGTAATTGGCACGTCCGTATACGCTGCTCTTCTTTCTTTCTTGTTGTTTCTCAGTAATGGGTTCAAGCAAGATCGCACACTTAATTTAAAATTTATTTTATCTTTCTTTTTATTTCATCTCCATTTGTAGTTACATTTCGCGTATTTAACATTAGAAACTATTTGTACTCTTAAGATGTATCGTACTCGTAAGACGATCTCACTCACTCGTAACTTTTATTCTCACACAATCTCAGACTAAGACAATCAAACTCACCCTCCTATACCAATATATTATATATGATATTAATTTACTAAGTTAATATATTGATATATAAGTTCATTAGAGTGTATGTAATATAAAGTAATAGGTGAATTTCGCACTTTGACGCTTAATTTTGAGTTTGTGTTATTACATTATTGAATATATGTAATTGTTATCTAATAAGATCTATTGGATGTGTAGCAACCTATTAACGTTGTGTTAATGTAGTTACATATTCGACTTTTATATTTTGAGCTATGTATCTGTACTTTGCTCATGACAATGTTAATATTTAGGGATTTTCTAATGTCTTTGTTCGTGACATACCAGAGTTTCTCTGATTATTATTAGGATTTTTGCATGCTCTATTTCAGTTTTCTTCGCATTAGATTTCAATGCTTTGGACCAAAGTAGTGTACCATATCTCCACAGCGGTTTAATTAACAATATGTATTTGCCGTTTCAAGTGAATTTTTAATCTCGAACTTCCCCTGGATACATAGTAAAATATCTTGCTTATCTGTTTCATTTTTTCTGGTTTCTTTTACACGCTCGCACTAGATAAACTTTTTGTTCAATACTTATCCCCTATATTTTACTTTATCTTTTTATCGTATTGCCACATTATTGATTCTTATTTCTGGGCCGTTCTTTTTGTTTAATGTAAAACATATATTACTATATTTTTTGGTGTTGATCTTAATGAATCATTTGTCCATCCAATCTTTGAGTTTGATGAAATTTTCTTCCAGTCTATTGGTTGTTTGTTGTGTACATTCTCTAGTTTTAATTATAAATATGTCATTGTATAAATATTCCCTTGTCCAATTTCTGGTACATCCGCGCTGTATAGTGAATATAGTGTTGTACGGGGACACACCCTATTAATTTTTCTGTACTTATAGTCTTAACTGTACGAGTACTTGTTTAAGATGAGAATAGAAGAATAGAAGGTAAAATAAATAAATTATTATCCGATTCGAATAATTTTAACTCCATTAATTCGATGTATTATTTCATATAAAATAACAAGTAAATTTCAAAAGATGACAGTAAATGACAATAAATTTTGCAATTTTGTTTGAAAAGTAAATTAGTTCTAAAGAAAAATCCGTGTACCACAAATAAACGTTTTTATATTTTCTTGGTGAAATGAGATAATAAATATCTGTGTATGAAACAAAACAATAAATATTTAAGTAATTTATTTTCCAAATACATTAATGGTATTTCATGCTAAATAATGTTATATCAGATGAAGTAACAAAGCAAATAACAAATAAAATAAAATAGGTTTTGCTTGATAAGTACATACGTATTGCACTTGATGCCATCGGTATTTGGATGTGCTTCGTCGGTACACTTGTCACAGTTCGCCCTTTCCAAGTCGTTGCACCTCATGAGACCCTTTTTCTGCCCTATGGTGGACTTTCGTAGCCGCGTTGTTCGTTTACATCGGCTTGGTTTGCCCAGTCATTCCTCGTGAATACTTTAGCAGAAACAGTCTGTACCGCGAGAAAATTGTGGTTCGTTCGTTTAAACGCGAATCGCTTTGTCGACGCCGACAACATGGCGCGACGCCACTTTTCGCGCCTGCACTTATTTATCTTCTCGTGTCCATGTTGCTCTTCGTCTCAAAGTGGCTTGTTATTGTCTGTAGATCTATTTGCTAGAAAAATAGTTTCGAAAAACATTTTTCGATATATAATGAGAATTCCTTTTATGACGATAGATTGCTTTTGGTTATATTTTTGATGTTGTAGTAAAGCTTCCATGAAAATAATGTTATTTAAAATATTCAAATAGTGGCAAGTACATAAATAAAAATGTTTTATTTTCATATTATATATTATAATATATATATATATATATATATATATATATATATATATATATATATATATATGTGTATATTATTATATATACACATTATATATTATATTTTTTCTCTTACGATTATCTGTCGTACTATTGCATCGCCATAATTTATTATTATTACTCATTATTTGTAGAACAGCTTGGGATAAAATTACGATATTGAATGAAAGTTGCTCTGTTTTACTTATCATACAACATAAACGATATTTTATGTATGTAAATCTTATATATTTTAATAATCTATAAACTGATGTAATTTCAAAGATATCTTTATAATAAAACCTTGCCTGTATAATACAATTTCAATGTTATGTTTATAGAAAACAACACCAAAATTTATTTTGTATGGAAAAATACTTTCAATTCAGATCGTATTCCTTAATTCAATTCTACTTTTCATAAGCTACTTATTTAAAATAATAGATCCCTGCTTAACGAAATTATTTATTTAAAATATTTTAACAATCGGAAAATGCGTACATATTCTTAGAAATATTCAGAATGAATTTTGTTAAAAAGAATATTCAAGAAATCCAAAAATCAGCGGAATATATACGCTAAATATGTAATAAGTATTGTATTCGTATACATTAAAGTTTATGATAGAAATAGTAATAAATTGTAATATATACAGTGGTTAGAAAAAGTACCTGCACATCTTCATTTTCCAATAATTTTCATTGTATAAAAATGTTGTGCTTTTATGAAAGTACGTATTACTAAATGATATGATATGAAATTTAATATAGAGGTACTTGGATTTAATTAATTCGATAGTATATAAATACTATAATATACTAAATACGATAGATGGACAAATACTTTTGTAGCCACTGTTAATATAATCTAGTATGTTTAATCACTTATGCATAAAAGCATAGATTTGTTTCATATTTGCTGAAAAATCTTGTATTTTTCCTACCGATTACGATATTTATTATATATTATTTATATATTACGAAACAAATGATTCTTCTGCCGTTTCTCAAAATTCCACTATCATCTGTTTTGCTGTCGCTCTTTTCAACGAAAAGAAGTCGTACGCGTTAATTCCTGACTTAGCGAAAGCGCACACGTTCGTTACACGCGTACTGCACACATTGCACGCTCGTAACTTGCGTTGACGCGGACTAACGCTCGGCAAACGACGCATAGGTGCTGTCGCGAGTTCATGTGCGAGCGTCAACCATCCAACAGAGCGACATAACTTTCCGGTGCAGACACGCTGGCTAACCTCGTGGTGCAACCCCAACGCAACGCACAGCGCTGAAATATCCTCGATGAAATTAGCGGCGAATACGAGTTAGGGTTGTGGTGGTCGTCGACAAACGGTTTCTCCTTCCGTGTTCCATCACTTCGATCTTCGTGGCATTTGGTTTTTTTGGAAAATGGAATTTCATTATTAACTGTCCATCGGTTATCGAAACATTTCTTTTAAGAGTAGGAAGGTGGAATATATTGTGATCATTAGTAATCGAAATAATTTTTTTAAGGCTAGACTGCAAACGTTCTTAAAATTAATGACTTCTCTAGACTACTTTCCTGAATGTACAAAGATACAAATTGTTCTTGAGAGATATAATTCATTAATATTTGCTAACTAATAGCTGGAACTGCTGCTTACGATACCATGTGATCAGTTCTATTTACCTCGATTGAATCGATTTGTTGACTAAATAATGTAAGTGTAGATCTAGAACGTTAAATGCGTTTAGAGTCCTCCTATAACGCGGGAGATACATTTCGCGTAATACAAACGTTATATTTTTATGGAGTTCCATATAATTTTCACTTACCGGTGAAAATATTATTTATTGCAAAAATTTATTTTTTGTAAGCCGCACTTAGCATACGTGTGACTTGAAAACTTATGAAGTATTTAATAAGAATAAAGATATCAATGAAGAATAGAAATTATATATTTCACAGCATAAAGGAGTAAATAGTAGATTTTCGAGAAATTTCTTAAAAGCAGGATTGTCACACGTCCCTAAATTTAATAACATCTATTATTGAATACGATCAATATTACTATAAAACACAGTAAAAAGACAAAATATTAGATTATAAAGATCTAGTAATACTATTGCCAACAGAGACAACACATTAATTACATCAGTAATATAATTACTAATTATTACGAGATTCCATGATTCGTTCTTTTGCGTGAATTCATTTCATTACTTTGAAATAAAACAAAGAACCCGAGAAATATTATTGAGAGATATTTAATCGTGAAATTATTGTTTCCTCCATTTTCTGAATTTATAACGTTGACATGAGTGATTGTCTTTTTGCACAACAATTCCGCATATCCATTCAGTTTTTATGAATGCGCCGTGTTTAAACAAACGTTTCTCCGCGAAACAATCGGAGGACGAGTGATTTTCCATATTCGATATTAGCTACTTTACGAGCAGATTAATTACGTTTGAATAATGCATGCGGTGTTAATAAATCTCCGCAGATCGTCATGCAGCGAGACGCGGCCGAATTATTTCACCAATCGCGTCTCTTTTCTTCTTCATGATCCGTTATATGTGAATTTCGATCAAAAATAATGCAAATACCTATGGAAAATTTGTGAATAAAATCCATCCATTCTACGAAAAACCTGTGAATAAGTTAGTTTGCGTTGAATTTTGGGGAAACATATACAAAAACATCATGCTTATTTCCATAACTAATTAAGAATATAGTTATGAAGGCAAGATGAGGGAGATAGAATAAACTTGTCATTTCTTACAGAACTTGCGTACCAATTACAATAAATTGAAAATAGAATATACGAGGTTTGATTACAAATTTTCTTATATGATATTATTTAGAAAACAATATAGAAATAATTTTTGTAAAGTTAAAGTATGTACGAGTAACATACCCTTTTATCCTTTTTTAACTTCATAAAATATTATAATTGTAATTTTATTATATAAAAGGTTAAATAAATTTTAATTCTATTCTCTTTTTTTCTTAATAATTCACTTTATGCGTGGAAGTCACGAATTTCGATTAAAAATAACGCGAATATCTGCAGAAAATTTGTGAATAAAATGAATAGTATCGTGAAAAATTCATACATAAATTGTTTTGTGTTAAATTTATAAGTAAAATACAGATTTCAATTAAAAATTTCCAAATAAAATGCCTACTTCGGTAAAAAATTCAGAAATAGAATATGAATTTCGATTGAGAAATTTGCATGTAGACCGTAAATAACGAATGTAAATTTGCGAATAGAATTCTGTGAATGTTTCAAAATTTTCAAATTTTTTGAACTTTACCTATGGGAGATGTAAAATAGGTTACAATGTTCAGTAGAAATTTTATGAATAGAATCTACATCTACATAAAAAGAAACTGTAGGGTTGGTTCTAATTGAAATATTGATTTTTGAAGAAAATATACATTTCATCTCTAAGCATATAATTAAACATATATGAGAAATTTCAAGTCCTTTGCAATATAATAACCTAATAATAATTTTTCATCCTAAAAGTTGCCTCCAAATAATGCCTTTAAATGGAAATATCCTTAAGAATCAATTAATGGGAAGGTTAATTTGTATCGATTTTGCTATTCAGAAAACTAGATAGATAATATTTAATAAGCAAATGTTTCATGCAAACGATATACATATATAACAATATATGATATACAATATATGATACGATATGATATACAATATATATAGTAATATGTGCGTAAATAATTAAGTACTTAATCGTATCTGTTAAGAATAGGTTGTTCCAATGTCGTTGAACATATATATTTTCTTGTAAAATTCGTGATTGAGAGAAGAATATACTTATTAGCAGAGTGATGAATGGACTACAAATATTTATACAGATTCAAAATTTTGTGATTACAACAAAAAAATTGATACCTCGATAATGATTTTTGTCACCTACTAGATATTATAACGAATACTCTACATTGGATGTTTCATAGATTTCTGTACAATATCTACAATCTGTCCATTTTTGTATGTTCGAATTTCGCATAAAAGTTCGCGGTCTAACGATGAATCTTCTCATAAACAGGTTGAACAAACTTTCATCTTGATTAGTTTGAACCGTCTGACGATTTTATACTTAGGTTTATCATTTTACGATCGTTGACACTTTGTTCGATGCCAGATTCGCTCGTGTACTGCATACTAGTGGTGTAATTCCGCGAATGATATCATCGTGTGATTTATAATACGTTACATACACTGACTTAGTTTCAGAAATGATGTCATCTGGTGATTTGTGCTGGAGACAAGATTTGGTATAAGTCAAAATTATTTGAAAATTCTTTCGATACAAATTCATTTCAAAAATATGTATTGTTTAGACTTTCTTCCGAAATTGTGTGAGATTTTGTTTGTCAAAATTAGTTGTTGACATTATATTTTATGTAAAAGTAGATATTTTTATATAAAATACGTTTGTTAACTTCAATGCAATACAATTTTTAGAATATGGATAAATCTTGTAGAATCTGATTCTTCGTCCTCATTATTTTGAAAGTGCCTTTTTTTTTAAGAAGAATATGTGATTAAGCAGAGAGCAAGAATTATGAAAAGTTATAAGTATATCCTGAATGTTTATGTACATTTGCATTTTTATATATACAATTAAAGAAATAGAACTCGAAGAAGGATTTTCTTTTTAATTAAGGTTTAATGTCTCATGAATTACAATGTTATTAGCGATATCATAGGGAAACGGGTGGTGTGGTATTTCACATTACGCTATTTTATTGAATAACCCGGTTTCCTATAAGATATTCTAAAATTAAGCGTAATGTTTAGCTCAAACTGCTATAAACCACCTACAATTCAACGATACTATGAATGTTATGTTATGAGTGTAATGAGTGTTAATACAATACTTAATTTATATTTATTAATTTTCAGTTAAAATATTTGAAATTAAAACTAAGTTTAAACTAAACTTCACTGAAGACGAAACCTGCTTTGGTCGAATTAAAATCATAATCTGTGTTTCATGAGTATCACTGAATATCACAAGCCAAGAGGTTAAAAGATCATTAATGTGCGTATTTCGGAAAAAACGGAAAGTTATAAATATATATAGTAACCAGTTTCCGATGACTAAATTGTTGTGAATATCCTCGAAAAAGTTAGTTAATGATATTTTTAAAAATATATATATAAAGTGTTGAGAAATTATACATAATATATGCAGTATTCGAAGAATCCTGAAAATTGACTAATTACCCCTACTTTCACCGTCACTAATATCTTTCATCACTTAACTGCGAATTTTTATACATTTATGCAAAATTTAAATATGCAGAAATTGCACATAATGCATATAATATACAAAAATATATAAAATACCCAAAATATAATCTTTACTAGGTAAAACAAATTTCTATTTAAATTTTACTTCCTTATTGTGTGCATAGAAATATAAATTTGCATAAAAAACCACAGTTATTTATCACGGACACTTGATAGTTCGCATAATTAGATGTAGGTAAATGGATCGCGAAGTTCGTTCCACAGTCGGTGTCCTTAATGAATCAACAAGGATGAAAATCACGGTTTCGGAGAGGTCTTTGATCCTTCTTCAACTTTTAGAGTGTGCCATCCTTCCGGTCACGATTCGATCGCTTGGTCACGCTTGATATGCTCGTTCTCATGAAAGAACCCTCTGGTCCCGTGTCTTCATCCGATTCAAAGCGTTTAGAGAGCATTAAGGCGTGATCATATGAATATTTAATCGGATTGTCGGGCATTTTAATTTATTCAAATTACGAGAATCCGCGGCTAACGTTTATTCGTTTCAAGCTAAAACATAAGTCACCACTGTGTTCGGTATTTAGATAATAGTCCTTTAATGGAACAGATACCGCTTTGAGATAATCGAATTCGAAGAAAGAATTTCTTAATTGAACGATCTCGTTTAATAATGTTATGATTATTCGTTATGTAACAATTGAATGACTTGATTTGATAAACTCTTTCTGATTGATTTTGTGTTTCTTGATAACAAATAAAATAATACTTAGCTTATTAAACTGATATTTAACGTAATGCAAGCTTGTATTATGACGCAAAGTTGTTCAAGTAAATGTTATTAAATTCCATAAGAGCTATTCAAATGAAGGAAGAAGAAAATCAGTATTCTATTTTACATTTTTAACAAATTGGCAAATAATTCACATAGATATTCTTAATCTTCACATGG
This sequence comes from Bombus pyrosoma, assembly GCF_014825855.1. Classification (NCBI taxonomy): domain Eukaryota; kingdom Metazoa; phylum Arthropoda; class Insecta; order Hymenoptera; family Apidae; genus Bombus; species Bombus pyrosoma. The sequence goes on along the minus strand of NC_057773.1, from coordinate 356,493 downwards.
GTACAATATAACGCCTAAAAGTACCTCATTTTTCTAAATATATGAGGTGTAACCTCTGTGTGTGTTGTCCGTGATAATAGAGTAGCAGCTGGCTGGCTGTAAATGTCGCCAGCCTCGCTTGTTGGGGTACTGCTGTATTTTCTTCCTATTTAAGTATCGTGGAAGAAAAATCGGACAACACTTCGGTCGCCGGGATTCGACCCCGGGTTCCGAACGTTCGCAGCCTAAGGCGCTAACCACTGCGCTGCCGTCGTCCGTTGTTAGTTAGTGTCGAGTGCCGCCACATATAATAGAATGCTATAACCTGCTTCGCAACATACTTCAAGGTAACCAAAATCGGCGAGGTGCACCTGATTCTGGATAATTCACAAAATTTCCAATTTATACAATATGTTATAAAACCATATGGAAAAATGTTTGTATTCGTAAATTGTACATTTTATATTTGTATTTTTGTACATGGAAAAACAAATTATAATACATCTATAATTAGGATATTTAACACTTCTGCATTGATAAAAAGAATATTTACTATGTATAAATATAAAAAGAATTATATTCTTGTTCAATTCTTGATTTTGACATCACTTGATGGTTAAGATAGTATAATTTAATTACATAATATAACAATTAATATTATATTATAATAATATAAATAATATAACGATATAATGTAATTGAAAAAGGAACAACTTCTTAGCTTCATATATATCAATTTCCCCAAAATAGGTCATAGATCTATGAAATTTTGTAAACAATCACTTGTGGAATGGAGGTGAATTCGATGGAGTGTGAAAGTACACGTTCAATCCCATAACTAAATAGGAGAACAGTTTTTATAACATAATTGAGTTGATTATTGGAACTGATAATAGGAAATGATTATTATTACATTTTAAAGAATACGATAACCACTTATCTCATTGCTTGTATGGCATAATTTTATATTTCTAGGACAACCGGTACATAATTAATCCATAAAAACCATTTAAAACGAGACCAAGGATATAGGCAATATTTAAGACAAGGAAGGGAGAAAGAAATTGAACATTTCATATTTTTAAAATGATATTAAAAATCGCCTACTCACTGGTTGTATATAAAATGATAAGATTCGTTCCAAACGGGATTAAAAACACGGAAGGGTATGTGTGTGTGTAAAATAATAATGGCACATCGTTCGTTGGTCTAATGTGATGAGGATATTTCATCGATCGGTTCGAAAGAAAGGAAAAAAGAATTGAGAGAGCAGTTACGCGTTTCATGCATCCGGATGAGAGCTATTAGCTATTTGCGGTTTAGTGGTTTCGTAACAAGCACGATATCCTTCTAGACAAGGATCCCTGCGTCCATTTCCTCATTATTGCGGTGAATCAACAGGCTAGTCAGTATTGTCGCGCCTCCATTATAAACTGGTTCGCGTCCTTTTCCGATGCTCTTCCTTTATCACTTGCGTGAGAAAACAAAATTCTCTGTGTTTGCTTCTTTTTAGTGAGTTACTTTTGGTCGTTCGTTTACTGGTTTTACGATTTACAGATTTTTCCAAATTTTTCAAGATTTCCGATGTAAGATTCTACAGGGTATAACGTAACTGGTATAAGTTATATGTATCCCTCAAACGGTAGAAAATTGCAGACAAAATTATACAGTTTTGAATGGCCTCGTGTAACATCAATTCTGGAAGTGGTGATATTTTAAAGATTTTAATGTCGCCTGTATTTATAAATTTTTTTATACATCAGTCGATACTTGTATTTGGAAATGCTTAGTTTAAAAGATATTTCAATTTTAATTGCATCAAATTGAGTGTATGAAAGACAAAGAAGATATAACTATAAACTGCATCTTATCTTATCTTTCACACGATAAATATTACAAGATTAAATTTGAAGTATCTTTCAAACTAGTCAGTCTTCGATCTAAGTGGCTTAATCTAAGTACCTTCTTATAGAAAACATAATCCAATACAATCAATCCATCGATTGTTGTAATAAAAAATATTTACTTATTTCTTAACATTCAGAGAAATACTTTTTCCCATCCCCTTGCATATTAAAATATTTAATTGAAAATATTAGAATATCCTTTTTATACCTATCTATTTTCTTAACATTCGGAAAAACAATCTTTTTAAATAGAGAAATATTCTTCATAGCGATCTCACAATATAAGGAAAATATCTCAATTATGATATGAAAATATTGAAATGGAAATATAACTGAAACATTGTACTGAGTTACAAATGTAACTCAAATCATCGTAAAATATATTTTTTATATCGTACAATTCTAATGAAAGATATCTATGTAAGTATCTACATAACATTCATAAAAACAACTTTTTCCTGTTCTAAGCAACGTCTAGGTGCTGCGCAAGGAACTAGCCTCGCAGGTTTCAGTAGAATTTACGCAAGCCTATCTAGGCGAGAGAGCGATATTCCTGGGTTTTCGCGAGCGCCGCTCGACCGAGACGAATCACTTTCCGCGTATGAATCATCATTACGTTTCTACGAACACACGGTAAATTACAAATTGCATTTCCTCGCCGCGGACAACCTGAAAGCGGTGTGGCTAGTCGAAATCTGGAGTGAACGCCGAGCTAGATGCTCGAGGAAAAGGAAAAGGTCGAATTATTCTGTCGGAAGGACGCCGCAGGCTAGTCATTTCGCTCCGTGTACCGTGTCCCTCTTCTTCTTTTGCTCTCTTTCTCTCAATCTCGCTCTTCTTCTCCCTCCCCTTCTTCCCTCTTATCACCTGTGAACATACAAATCGTAACCGCGTTATCCTGTGTTGCGCAACCGGGAACCCTTGGATTAATCGTAATGTCTTGAAGGTGAGAATCTTCTGATTTATTCGGGTCCTCTGTGACTACGTACTTGCTGAACTTCACGGAAGTATTTGTACTCTTATCATCATCTTCTAGAAACATATTATATTATGTGTGTTATACAAGATACATTTTAAAAATTAATACTATAGTGTCAACCAACTGTCATAATTCGTAATATCTTAAACGATTCTGAAAATTTACATACAATAGTGGGGTGCGAATATCGTGATTATACTATAAACATTTGAAATCAATCCGAAAATGTATAGGTATAGAAGTTAGAAGTCATTTATTGCAAGCAGACATTTACGATTGGTGAAAAATTACTATACGAAATAAATAATAATCTTATGAATGATAATTAGTGCTAAAGATGGTTTGATTAAATAACCTAATTGACTGACTAATACATATTAGATAAAAGATTATTCAAATCCTTTGATCATCTTTGCGAAGTATATGCTTATTAAATATCTCGTAATACCTGTATACATTTTTACAAAATTTCAACATATTTTGCATAGTATATTGATGGTAATTTTCCTCTATGAGGACGAATATCGTATGGTTCTACGATTTCCGGGTTACACGTTAAATTTTTCAACGCGAAGCTCGCGCAAGCGTGAACGAGACTCTCACGTTGACCTGCTCCGATGGCAGATAAGCAATCATAGAATAATTGGGCTGGTTCGCGCTCTTACTTAGTTACGCAAACAGATCAATTACCGCAATTATAATTAGCGGTTACATGTTGCAAGCGAGATTGTCGCTTCGGTAAAACGAACCGTGACGAATGAATCCGTTCCGCTTCGTTAATCTTTCGCTCGGCACCAATTCATCGCATTCGATGAGCTGTAGAAAAGATATAATTTTGATTTGTGAAAATATGCAAACACTTAACATAAGAAACTTTTATAAATGTGATATGTTATTATGTTTTATGAGTCGTTACCATCGAATATTATACATTATCTTTGTACTAAAAACTTCGTCTGCTAAAAACTTCAAGTCTCTATCTACTTACGTTTTTGTCAATTCGTTCGAAACTTGTATGTACCTACTAATCTACTTTAATTCCTCACTATCTATATCAATTAGTATCGATATTTAAGACAAACACAAGGCTGCCGCATTATATCTATACTCTATACCAATTAGTATTCGTTCTCCTCCAAATATGCTGTCAAATATTACCAATCATCTTAAATATCGTCAAGAAAAATCCATATGTATTTCCAGAAATCGTATAAATGTTTCTTATCATCGTGTAGCGGTATATGCGAGTGCACGATATTCTCGGACGGTTTGAAAGTTTTCTTTTTCTACAGCAACGAATTCGAAAGGAAGAGTGTTGCTCAGAGTGCGTCTTTAATGGGCACTCGAGAGACTCACGACGAGGTGAGGAGAAAGCAATGGGATGAGAGGAAGAAAAGGCTGGGGGTATAGGGTGGGCTGGAATATTAATAGAAGATTTCTGTCCTGACTAATTTACCGCTTCCGTTAGCTTGACGCCGACTTCGAGACTGCTTCTTTGACGCTGCCCTCGCTAGACCTTTGTGTTCGCCTGCGTTCACCAGAGATTTTGTCGGGTCGTCGATCCTCCAGACAATCGCGATACCTTCTGCTACGATTGTTCCAGAAAGCGATAGGTTTAGAAGTATTCATTCCAATTCTTTCACAGTGTTTTCTTCCTTTTCTTTTTCTCATTTTTATTGGAGTGGAGTGAGTTATTTATTGGTAGTCTGTGAATTTTTATGCATTTATGCGAAATTTAAAGATACAAAAGTTTAAAAATGCATATACTATACTATACTATACAAAAATATATAATATACTTACAACAGAATACCTGTTATATCTAGACTGCGGTTTTTCATGTATTTATGGAAAATTTTATGATGCAAAGATACACAAAACGTACATAATATGAGAAGATGTATAAAATATCAAAAGTGTGATACTCGTTATAATTTTTAATGGATAAGACAATTCTCTACTTAGGGTCCATCTTTTAAATTATATTTATAGGAATACGAATTTACATAAATATCCGCAGCCTAGTCAGCACTTTTTGTAGATAAAACGAATCTCTGTTTATTTCTGTTTCTTTAATTCTGCCCATAGAAACCTACATTGTATAAAAATCCGCACTTCTCTTACTGCAAATGAAGATGTCTCCGTAGACTTATGTGTGTTCATGTGTATATAGGTTTGAATGGAGTTGAAGTTGGAATTATTAATTTAAGTTTAATGATTTGAATGGGATGCTTGAAGCCTTTATTAGTTACTAGAAGTATTGATTTGTAATCTGTTTGAAATTATACTAAATAGATGATTTTAATTGAGGTAGAATACAAATTGATTCTAATTGAAGATCGCACGAAAAACATAATATTTGTTGATTTTCTGATTTTTATATCGCTTGGCAGTTAATAGTAATAATATTTAAAAAATGTTAATAGTATTAAGGAAAAACGATCTGCCGTGTGTAAAAATGCATTATTTTTTAAAAACAGATAGTAAATCCAAGAAATTTTGTATAAAGCCAACAGAACAACTTACGTCGCGACATTGTTAAATGAAAAAAAAAGTAATTTAGTAACACAGACTTAGTCAACAGAGTATTAAATTTTTAAATAATTCTCTTATTCTACATGTCAAAACAGGCCGAAAATTTAAAATGAAACTTTTTCATTTGAAGAAAAAATTGAACTTGGAAACCTGCCAAGTACACGTGAACGCTATAGTGCACTTTCGAAAACAATCGAACGTGAGATCAGAACGCTTGAAAATACAAGGAATTCGATCATTCACTGAAGTCAACGTGTTTTGTAACAGGCTTGTTACTAATGAAACATCAAATGGTGTTAATGGTTAATGATGGCAAGATTTTTCAATTAATTACGGAGATAAATACGATACATATATAGTTTTTTTACAGATTTCGTTTATGGGCAAAGAGACATTTTTGTTGGAGTTTGTGACAATCAATCTTCTATCGATATAAAGAAGCGATAAAAATTTTATCGATATAAAGAAGATGCTTCAGAAAGAGGATAAACATTTATGGAAATAACAGTTAATTCTTAGCAATTAATCGTCGGAACGAAACTTTTTATCATTGCCTCAAGGTTTTATCAAAAGCTGTAAATAGCGTACGAACGTGCCAAACATTGTTCTGACAACGTTGTCTGCATTGTAACGTGAATTGTTTTCTTATCGTTTCGCGTGGAAGAAATCGTGACGCATGGGCAATCGCGTTGAAATTCACGTCGATTCGCGTTTTTAGTTTTCAGAGATTAATGTCATGTTTCGTCAATCGATTCGCTGATAAAGCCGAGCTTACTGAATTTACAGGTTGATACAAAAGCAATGGAACCAGTTATGGTAACAATTTCCAAATTATTTTAATTATTTCAATTATAATTGATTTCATTTAACCTTTTTCATTGAATATTTGTTGATCTTAAAACGTTGTTAAAACTGGAGTTTATATTCGATATGTTGATAATTTAGAATTGTGAATTCTGGTTATTTGTTCCACATCGGGATTAACGTATTCTGATTCGATTAAGCGGCTATCCCAATTATGTGAAGTATTCTATACGTACTTAAAAGTGGTAGTTAAAATTATATAAAACAAATAAACTAGAGCCAAACATCAATTATGTACATAGATATTCTTCGTGCAAAACTATTTCCATTCTTCGTCTGTCACCTGTGAATAACCATCGGCATCATTAATGTTTTCATCAACTGTCTTTAAAGTCCTCCTAAAAAATCCAATCGGAACAAAATAAAAAACGTATTCCAAAAAAAAAGTGAACATTAAAGATTTAGTTTATATAAAAATCTCGTTCTTTCGAACAAAAGAGGAATGCGAAACATAAGCAGTGCGACTACGAAAAGATGGCAAACAAAGAAATGCGGGTCTGATTGGTTATTTCTAATAGATTCAATAAAATCGTACAGATAAACACGCATTTTGACTGACAGGGTCATATTACAAAAAAGGTGATATAGCAACGCGTAACCATGAGTGAAGAAGAAGAGTAGTCCTCTTGTCCCCGTGCCCTGTGCTGTCCCGCATGCTATCTTTTCTAAAGTACTGCAATCATCTGTCTCAAATGAGGGATACGCTGCGAGCTGTTTCAAATACGAGAAGAAATTTCATTTTATTCCTTGAGCTTTGCCCCAAATAAACGGCTGTCGCGGTTAACCGATGCTACAAATAAACGGAATTCGCTGTATTTATTAAGTTACATGTATATTTATACGTAATTAATTTCATTATCACGATAAAATACCTGTTGGAATCGAATTATATTTAAATCACTGATTAGTCATATTTTTTTACGAGTTTATTAAAAAATCTTCCTTTGAAACATTTTCGAACACTGAAGGACTGTTACCTATTATTGAGAGAACAAACCGAAGACAATTTGTATATAATTCTAGAATTAAATACAACATTCTTCATTGCGAATCGAATAACATATTGTATTCGTACAACCTAATATCCAAATCCTAATATCCACAAATCAATGAAATAGTAATTTCTCAGTAAATTTCACCAATGTCTAAATTATGAGTGAAGTAGCAATAAAACTCGATTTATTTTAAATCTCCATAAATACATAGATATAGCCACAATACAATACCACAGAGACATCTCATGGACACCTAGATCTAATATCTAATAAATACCTACAAACACGTTAAAAATATATTTGCAATATACCCTATGTTACAAACTAGAACGTCTTAAAGAAAACAATAGGTCTTCTGCCTTGTTGCTAACTTTTCGGATTATTGTAAAGATATTATTCTGATCCAATCTTGTTTTACTGAAAATGAAATATTAAACAACAATTATTATCTAACAGGACATCTTTAAGTCAAAGTTAATTATATCGACAAATCAGACATCTTATTTCGAACATTTTTTAAATGTATAGATTAAGATCGTTGAAGGTAATCTGAATCTATATGCATTAATTGCTAATACGTCCTCTATTTCAAGAGGAAGTATAGATTATATATAGATTATTTTCTTAAATTGTTATGTTATAATCTTCCAATAATAAGTAAACAAAGTTACTGTAAGTTGGAGTTGATACTTAAAACGACTTAAGATTAGTATTCAAACTTCAAATGATAGTTCATGTTTAGACAAACGAAATTTGGACAGTTTACTTAATTAAATGTTAACTAAAAGTTTGTCAGAACAAAATTCGGATGAATGAAATTCTACTATGACTTTCTATAAAAGACATATGAAATCTTCAAACGTTTCGATACAGGAGTAGAATGTAATGCAATTCACTCTGACTTCATTACAGTTCATTATTAAAAAATGATTCTCTTGAGCGAGAAAAAAGATCCGCGAGCGAAAAACGAATCACGTCATCCTGTTCAGTCGCGTAATTGCGCTTCACATTATTCAAACGGTCCGCGTCTGCATCACGACAGTGTTTACACGCGTTTGTGCACACGCACTTATACACGACACAACGTATGTAGCTGCACCGTGAACCGTGAGTAATGTGCGTGCATTGGCGCAGCCGACTACCGGATAGCTCAAGAACTGCGACATTGCACTTGATTCGCCCCCGATTCTACAATTGTACATATAGTGGCTCACAAAAATATTCCAACACTTTTAGAAACCTTTTATCTATATATTACACAAAATATTTTAAAATCTTGTTAATACTGTAACGAAATACGACTATCATGACTATATTGGTAAAATTTGAAATGAATGTGAAAACGTATGCAGAAATTATAAGATATGTAAGGTACACTCCTCGAAGATCATCAAAGTATTGGAACAGTATTAATTATCACTTAACCATGGTATTTAATGAAACCATCTTTAGCACTAATTGTAGTTATTATTATTTATTCTAGTCCGTGCCTTTCGGCTTTGGACGAACTTTCGATTTACATTCCTTACATTTCTTGTATTGCACTTCTTAGCATATTCTTACCTCTAGCATCTAAAACTAATGACTACAAACTATTGCAACACGAATTGTAGTTGTATGTTTGCAATAAATGTATTGTAATATCTATGTACATTTTTTAATTGGTTTCAAATTCTACTATTAATTTTACTGTTATAATGCACACTCTGTGTTAATAAAAAAGTTCTATAATCAAATACTTTCGTGAGCCATTGTATATTGTAATAGATATTGAAACTAAAGTAATAATTATTTGAAGGCTGCAGGAGAAAAACATAATACGGCATATTTTTCATTTTCTTCCTTTTTCTTTTTTTTATAGGAGAGCAATGTTTCGATTCATTTGTTATTATTCATTAGAACTTCTAAAATTTAATAAAAAAGTTATCAATTTAATACGCTATTAAATCCGATATTATCAAAATTATACTTTTATTTAATTTCAGGATTTTATATATATATATATACTATATACTAATATATATATATACTATAATATATATATATTAGTATATAGTATATATATAGTATATAGTATATAGTATATAGTATAGTATATATATTAGTATATAGTATATATATATAGTATATATATACTAAATAAATAAATACACATATAATATATATAGCTTTAACGCTGCTGAATAATGCTATAATTTGATACGTATAATATTGATACGTTGGATGTATCGCTGTATGCATATTTACATTAATTCGCAATAGATAACACGTATGCCTTTGCGTATCTTCTTGATGTTTTCTTTTATTCTGTGAGGAAGCGAGGATAGATTTGGCACATTTGCAACGCGTAAAGTAAGCCCTATACGATGGATTTGCCTGGAAGCATGTCTCGAGAGGGGATATGGGTTCCCAAAAATGAACTTGTATATAAACAACGAATTCGTATTCGTAATGAATTCCAAAAAAAATCGTGCGTTCTAGAAAGATTTTCTTATATTACGTATGTGGAGATTTCCTATGTTTGTGGGATATAAAGACCAAATTCTATATGGATCTTTATTTCTGACAATCAGCTAATACTTTGAGACCGTTTTCTTCTTTACATGGCATTTTTTCCCTACTCAATACATATATCTATTGCTGTACCTAAACAATTGCAACCATTTTTGGCATAAAGATGATATTTAATTGCTTGTTCACTTCAAAGTCAAAACGGATACTGGCCATAAATATGGGAAACCTGGATCTCGTAAGATCTAGAGTAGATCTCATGAGACCCAACCCGAATCGCATGAGACTTCATCTCGATGCATACTTCGAGGAAATTCTCATCGTGTATTGCCCGTATGACATTGTGCAAATGCTCATTCGTGTTCCGTTTTGGTACCGTTATATTTTTTTTACTTTTTATGTCCTAATTGAAATAATAGACCATATGTCATACGTTGGTAGATAAGATTTGGAAATTAAATGCGAATGTTCACATTCACGCGTAACAGTAAACAAATCGAAAGAGTGTTCTATAACAAAACATAATTCATCATCATCACTAATAATCACATACGTGTGTGCGTGTGTGCGTGTGTGCGTGTGAGTGTGTGTACATATGTACGTGCAGTTAATATTACATTAAATCCTATTTCAAATAGGACACATATTATACTATCGTCCTTAGAATTTCGGAACACCCGAGAAAACCGAAGTTTTATCATTTTCTTTCTGCCACCGTTAAATGAAATGATCTTTCTGCTATGAAATAATATGTGTACAATGTTTATAGATAATAAAATCTAATATAATTATTATAGGTAAGTATACCAATAGGTAATGTACTATTAATGTGACAATTAATGAGATGCTTCAAATAACACATCTTAACTTTGTAAAGAAAGTGAAACAGAATATTTTAACATAGGAAACGCTCCAAATCGTATTTATTTCATACTTTTAAATGTAGAACTTGAACATAAGTAATATGAACGTAAACTAGATTACAAGAAAACATGAGAACATAAACAGATAATTGATGAAATTTCACGATGTGTATAATTGGCATAAATTTACAAAATGTATTGTTTAAATTTGTATTACGTGCGCAGATAAAGGAGTTGTAAACAGTGACCTTTAATATTTTCTTCGCGATTCCGATCAATTGGAATTTCTTCAAAATTTGTTTACGCTGATTTTGGGTTAGATTCCTTCTAACATCTCAAAACGACTCAAGTCATTTGGTGCAATTTTTTTTTAAATTATTCTGTTTTAAATGGTGTACGAATACGAGTGGCATAGTTCTATACTAAATCTGTACAAAGTACAAAGTATACAGGGGTTTTTTTTTATAATAACGTTACTAAGTTAAGAGATTAAACAAGTTTAAGTTAAAAAAGTTAAGATATAAAAGCACGATAATTTTCAAATATTTCAATGTTCCTTGAAAAATGAAAAATGGTAACTAATTGGAGAGCAGTATGCGCGTTTCAGAGCATTTCAACAAAACAATATCAGAATAACAATAAATCAGCAGGTGTAGTGTGTTAAAATAAACGATATTACTCAAAATAAAAATTTGTCTGATAAGAAGAAAATATAAGTAGCGAATAACCGTATTTTAATATCAGCGAATGCGTTAAAAACAACCGCTTAAAATCACACCATGTATTACGTGTATTCAGTTCGTTACAGGTTAATCCGTTTATTCACAGAAAATTCGAAAACACTAAACGCAATTTCGTTCACGCGACTGTTGAATCGCGACACGGAATTATTCCGCGGATAAAACGCGAACGAAATTATAATGGAACGACGGTGTAGCGTTGATAATTTTTTTCCAGCAAAATATATGAACCGATAAATGTCATAAAGGAATGCAGCGGGCATTATTTAAACAGGTATATTACTTTATCTGCTAACCACCGATAACGAATGGAACGTGCCTCGTTATTACCCGGTCGAGTGTCTGCGTGAAAAGTTCTCTGACGGTTTAACAACACTTGTGTGTGACACACGGCTCGTTTGCTTATCTGGAACACGCGTTTTCGTTCGCCGGCCTAGCCACTCATTTTTTGATTGTGCACGTCTCCCGCGCGGTCATAATTGGATAAACGCACGCGAAAACACGCTAACCGACCGAACGCTCGCGAAACCACACGGCTCTACAGGGTGATCAAAAAGAACCAGTTGAATATTTAATTTCGTTCCGAAATGGATTGAAATGATTTAGAGGTAGGTTATGAGAATTTGTCATTTAACTGAGATTTAAGTAAGTTTACTTCTGTTAGATTGTGGCTTTACCGGGTTTTGTGGATTAATACTGATTTTTCTTCTATAAAGAATAATTTTTAAAGTTTTCAAGAAAGGATTGTTTTGATTTTACGAGGGGAAAAATTGTTTGTCGTTTATTATTAATGATAGAAATGCATTTTTGCTAGAGATTTTGTGAAAAATGCAATGCACCAACACTTAAGGTGAATTTTATCTGAAACGAACACATATATCGTTTAATTAGTTAATAATTTATGAAATAATTTATTATGTGGTGAACAAATTTTAATCAAAACTATAACTGCAAGCATTTGTAGAACGAGATAATATTTTCTAAAAATGATAAAACTTAACTTATGGTTTTAATTAAATCGATAATAATCTATTATAGTTGCGAACACGATTGTAAAAAATCGATTTAAAAAATTCAAATAATTCAGTGCTATCTTTCTCAAAATAGGAACATTTCCTAGAACAGGATAGAATAGGAATATTATAATATTCCTTGATAAATATTTTATTTTATACAATTACAATTTTATTCATCTCATCCTCAAAATATTATATCGTAAGGACTTAAAAATTTTTATTCTTAATAAATATAAGTATCCTCTAATAAATATTTTGTTCTATAAGTTGCAATTTTATTCTTATCTTTCTTTTTATTAATTATGAAAAGGGGGCAAAAATAGATGTTTTTCCGTATTAAATTAAAAAAGATTAAATGTACGAAATATGAAAGCACAAAATATCTCAAAATATCTGTTTTTTTTTTTTTAGACAGAAGGTATTTAAAAATTCAAATACAGTTCACGTATTCGAAAGCTACACAATACATTCAGATGCATTTCCATATTGTACGTCTTAAAATCGTCGAACTGCTTTTGTTGCAGATCATCTCGTACAATCATTCTAAGAAAAACAGTTGCTCGATTTCGGAAGAATTTTCAAGACCAAGATTGATCGAAATTCGCAAATTCGAAAACATTGAGGTTCGTTTATACGAATACCATTCTTACATTATATAATATATTTCTTCAATTAGGATTACATAATGCATGGAATTAGTGCATTTCAAAAGTGTAAAAATCGTATTACTCCAAATTCGATGAAGGAACTGAGAGAACCTAAATTTAACTGAGCAGGATTTAATATTTTCATAGAGTTTGTTGCATTAGCCAATTTTAAGCTATTATGTAATAAAATAAGAATACTATTCCCGAATCATATATTTATACAAATTGTCGATTAGGTTCACATAATGCACAGAAATAATAAATTTTATAAGTGAAATACTCATTACTCAAAGTTCAACGAAGAAGCTGAACTTAAATTTAACTGAACGGAACTGAATATTTCTAAAATTTCCAATTGTACCTATATCATCTTAGGTATAAATCTATTTTAAATTCGCAATTTCAGAATATTATTTTGACACAGCATATTCTAAGCTTTGAAAACATAGTAGGCACTTGGTACGAAAAATAAAAATATTTTATGTTACATGAACCGTATTATTCGTACTTCATAGCGTGAAATGTTAAGGTGCATACTCGTCAATAAACGTGTTCATAAACAATATTTGCGTACAATTTACTTACTTGGTTTGGATTAGATTTAGGGAACCTAATAAATGATTCAGAGAAGTATGTTTCACGAACATATTCACAAACATTATGCAAACTGTTCACTTACGCACTTCCGAACTTTCTTTTTAATATTTATCTATTCTATCTCTGTAAAAGGATGTCTGAGAGTATAGAATACAGCATAGAGAATATAGTATGGAATACAGAGTAAAGAACAGAATAACATTATACAATTACACAGGAAAAGAAAAACAAGATAAATAAAATTGTAATTTTGTGAAACAGAATATTTATTAGGATGTCATAAACAATTTCTATCTTAGAATTCTCTAGCAATATCATAGTATTATACACGTAAGGACAGAAAGTAAATTATTTCTAACTACCAATGAAAATGCAACTTCACTTATACACGTAATTCTTTGTTCATATTTCTAATTTCGTACATAAATGTCATTACAATATTTCTCAATTCGAAATAATTTTGATATAGATCTTAGCAGGCAATAATGTGGAAATACAACATTGAAAGTATCAAAAAAATGTTTAAATATAAAGTTGAAAAACTTACATTAAGAATAATTTTTATCAAATTTTGCGACTTTTCAGATAACTCATTCTGGTAGTCAGAAGTGAAACTCACAATATGGTGGAATATTGATAATGTAAAAATTAATCATACTGTTCTTGTTACTTTTCTTCATGCTCTCTCTTTTTTTTTTTTTTTTTTTTGAAGTTTCTAAATATTTTGTTATTCATAAAATATGGAATACACAAAAAATAGCACAATTGTAATATGTTGAAACTGTTTAAATATTAAATACATTTAACATTAATTTCAATATATATTGAAATTAACTACAACTTAAAACCAATCTAAAAATGTATATAGAAGTTGCAAGATACTTATTCGAAACGTATATTTGATAAAAAACTTAGTATACAGCCAGAATGGCTACCTTGAGCATATAATAAGTACTAAAAATCATCCCATTGAATTGAAGTTCAATCAATATAATGAATAGTTGAATTTATTAAAATACTATTTTCATCTCACGTTATGTAGACTCTAAATATTTTTACAACCAGTCGCTATTTCTCAATTACTTAATTTAATTAAATACACTGATATTAACACAAACTTAAGTAATAGACCATGGATTTTTATGTATTTATATCAGTTTCTAAGATGCAAGAATGCACAGAATGCACGTAATATGCATGAATATGTAAAATAGCCAAAGTAGAATACACTCTATAATATTTAATAAGTAAAGCAATTTCCTATTTAGATTACATTTTTTAACTATATTTATAAAGATATGCATTTTATAAATATATGAAATATCCGCAGTAAGCGGTAATTAGTAATATGTAGGTAATTAATATGTACATAAGTAATATGTACACTAGCAATATGTATATTAAGAATATATACACATAATCAATATCTAGTAACCAGTAATACGTACATAAAAGGTTTCTATGATAACTGTTCAAACATTTCCATGAACCACTGTACATCATGTAGTAAGCACGTGCAAAATTTCATGTGCTGCTACTGGAATCCTCGATCACCCTCATACGATCAGTAATCACAAGAAGGGAAAAATCATCGTTAAATTGTAAAACAAAAGTGAAACGATGGAAAAACGAACTCTCGAGGCAGAGAACAATCGAAAGCAGTTCGTGAATATAAAATGATCTGTGACTCGTTCGCATGAGTGGCTCGTCTATTCCGAAGGTTCTTTGTCCGAGTGTTCTTTATCGTACGTTCTTTGAACATTTTTCACGCAAAGTAGCGGCAGCTCGGTGATTTCTAGGCGCATGTCGCCGCGAATGGTGATTTATTATGCGCGAGACGCGGCGGTGCGCGAACCAAGCATAAAGACGAGCCACGGCGACGCGACGCTTTATTTCATTTTACGGCCACCCTTTGCCCGTTGCAACTTTATTGCGAAATTCATTTACACTGCATCATGGTGGCCCCTGCTGTTGCTCGACTAAAAGGGCATGAAGACCGCGATAATTAAAGCCGTGACGCGTCACCGCCCCATTAACTATCCTTTATGATCGTTTCTGTTTATTAACGAGCATCAAAAATTGGGAAAACATCGTGGCATCCATGTTTGAAACGTTCGGAAGATTCAGAATTTGAATTGATAATAAACCTCCTCCCATGGAGGATGTTTATATCGTTACGTTTCTTTTTAATCAGCTTTTTATTTGTTGTAAATTTTTATGTCAAAATCCAATTGCACCTTCGTTTTGCAAGGCAACTTGATTTTTTATTTATCTTATTTCTTTGTTTTTAGTGTATTTATGTAGTGCATTATTTACTGTATTTTAGTATATTCATTAAATGTGAATATGTATTTAATAATTGGTGAATTATTGGAACTATATCTCTTTTCTTGCAACATATCATTTTTCTCCCAGCTATACCTAACTAAAATGATGAATATCTGTTGCAAGTAATATTATCGTGTATTCGCTGTTATTGCATTGTTCTATTATAACAATACTGATTCGATGATGAACAATAATCTACAGTACTGGTAATAAGAGAACAGAAACCATAGAATGGATATGAAATTATCAATGTACGATGAAACTCACCCTCTTGCTCTTTGTTAGAAAGTAAGGCAGATTAAAATTTGATTGATTATAACTAAATTGTGGATTTTTATGAAATTTTCATAGCTTCACGTAAATGTATTTCATATTTTGTTTGTAAGTAAGGAAATTAAATCTATATAGAGATGTCTCGTCCACTGAATTTTGTAACGATTACTTTACCCTGGATATGTTATATGTTCTTAAATTTTACATATATTTTGTACACCTTTGCACGTTTAGACGTTACATAAATGAATAAAAATCCACAATCTAATTATATAATTACATCATAATTCATATTACAATCATAATTGCAGCTAAGAATTATGCTCATACTTCGCTAAGAAGTTCCATTATCTTTTGAGAATTTCCATTATTAAAATTTGTAAAAATTAAGTGAAATTTTATTATGAAAATTTCACTAACTTTTAACTCTTGAACAATATTTTTAGAAATAAACCATGAAAGAGTTACGATATAAAGTTCTCTAATTATGTTATATAAATTATGCATCTCTATTGTTTTAATTAATTTGAATCTTATATTTTTGTTTCAGGTAAGTAACACGAAATCAGCTGTAACATTAGAAATGTCTTGACATTTTCCAGACGATAGTGGTGAGTCCAATCTCAAAAATGACATATATAATAAACAAAGTATTTGGATTTTATAATATTCAAACAATTTTGTATTGCTATATATATTTGAATGCTATAATATTCAAGTATTTGTATATTAAAATGCGATTAACTCTGAACAATTCAGAAGAGGAAATATCTTTTATTATCGACTAAACATTTGCTGCATAAGACAGGATGGTTATATTAGACTTCATATGTGTATGCATTAAAAATATATCTGAGTATTCAATTAAAATATGAAAATATAAATATATGAACGCGTACAAAAGTATACAACTGTAATACGAGATGTGTTATAAGTACCTACATACATATAATAAAAATGAAATTTTCTGTTATTTAGATATACATAGTTACAATTTAAATTGAAATAAGTTTGAAGTATTTCTTACATATCCTTCGCCAGCACAAATTCATTTATAATGTGTCATATATTCCCGCTTAAGTCAAGACAAAATATATTCCTATCGAAATTTTGAATATCGAATGTTCTATAAAAATACATATTTCCATAAACTACTGCAGTCTGCTTACGTCCATAGTAATAAACAATCTACATTAGCAGTTAATTATTGGTTAATAATTGCTAATGGTTAATTGTTGTGCAATAGGGCCCTGGTTTGAAACCTATAAAATCTATAAAAATAGATATTGATTATAGAATCTTAAAATAAGTAAAAAATTCATATACCTGTTCAACGTTATAATATAAATTTCGCCTTTGCATATAACAACGTTCACTTCCTTTTCGTTTGTATCTACTATGTTTCTTGATTTCCGCTTTATTATAGGTATTCTATTTACTCTTATTTAAATCTAAATTTCGAATCAGGTTTTAATAACGTTAGAGTATTGCATCTACGTTATTCGTACGTTATTCATCGCAATGTACTTGAGCTCATCACTGCGTACCATTTGCTAACAGTCATCATTCCCGAAATGGTTCATCTAAAAAGACCCCGAAAGACAAGCAATTCGCGAAACGCGCTTCCAACCACCTGGAAGATCTATCCTCCTCCGTGCATCTGTTTTCGGACATGCAACAGCTCCCTTTATAAATGTTTGAACATGTAATAGGAGAGAAGTGTGGAGTTGAATCGAACTTCCTCGCGTAGCCTTCCGTTTCGTATCCGCTAACTGAATTAACCGGTCGCCGCGCCGTGCCGCGCCGCTTTACCGTTGCATCGTGTATATAACGTGAATTCGCGTGCGTTGTGCGAGCGCGTACACGCTGGTCGACGCGGATCCGCGCATATCTTGCATATGAACGCGGCCCTCCGGCCGCAATATATTACCGTGCGCGATGTCTCGTGCAATTTACGTACGATTATGCAGATGCGCTCAAAGCTCGCCCACGTATTCGCCCCGCGAGACCCGAAACATAGAACTGGGAAGAGGAGAAGTGAGATTGTGATTCGGGCATTAACGAATGGATACTACCCCTGGCAATAAGTTTTCAAGCAAATGAAATAGTAGCGATCTAATAGAAAATAGTAAAGTTTGTGAAACGTGACATTTTATGATATAAATGTGAGATACATGACAAAGCTGAATGAGTATTTGAATCAATTAGCAAAGTATAAGTTAAATAAGTCTGATATGAATTGATATATTATAGATATATGTATATTTGATATCTAACTGGAAACAGTATTTGTCAAACAGTATCCTGCACAAATACATGATAAATAGATCACGGATATTTGTAAAATTCTATATTTTTGTGAACATTATAAAAGATTTAAAGTCTAAATTGAAATTAGTTTTGTTTACCAAATATAATAACGTATATTATAGTCAGCAGGCGAAGACAATTAATAAAATAATAAATTAATTTAAAAAATAAATAATAAAATAATAAATTAATAAAAAGATATATATATAATGACGCATATTTTATTAATTAATTTCTTTCCTTTATTCTTTTCTTTATTAGTTTTCATAAAATTTAACTTCTCAGAAATTAGGATTTTTATATGCGTCAAATTGCAACGAATCTATATATTTCTTCTATATACGAAGGTATGTAGAAAATTGTCAAAATTGTCCTAAATAAAAATAGATTTCGTTTATTAATCAAGAACATAATATTATTATTGCAATATTGCACAAGCAGAAATATTTATTTAAAGAAGAATACAGTTTCTCTTTCTGTGAGCATCTGACTCATCACTCTTCGTTGAAAAGCAATCCGCGAAAGATTGCGTAAAATTGCACCATAATGTGGAAGATCACAGCTTGCAATTCCTCAGACAGAGTATGTTAACAGAGCACACTTTGAAATTGCGAAAGTATACCATTAAACTGTTTATTTTCTCACAATCTCATTTATCCCTATTCGTTTATGTCATAACATAATTGTAAATAGAAAATTGCATTGAATATTATATAATGCAAAAATTACTAGAAATTTAAAATGTTTCAATGTAGAAACACTTTCCCTTATTTAAATGTCTCGTTGCAAATGGAGGAAAAGATAAATAATACGAATTAAACGAATAAAATAAAATTGAAATATATTAAGTTGTTAAGTTAATATTTAAATGAAACATATCTAAAGTTCTATACAAATATGGTTGAACATGTATACGTCATTTAATCAGTGAACATCTGATATATATATACCTAATATATATATATATATTTATATATATATATATCACTTATAATGTTGAAATAACAATCTAAAACTTCGTTAAAGCAAACAGTGCCAACAACGAATAAATCGTTGATCAAACTGATCTCATTCTGGAAAGCACAGGTTGCTGTCGGACAAGAAAATGGAGCAGCGATTATCAGAATGACTTTTGCCAGATGGAAACTGGCCTTTTGACGTAGAAACACGGCCCGCGATTATAGGAAGGGAGCACGAGGGGAAAATACGAGCGTCTGTGTATACGTAAAGATAACGTCTGGTCTGTGTATACGTATAAGCATATAACCCATTAATCCGAGCGTGTCGCATTGATCTATCATTGTCCTGTATACCATGGTGATATACACATCTGAGCTTGATACATAATAGATCGCGAGCACAGCCTGCCACGACGCAAATAGTGGCTGCGAGCACTCTCGAATACACGCAGTTTGCTGTAGACACTATGTGCTTATGAAAAGTTACAAGGTTCGCTTGGATGAAATACTGCTGACTCCAATAAAATTGATTTTTGTTTTGCTTGGAATTTGTTTATGTCCAGATTATGTGCTTTGTAGATGTGGAGGATAGAGTATTCGGTTAACCTCTAGGCTTAAGATATATGTTACTATATATAATCGCAATCTGTAGGGAAAGTTGAGCAGACAACCTATGGTGAGACTTGTCACCTTGTATAGAGCAAGATACGAATCTCTAATGCAAATATCAACGTGCATCAATTTCTATGATATATCGATATAAGGAAAACCTGAAAAGCAGGGTAAAAGGTTATATCATTCTTATCTCTATAACTGATCAAAAAAAACTGGTAGTCATTTGGCAATTACTTTTCACCATATTGAAGATGTCAATGGAGATGTATTGCAAAACACGTACACTGTAGTAAATTATTAAGTTTCTTGTGTATACAAGTGTTTAGTATTGCTTTTGAAGATTCTCCAAAGTGCATTATAGCGTTTTAGTAAGCAGTAGGTAGGTTGCATGAAAATTGCTGCCGATTATTTCCGTATTCGTATTTAATCGTAAGTAGGAGGTTATATTAATGCGTTATGGCGCATAACGTTAATTGCAGTCATTATTACTAATAATTATTTATAACTATTAAATTGCATTTCGAACTTCACTGTTCATAAACTACCGTTTAATTTTTTTCCGATAACAATTAAAAACGAAGAACGACGAATAAAAAAGCTAAAACAAACGAACGTATAAGAACTAATAATGCAAATAACTTTCGCGTATAATGTTGTGGTAAATATGGTGTAAACCAGTTAAATAAAGATTATGAACAATGAATAAGATGTGACAGATGCATATAACTATACTGGTTGTAGATCTCAAAAACTTGATGATTTTCGATATTCGATTTTCAATATTACTATTATTAGTTTTGATCAGGCACAATGTCGTATAGTGTATATAGATTTTACTTAACACATGGGTCAACATCAGAGAAGGGAAAGATTTTATTTTATTGCTACTTCGAGTATTACGTTTGAACTTTTGAATTTTATTTTTGTTATTTTATGCCCATTATGAGGGCATTTAAGATAATAAATACAATTTTGTGTACACGATCTGTTTAATACATTAATAAAAAGTTGTAAACCTAGAGGTTTCGTATGAGTTTTCCACATTTTCTTCTTTCAAGGTTATTGAAACTTCCAATGAATGAAAATCTTCCAATTTAATCGGCCAACTGAATCTTTTAATTATTTTACTCATTGTTCAGATACCACAACGAAAGGGTTAAACAATGTCTCATTAAAACATTTAATAAGGGATTACTTGTTTTACACTATTACAATACTTAACATCAACATCCTAATCGACTAAATAAGATTTAAAAAATATTCAAATTTATTTCTCTTAAAATTACTACTTTCCCTAATAAAACAGAAAAGGATTCTATTTCATTGTTACTCTATATTTCAAGAATACGACTCCCCACCTTCTTACCAATCTCAGAATTTGATCAACAATTAATTTTACCGGCGAAGGCACGCTCTTTCATCATCTTGAAGCGCGCGTGCAGCGTGCCATTAATGCAACGTTCAATATTAATTATCATCGCTCGATGCGTCGACGAAGGACTGTATGCATCGAGCTGTTTCAAACAGAAACAGCTAGATCGAAATTAGTCTCGACGAATGAATATTTCATCGAGCCTCGACGGTTACTCGAAAATCGATAACTCATTAATAGCAAGTAAGAGGTACAAGTAAGAGGGGGAAGAAGACGTACATACGCCGTGGAAATTTTAGCGAGTTAGCTTTATCATTAATCACGAGTTTCGGTGTGAATTAGACTCAATTACACGGCCACGAGTAACCCCGTGCAAACCGAGTATCCATTAATCGAGTTACCTGCAACTTCAAACTTCGCGAGCGGCAAAGTTCGTCTACCATTAAAATCAGGAGTGGTTCAATTCCTCGCTGCTCGACTGGCTTCGACCAACTCTTTTCCTTTTTTTTTTTTTTTATACTCTTCTCGTTCTCTTTTTTTCTGTTCTTGGTTACGTTGATCAACGAACTTTGCCCTTTAAGTAGGACGCGAGTTGTCAGATTTGCGAGAGATGTGGGTCAGAAACGATTTGGTAATTGATGTTGGAAATCTTTTGTCAATAGCGAGAATTTGAAGAGATTTGAAAATGTTTAGTTTTGGGTTTTTTGTGTTATAATCCGAGACGACAGTCATTAGATATTACTGTCGCCTATTCTCATTATCTGCATATTTAAACCTACTCTTCAAATTTTCTTATATCGATCCTACTTTTCTTTCAAAAAACAGATATTTTTATTAACATTTTAAGGAAATGTTTGTACATAACATTTGAATCTGATAGACATATCACACACAATAATAATTTTTTCATTCTATCTTTGAGTTTAAAAAATTATTTAATCATAGAAAAATACAATTGGATCGTAAATTATGAAACAAGAGTCGGGCGATGCGAGGTCCGGGAGCCTCAACAATTCACAGATAGTTGTCGCATATTTAAATAAAACTTATGGAGCAAAATGGATTGGCACACGAGGACGGATCTTAAGGCCACCGCGATCACTGGACCTCATACCGCTCGACTTCTTTTTATGGATGAAGAAAAGATATGGTGAATTCGCACCCCATTACTAATCTTGAGGAGCTCCAACAACGCATTCAGCAATAAATATCCAAAATTACGGAAAGAGACATCAGGAATGTGTTGCGCGACTTCAGAAAGCGGATAAAAAAGTGCTTGGACTGCAATGGAGAACCGTTCGAACACTTGTTGTAATGTAAGTACTCCGAAACACTTGCTGAGAGAGTGAAATAATTCAGAGAACTTTTAGCTTCGATAACTTCCTAATGAATAACTTTAGGACATAAGTATGTTGGTACTTTTATGTAGAATACAAGGAACTGCATCAGTTGGTGCAGTCAAAAATATAGGCTTTCATTTAAAACAAAGTGCAGTTGCATTTTTCTGATGCACCGATGTACAAAAGTTTGTAGCGGCACTCGACAGCAAACTATGACCGGACAACGGTAGAGCAGTAGTTAGCGCCGTTGGTTACGAACGTTCCAGACCAGGTTCAAATCCCGGCACTCGTAGTCCAATTTTTTCTCCACGATTCCTAACTGGGAAGACAGAAATCCTATACACCAGCAGCAGTACCTCACAGCGACCTATACGCCAGCAGGTAGCAGTATCATGACGACGGACCCAACATCACCTCAAGTTCATAAAATTAGTTGCATATTATGCACCGCCTGATACAATTTAGCTTTCACTTATGACATCTTCTTCTATTCCTAACCGTTTAGGAAATACAATCTGTTCCAGTTACTTGGGAAATCCTGTATATATTTTGTTTTAGTTATTCATTGATTAATAGTGATACTAAATCGGTATTATGCACATGTCGTAAATGTTACATATATAGGTTAGGAAATGTACATAATATACATAATATGCACAATATACATAATTGTTATGATTAACTATACTACTTTAACTCTTACGAATAGTTTTAACGAACTTTTCTTAGCTGGCGGCAATAAATCCCGCTGATTTTGTTTTTTCACAGATATGACCAACACACGTTTAACGGACGCACAGAAAAGAACGTATATTAATTTGATCAGCACGTGTTTATAACTTATCCAGAGCGGTCGTGATTTGAAATGAAATTCCTGTACTATTATAGCCTTTTTTTATCTTAAAGTCCTGTGCCTCGAAGAATCAAGGCATCCTCTCTGGATTAAAGGGTTTAGATAAAGATATTTTCGGCATCCTTCTTTGGTCCGAAAAAAGGCTGGTACACGCGAGTTAGCCGCGGGATTCAGGTTTTGTAAATGATGCTCATAGTTCATTCGCAGTCTCACCCAAGAACTGATCGTAATGCCGCAAACCGCTGATTCTTGTGGCTCACGCGTGTACGTCTACGCGTACGATATAGTACGTTTAGACTGTTTAGATCAAGCGAACGAATGCTCGTTCTTCCCCACTTTAATAAAATTGTCGTCTAAACTAGCATTCGAATCGGAAGTCGAATATCTGAATGCTCTATAAAACTGCATTTATATAATTGATTGATATTATAATTTCTTCAGCAAACATCGTTGTCACGAAGTCGAGTGAAGACTGACCTGGGAATAACTATTGAGCATTCTAGCCCTTCGCGGTCGAGGACTTTTTCAGTCGGGCCAAGTAGCAGCTCGACATGATTTAGCGCATATGTGACGCGTGTGTTACAGGTAGCGTAAAATGTTTTTATACACAAATTAACTTACAAAAACATTATATTCTAATAATTTATCTATATTTACATTTTTGAAAATATGCTTTTGTAATATTAATTTCTGTATTTTTTTGTATGATAATTTATAAATTATTCACCAAGATGCATCCTTGGTTTGGCCAAAATTCTTCCTTGGTGACATTATGTCAAATTCAGTGTAATGGCAGTGTCCTCCCCCTATCATTTTTGCGACATAATTGTTTCTCTCAGTTGTTACTTGATTTATTAGCTCGGCGGCAAAGATATGTTTAAAAATGTTGTTCAACATTTGAGGATATTTGCGGCCCTGCAGGTTTTTCGCCGGCTATAAATTTTATTCTCGGTGGTGTTTTGCTAGATTCTTCACAAACTGTCCACTTTGAATTATTAGAATCATGTGTGGCATCGCTGCCTCTTTTGGATTCACTATCTATTATTGTAATTTTTTGATTTCTTGTACCTAATATTGTGCCACTGACTCCATCGCTGTTTTTATTTTCTCTATCATTAATTCTTTTATGAATACAATTGATCTCATTTCTCAACAGTTCAACATCAAATTCATCTTCATCTGAGCTGTTACGTCACGTGAGAGATCATTGACACTAGATAAACACTAACGAGTGCTCTTGCTCTATGTTCTTCCTCGTTTGATTTAAATATACCTTTATATTATTGGACAAAATGACAGCCCTTCCAACATTTTTATCTATTTTCACTATATAGGATGTTTCGTTTATTTTAGATTGCTTAATATTTTAATTACTTTCATCGATACAAAAAATGTGTCAGGATACGATGTTGGTTGGTTAAAAACGTCGAAAACTATGATTCATGTTTTTTGCCTTAATGAAATCTTTCGCTATCTTTCAAGGTCATTAACATTGTCCATTTCTTCCTTTTTAAAAGAACTACATATTTTTTTATGCATCAACCGATATAGTTCTTTATTTTCTACAAGAATGTATTAAGGTAAATGCACGTAAAAATCATCAGTTTGGAAGTTTAATTTTAATTTTAACTTTAACTTTATTGAATTTACCTGTGAAACATAAAGAGAACATGAACTTAGGAATACATACTGTTTTGAAAGTGAAATCTTCCCTTGTCCTTCATACGATAAGTCTGTATCTTTATACATACAGTATCTTTCAAATTGATCATTTTTAAACACAAGTACCTTATTTTCATAGGAAATAGTAACCTGGAAGGGAAAATTCATGAATCACAATATTCGGCATTTTTAATTAATTTTAATTTTGTCCTGACACGGCTTTTTGTTTTGATAAACGACTATATTAATAAATACGAAGATGAAAATGATTGGCACCAATTTTCCAAATATAATGTAAATACATGTTGTTAACATATTTTTTCGTCTAACTTGCACCTCCAGATTAGTGCAACACCATAATACACGCTGAAGAATCGCTGAAAGCAAAATCGAAATATTTGCAAACAGAACAGTGTATGTATTTTGTAATATATTTCTGTTGACGAATACGCATGATATCGCAGTTTTTACTCTGCTGTATGATTTTATATAGGTTTCCCCGTAACAAACCATACATTTTTGATAAATCTATTTTTAATTCTAATATTGTGAATACTGCGAAAAGTCGAGACCTATCGAAATATCGAAACTACTAAGTGGATAGAGAGATCGTAAACAAGAAATTGCTACGTGGATGGGGACACGGTATATATCAAGGTTTCGTTTTACTTGACGGTGGTCTGAAAGAACAAGATTTAGTAACGATAACCACAAAGTGTTATATGTTATGCGGTTACACGTGTGCGAAGGAATATAATAGAGGAACGTCGGGGGAGCATGAAATGCATGTGACAAATCGCGAAAAGCGTTGATCGAATATCATGCATTACTGACATCGTGAAAGGAGAGGATCGTGTATCGAACGAAAGTGATTTTACGCGACAAAAGCAAATCGAGGATGTGGAATACATATATAAATTATTCGTATTTCATTTCACTCTTCCAAGATTATCCGATAATTTCTCCTGATAATTATGGCGAGTATAAACATAAATATAATTACTTATTTGTAAATTCAACTAGTTATTATGAAAAGCTTTATTTCTATTTTTAGAAATGGAAGAAAAAATATATAATATACATATTTTCAGATTTGTTTCAAAATTTTCCAATATGATTACGTTAGTTGTGCTCATTACCGTACTATTGAGATTCCAAGATTGAAACTGGACGCGAAACTTTAAATTGTATTTGTTTGTAAATTTTGTTGATTAAATAGTAATTACGAAACTATAGTTAGTTGCGATAAAGGATTTGAGAATGGAATATAGAATAAAGAATATGTGATATATACGTATCAAGTGTAAATTTGTAAATAAAGAAACATGAATCTTTTTCTCCATATCTTCGAATTTCTAGACGTTTGTGAAAGATGGAAAATAGGCTTACAAGTTTCAATGGGGATTTTATAAAATGGACGTATATTTAAAATACATACGCAATACGATATAAATACATATACTATTGAACAAAATTCGAAAATAAAACGTACGGTTTCTTGACAAATTTTCAAATTTTATTAATATATATTTTATTGAAAAATGCAACCTTTTATGTTTTCTAACACGATTCCTATGTTTCTTTTATCAGCATTTTTCATTTCCTAGCGAAAATATGAAAAAACCACGCTAGATCTCCATTCTTTGAATATTTTCAATTTTCTCAGTATTCTGAAATTTCAACGATATTTGAAAACTTTCACGAGCATCTACGTAATATGTACTTGATATATCGTTTCTATGAAGGAAAAGCGGAATCGGTGATCATGAGTCGTCGGCGTGGAATATTTCCGCGCCGAAAAAAGCGATGCATCGCGCGTATCGTTTCCCTTTCCGAAGGATTTCGAGGAACAAGGCTTGCGTATCGCCGGATGCGTCGCATTAAGACGAATTAACGTCGTTTATTTAGAAGGAAAAAGCGGAAGGATAATGGCTGACTGCTTGGTATAATGAGTGACGCGATAATAACTTGCATTCTCTTAAGAATCCTGAAATAATAGTTCCTCTCGCGTCCAGATGCCGACGGCTAATTTCTCCAGGCATTGGTTTACGATTTTTCGTTATACTTCGCGAAAAAACAAATCTTTTTTCACTATATATTTAGAAGATACGTATGAAAATAGAATTTCTTAAGATAATTCGATGTGTTCCCTTGTTTGTAGTTAATTTTAGATCGATAATACTTTGAGCGCGGATTTTTATGCATTTATGAAAGATATTAATAAACTTAATATGCATAATCTAATATAATTTCAAGAACTCTGTACGATCGAACGGCGAATGCATTTCATTATTTTAAGACTATCTGATAATTTCTCCTAATAATTATTACATTGTAAACAGAGAAATGTTTACTCGTATGGCATTGTATATAAACTCGACTAATTATATTATGAAAAGCGTTATTTTTATAATTTTTCTATTTCATATTATACAATATTTATGTAGGTATACATTTATTTCACTTTGAAACATGTGGCACTGAGTACAGAACGGATTTTCCGTTTTATTCGATATAGTTTTTATTTGAAAACATAATTTAAAATACATTTAAAAAAAATTATAAGCGATATAAATTAAGTTAAATGTGATACAAGGACTAAGTAAAGTTAAATTATTAAAGTTAACTGTTATGAAAAGTTTTACTTCTATTTTTTTTTTAAATAAAACTCTATAATACTTATCTTTCATGTTTCTATAATGTTTATCTTAGTAGTATATAAAACAGATTTTTAATTTTTATCTCGAATAAAAATTACAAGCTATATTCGATTCGATGATTTAATAATCCCCAAAACCTTCTAGAGTCGAACAGCGAATATGTATACTACGAAGAAGCAGCAAAGCAGAGTAAAGCATACTGGGGGGATGAGATTAGTCAGAAATAGCTTAATTAAAGGTAAAATAGTTATTAAAGCGGCCGAGAGTTGTCAGCGAGAGAGTATCGTTTAAAGAGTAGCCGCGGAGGGTGAGGGGTTGGTGACTGCGAAGCTCGCTCATTAACGCGCTTATTAAGATCGCTCGACGATTAATTTCAAGCCGTGCGGAGTTATTCACGGCGGAAAGACAACAGAATTTCTCGTGTCGTAGCCTCATGCTCGTGGATGGTAATAATTTCTCACGGACTGCGTGCATCCGTGTGTGCATTACCTGCACGATGCTCGGCCTACGCGAAACGCTTTTGCCACCCAATATATACGAGCCATTGTCTCGGGAATCATTATTGTTGTGCAATGCTGAAATTACGGGCGGATCCTTCGCTTTGTGTGTGATACAACTCTCACGGGGATATCGAGAGATGTACAGGATCGTGCAAAAGTTTTGGTCCACCTACCAAATTAAATTTGGTTACATTTTTTTCTCATTTCTATCACATATATCTATAAGTATACAGTAGCTCGCGAAAGTATTTGAATATTTATAGACAACTTTTATGGATATAGTACAGCTGTTGTATGAAACATTTTCAAATTTCATGATTTCTTTTGAAAGTAAACTGCGGATTTTTATGCGAATTCATATTCATACTTGAATACAATTAAAAGACTAGCACCTGGACAAAGGTTTGTTTTATCCACTAAATATTACAACGAGTAGATACAGTACTTTGAAAATTATATATATATATTCGTACTTGTTCGTTATTGCACTTTCATATCTTTAAATTTTGTCATATATACATAAAAATTCGCAATCTAGTTATCAGATACAAATATCACAATTATATTGGTGAAATATTACATGAATCTGGAAATGCTCATAGAAATTGCCAACATACGCTTTGCAAAAGTCATTAAAGAATTTGAAGAATCAATTATTTACTACATTGACACAATATAATAATATAATATAAGACACAATATTTATTGAGATCATTCTCAGCACTAATTACATGTTGTAAGATCATTATCTTCGTTTTTCATACGTTACAACGTAAACACAAGATTATATAAGTATATAAGACCTTGTGTCTTCTCTTCTTTCATATAACAAATTAAAGTTAAGACATCTACCAAACTGATCATTTTTCAATATAAATAGGTTAATACTTTCTATGCGGAATATCGGGATGAATCGATTAATGTATTAATTCCATTTAGTTATATAGTTCCATTTAAAAGAATAAAGTTGACTTTAAATCTCCTCCCCCGTTACTGAATCTGCGAAAAAGTAACTTTCACCATATGATGTCCTGCTTCGAACCGAACAACCTTTGTTAAAACATTTTTTTGATAACTTCTTCATAAGATATTCTATCGTCTCCAATTAAACGAAACATCCTGTATGTAAAATATATATTTATTAATATTTTTATTTTTATTTATAATTAGTTGTCATTTTGAAATCATTATCGTAAATGACCCAAGACTTTTGTACCATACTGTATATACAACATATAGAGTATGTATGTATATATATATATATATATGAAGAGAGAGAGAGAAAGAGAGAGAGAGAGGCTAGTTCTCTTAACTCGTACCATGTCGACGATTGGCAAATTGTTTATCATAATGATAATAATTTCTTGACTCGATAGAGGCCATTGTTGTCGGATCTCCTAGCGCGCGATAACTTTTCTTTTGGATTCTTAGTGCATGGAGTGGTTGTTGTTAAAGTGAAACGTCGATTGTCTGGTCTAACAACTGGACGAAAGGTTTCTGATAAATGGAGTTTTTGGAGTGAGATTGATACGAGGGAAATGATAGAATAGGAGAGGTGGATTGGGTAATAGTTATGTGATTATTTCCAATATTCTGTTTTGAAAAATAAAACTACTAACTGCGTCAAAATAGCGGTATGTAGCTTTCTTCTTTTCACAATTACTAAATATGATATTAAAATGTAATGAATTTATATATAGTTTTCTCTTTTTTATGGTTATTAAAAACATGTAAGGATTTTTGACAAAATTGATATTTATAAACATTAATTGAAATTAGCGCACTTGATATACAAGAACATATAAAAAAAAAATAAAATATTCAAAATTTTCAAAAGTAAAGATATGAATTTGCATCAACATTTGCAATCTAATGATTACATATACTTATTTTACTTTCATCATATTGCTGCTAGAGATAATTATTCATATGTAGTATGTATATTTAAATACACATCAAAAATTAATCTTTATAGTTTTAATCAATTGGACTAGTCTAATAAATTTAAATTATATCTTTGTAAATGATAAACTGTGTAGAAGATAAAATATTTGTTTTCATCTTTTCAAGGTGTGTTTTATAGAGTTTTGGCGATTTTGACTTTAAAACAATAGTTCAAACTTCAATGGGAACACCCTCGGGTACGAAGAAATTTCTTTATCTGCTCTGAGTAAAATATGAGATATACATATATGTATATATATATATAGAAATATGCATTTGTTATAATATGTGATGAACAATATACGTGTTAAAATGCCTTTAATATTTATTACGATATCAGAAGAAATCACTTCTAGTCTTTTAAAAATGTGATTGAAATATCATAGTAAGGTATTGTAAAAAAAGAGTAATTAGGCAAAAGAAATACAAACAGTTAAATATATTATATAATAGATACAAAATGTGCTTTGCAGTAGAAATTTTAGTTCAACCCACTATCGTAACTTTGCGTTAGATATCTTTAAGAAATCCTAAAATCTCTTTCAACTCAAAAATAACGTAAAAGTCTTATTAGAATGAAAGTTTGGTACAAAACAGCCGTATAAACCTACGCATCTCTCCAATCTTAAGCACATTTTTCCAAGAAATGGCAAAGCAAACATATCCATCAGACGCGAACAGCACCGCTTGCGCGTGTCATTAACGTCGCGTATATACTCGCGACATCGTGAGACACATAAGTCGTCTCTAAAATAGACACACGCTTGGAGGCTCTGTCTCTAGCCCGTTATCTATTTCTGGTAAGGGTCTGTAAAACGCTCGAAGCCGGATCCTGGAAGCGGCTGCGAACAAATCTCGCCTGTACGACCTTTTCGTACGTAACGTTGCTATAGCCTGACAGAAATTCGTTCGGGATTTACTGTGTTGTCAATTCGCGGCGCATAAACGTCGCCACGGAAAAATGAAATGCTGATCCCTTTAGCGATTCATTAACGACAATACATTATAGCTCACGGCGTTCTATCGACTGCATTACTGACATTTCTATGCGGGGAGAAAGGTGTATCGATGTCAGTATAAATCACCGCATGAACTGCAGGCATAAACATATCCACGTGATCGCGTACACTTAGACGAGGAATCGTTCTCCGTCTTGTTTCCTTGCTGCTGTGGTTCTCGTTGTTACCGATGTTGGTGATTCGATCGACTCGACCCACGTGAAAACGTCGTCTGTCGGATCGAAAATCGTGTACGATATGTTTGCTTTGTGGCGAAGAGAGATACAGTTCGTTTAACTCTTTAGAGCACACAATCTTAAGATAAAAAAGATTCTAGTTGTAGAAATCTTATTTAAAAACAGCTGCTCCAGATGAGTTACAGTGGTTATAAAGAATATTTGTACATACTCTTAATGTTTTCCAATAAAGCATTTCTTCATAAGATTTCACATATCATCTTCATGCTATTAAATTTTTCTAATCGCATGATATTTAATGATGATGATGAAAATGATAGTTGGACTTCATTAATTAGTACATATGTACATAAATGCTATAATAAATACAATGGTGTACAAATACTTTCTCGGCCACTGTATGAATACGTACTGACCAAATTATATATATTAAACGTGTGTTATATTTGCTATATTTATATTATATATATTTGTTATATTTATCAAAACAAAAAACTGTGCGCTTCGAGTTATTTTAATATCTTAAAGTGGAATGAAATATATATATACATACATAAGTATAAGTATTAAAAGGGTGGAATATTTTTCGTATGAACACTTACCATAGAACATTTTTATATATAGAGAATGTTTCGTTTAATGCAAAATATGACTTTTCAGCCATATGTAGCTATGTAACAAAAGATGTTTTGAACCAAAATTTATCGATATCAAGTATACAGCGAATAATGATAATACAAATTTCGAAAATAACTTAATTATTACTAATCGTAAATTTCTTTTGATAATCTATAGTTGCATATAAAATAAATAAAGTTATGAGAGTAGTCTCTTATTTTTATGTTTTATTTCTTTTGTCAAATTATTTTATTTTCATTTAATATGTGTAAGTAGTAAATATTAACTGTCTTATTAATATTATCAATGTTTAAAAACTTTGTAACAAAGACTTAAACATATTTCTTTATAATTACAAGAAATTCTCGTATAATTGATAAATATTTTATTTTCTATCAATTTATGTAAAGTTTTCTATTTTGATCAATAATGATATGTATATTGTATCTAAATATGTTTATGCAAGTAATTTGCGAAACAAATACACAATCAGTCACGAATACACAACTATTATAATAACAAAAATAAACAATATACTTAAAACAAATCTTTTATGAATAGTATTTAATTGATTCTCATAAAGAGGAATTTCAGTGCTGAAATTAACATGGATTCGCGAGTAAATACATGTTGAAATCGATTCGATTATTTGTTGCTCTCAGGTTACAAATCGATCGAAAACGACATTGGGGCCAGTTTGTATGTGATCGCGTAAATTCAGAAATAGAATCGGACAGGCAACAGCCTGTTCCCCAAGATAGGTCAATAAAGCGTCTCGTTAATATCAAGGAAACACGTACGTCCCGGTAAGTTTGACAGTAATAACTGACAATAGCGACGCTTACCGGCGACGTTTAACGACACATCGAAGCACGAAGGGACGATCGCGACGAGAGACACAGCAACGATATTCACCGTGCCACCGAAGCTGCCCTAATTACCTGATTTAATTACCGCGACGGAATTACCGGTCGTTTCCGTGCCAGCCGGCACAATCGTGACACCCGTTACATATCTACGTGACTGTAACCGAACTAACGTGAAATCGAGATACTCGAACAGTTACATATGTATATATCGAGCCTCGGTAATCCGACCCTCTATCATTCGAAAACCTCATTGGGATTACAATTTTGTTTCTGAACTATGTACACATGTACTTACATATTATTTCATGACTAGAAAAGTATTTTTATTTTTATCATTTCATATGCGGATAGTAGAATATTCCGTGTTCACTCTTACAATGTTCATGTGCGGACGATAGAAGAATCCGACAACAATTTCAAATATTATGCAACTTTTAGTGGTATCTGGTACATTTCACAAAATCGCTAAAAAGGCAAAGGTAGCCCGCGGCATGTTTAAGACGTGCAAGATATTCCGCGTATAATGTATTAGATGTTTCAAAGTTCCTGACTTTGAAATAATTCTTGAATATTTTTAAAAGGTTTGAAGTTTTTAATGCATCGAAAGAATTGTACTTTCACTGTACTTTGATTTCTTTGCATTAAGATAAGAAAACATTTCATTGTTCAAAATACAACATTTTGTAAGATTATAGAACTATTCGGCAAACCCTATAAGGCTACAATTCATTGGAAAATGTGGTAAATCTGAGGGACCATTAAAAAATAACTAAAACTTTCGAAAATTATTGTCTTATTCGATACCTTGAATTCTAAAGAATCTATGTATATTATATTTGATGGCAATGTTCATATATGTCGTTACCATTTTCACGGTCAACAGGTTAGAATGGGCGAAGTAGGAAGTAGGTTAATTGATGAATTTATTCGAATAAGATAAGTTACGATAATAATTGACAGGTTAGGAAAGGTATCTGTGTTACTGTATTCTTTTTTCTCCAAATTCATCATAAATATAATCAAATGGATTATGCGTAGCAACTCATAAAGATAAGTAGATTGTATTAATTTATAACAGACGTTATCAAAATTTATGTTAACTTACAATATATCTGCATTGATTTATTTATACCAACAATACGAAGTATTATTTATAACAGATATTTCGCTCTTCCCGATTCATGACACTGTACTGTATTCTATAAATACGTCTGATTATGAGTCGCGTCCTGACTAGAAGGGTGGTTTCTCAGGGTTAAGGACCAGAAATGAAAAAAATACACTTGAGTCTGCTGTACGAGCATTATTCTTCTTGTCCATAAATTTGATTTGATTATGTTCAAAAACAGTTTCTTGTTTCTTCTGGAAAACATACTTTTTCGAGTTGAAACGCTTTCCTCGCAAGTGTATGACATATATCATTTTTAATGAAGAACAATACTCTATTACCCTTTATTTATCACAACCAGAAGAATAATCTACTATCTACAGAGTCAAAATCAATGTAAATAGTATGAAATCCGATAATCGATATTCTTAAGACTACACAAACCACCTTTTGCGACGAATAATGTCGAGCAATGTCTCTAGCTTTTTCCTCGTCATTTATAACTTATCCAAACTATAATATTTTACCAAATGTCCTAATGGACAAATTGTAAAATGATCTATTTAAAAATAAAAAAAAAAATAATAATTTATAACTTATAAATTTAAGGCTGATTGTCCGTCTTTGAGGCGCGGTGTAAATGCCGGTGAGCAATCATATATATATATATATATATATATATATATATATATATATAAATGCACACACATATATACGTATTTACTTACATATGTATACTACATACATAATGCGTGGCAGAAGATACAGCAGACGCTTGGATTTGATGGTGAGTCACCGCATGACATTTGAACCCCACCAGAACCCAATCATTTCATGATATATTCAGCGATTCTCAACCAAACTTTTTTTATCTTTATAATCAAATTTCATTACATTTTTCTTTCAATTAATCGTTAGACCGCGAACTTTTATTCATTTATCGAAAATTTAAATGTGATATATATAAAATGTCACTATATGATATTTAACATTGACTCCTACCAAAGTCCAATCACTTCGTGGTACATCCGGTGTTTCCGGAACAAAATTCCCTTTTTTCTCTTTGTAATCCAATTTTTTATAATCTTCTAGCTCCAATTCGTAAATCATTCACGGGAGTTTAATTAATTTGCATTTCATGCATTACGTATAAACATTTACGTTTAGTGCGTAAAATATAGAACATAAATGAAGATTACACATCATAAAGTTAAATAATTTAGTACAATTTTAATTCAAATTTTTATTTGTTATTGCGGTTATTATGGTTATTATTTATGATTATTTTTATGGTTTTATGGGTATTTCTAACTCAATAATGCTAAAAAGAAGATAGTTTGAACCTTTGGAAAAATAAAAATAAAATTTGCATACTCCATATTGTAACGACAGATAATTTTAAAATAGGCGTAAGAGTAGAAACGATATATATTTAATCCTAAAATCAAACGACGGAACGATTTTGATAATATACGCAGAATTACTTAATAGCGTATCGGATTTTCAAAATTGCAATAAACAATGCATACAATGAATTGTAAAATTATTCGTCTATAAAAAAACATTCAAGATGTGCCTTATTATATTTTCCTACTGTAGCTTTCAATTGTTTGGACAACTGAAATCTGGATTGTGGCATGAGAGGGAGACTATGGAAATATATTAAAGGTTAAGCTTTAATTTTTTGATAGGACAGATTTTTTTGTGGAGAGTGAAGTTTGTTCCATTTCGATTGAAATTTTATGCATATTTTATCATAGTGTAATGTGGTAATATGTGAAAGGATTGTTTGCAAATAAGTTATAGTTAGTACTACGCGGAAAAGTACAATAATAGAAACTAAAACTAGATGTAATTAAGGAAGTGGAGGGTTGCTGCAAGTGTCTTAATAAAGAAATACGGCTGAGAACGGCAAAGGTGTGGATATATTACGAATAGAGTGTAGAATTAGAAAATCGACTGTTAAAATTAGAAAAATTATTTTCTGAATAGAAAATCTTAACGCTGCTATTATATTTCTAGCATAGATTAAGATAAGCTTAATCAGAAAAATTAATTTTCATGTTAAAATAAATAATTAGATAAAAAGATTTAACTGTGTGATAATAAACACTTGTTATGAATGTATTATGTGTATTGTAG
Organism: Bombus pyrosoma; assembly: GCF_014825855.1. Lineage (NCBI taxonomy): Eukaryota > Metazoa > Arthropoda > Insecta > Hymenoptera > Apidae > Bombus > Bombus pyrosoma. Next base: position 320,112 of record NC_057773.1, on the reverse strand, counting down.
ATACGAAACATTTTGAGATTTCATCAGCATCATAATAATAACTATTATGACCATTTTGATAATGTTTGAAACAAATCAGGAAAATATACATCTATAGAAACTACAAGATATATTCAGTGCAAAAATATATTTTGTAGACATGATAAAAGTATTTAAATGTCAATTATTCATTAAATTCTATCTTTAAAACTTTTCAATAAATATGCGTTTATAGTAAATAGCTTGTAACTTATATATTCCTATGTACTTTTTCCTTTGTATGTGAATGTGTACTGATTGGTCTCCAATTTTGTCAATATAATTGCAGTATTCGTGTCTCGTTTATAGTCTTGAAATATTATTTAGTAATATTGGCAAGTATTGAAATATTTTCATTGCATGTGTTAAAATAATGATTTAAACAACACCTTTGATTTATAGTCATATACAGTAGTTATATACAGTATTATAAAAAGATAAATGATTATTTCTAGAAGAAAGAAAAGGTGAAATAGGAAGGTAAACAATTTGATAAATATTGTGTAAACTAAACTGAATCAGTATGTGTATATTAAAATAATAAATATGAAATAAGTAATTCTTAAATTATTAAATAATTTTTAAATAAATACGATTTCAAAGAAATAAAAAGATGAATTGAGAAAAGAGGATATATATTTTTTTATTATACTCAAAAAATAATATTTATTAAATAGAAGATTTATTCCACTTGATTAATTAACAACAAGTAAAATAGGATTTCCAGAATCCGTTTGCTTCAAAGAAATATTGATTTGTTAGTAACATACGACGTTGATATTATGATCGAAAAGTTGTTATGGTTGGTTAGTTATTTCTTTAATTTCGATTTAAATCTGTGCGACCTGTGTTCGCTGATCTCATTATCTCTTAAGATTCCATTTTCTTTTCTTCGTTATAGACTTCCTCGATTACTTCCTCGATGTCAAGTAGACGTTATTATATTAAGTATTCACGTGAAAGTATCTAGAGATAAGTTTAAACGTCTAGACAATGGTTATATTGAAAAAGTATAATAGATTACAAATGTTTAAATAAATAAATTATAAAGAATTATAAAGAATCAATTTTTAGCTTCATTATATTGCCAGATATGATTAAAGTGAAGATAGAATATTATGACTGAAGCATATTAATAATTCATTAAATAATCGTTATGGTTTCTAATAATATCGAAATTAAGCGGGAAAATTTTAAGCGGGATAATAACTATAATTTTAATAAATGTTGAATTAAACATTAAATTTTTTACAGTTTAGTATTATGTTTGAAGAACATTAACAATTTAATTAACTAATATTTATCAGATTCCTAATAATAATAATGATAATAATTAAATTTTATTATGTTATTACTAAACGTTGAATAGTGCATCACATCACATCTCAATTAGTTTAATGTTACGATTGAAGCACATTCATAATTAATTAAATAATCGTATGTATTTAAAATACAGCTTTGCTGCTTTTTACTACTTTAATAATACGATATGAATAAAAATAAAGTGAATTTATTCTTTTATACAGTAAAAGATTGGATAATTGAAAATATTTTTATAGTTCGTCATGCTAAAAAGATCGTTGGTAACAAAATATGATAAGAAACAAGATAACTTTTTCATTGTATAATAATTATTCCGTTTGTTGTATGCGAATGTATAAGGAATAAAGTATGGCAAGAAGGTTCGATTTATAATGTCTATATCAATATCGACGCTATCTTACAACAACGAAACTGTTCACGAATCCCCTTCTATAAATCTTTCTTTCATCACTCATCAATTTGCCACAAAATCAATTCTGCATTACAGTACCAATCACCCAACTAAGCCTCAGATATCCATCTTGTTCACACAGCTTTTACTCCCTATCTATTACAACCCCTATATCATAAAATACACTATGGCTCAAAAATAATCCAGACACTTGCTTATTTTTGAAAAGATCTAATATCTGTTGAAACTTTATTTAAAATTTTGTTGTGTTTTGAAACGAGAGTGCTATGGGGATATAAAAAATCTAAGATTAAAACAATGTTAGATTAATTAACAAATGCTTCTTAATTCACACAGAAATTGGAATAATCACAAAACATATAGAAAAATATGTATATATAAGTTTGTAAAAGCATAGAATATATAGAAATATAAAAAGCATAGATATGTATATTGACAACAAACTAATCCACTGTTTCTAAAAATTAAAACATGTAATTTATCAATCATTGTAATCTTCATATTTCTAATATTTCTGTCGCCTACTTTTCTCAGTTGACAAGTTAACTTTTTCATAGTAAGAAAAATAAATACAAAACCGTATATCATGCTTTTATCTCTATCTAAAAAAATAAAAAAAATTCGCTGATTTTCACAATTATTTATTCATTATATCGAAATGTTTCTCAACAGAGATTTATTACAGAATACGTACCCAGCAGTAAATTATTAAGTTTCTTGTGTTTTAAAGTGTTCGGATCTTGCTTTTATGTGTCTCTAATATGTTACAGCATTTTGATTATCGGTAGCTTAGACGAAGAAATATATTAACAGCATCTAGCTATATTATATTTCGAAAATTTTTGACTAATATTTTCGTTTTCATACTTAATCGTAAGTAAATTATATTCGTGCGTCATAGAACATAATCATATGGAGTAAAATCATCCTGTAAACTATATAAAGCATTATATTTCGAACTACAATGGTCATAAACTATCGTTTACTTTTTTGGCAATAACAATTAAGAACAAAGAATAAGGAACGAAAAAGCTAAAACAAACGAACGTAAAAGAAATAATAATGAAAATGTTTTTTGCGTGTATTGTTGCGAGAAATATGATGTAATTCAATTAAACGAGAATTGTGTACAATGAATAAGATGGTGGATACATATGACTAGACTGGCTGTAGATGAGAATTGATTTTGATTGATTACCACTAGTTTTGTCCAAGTGCAATATCGTATAGCGTATAACTACAGATTTTGTTCAACAAATGGGCCAAAATCGGGAAATAAAGAGATTTTGTTTTGTCGTTAATTGGAATAGATCCTGTGTTTGACATTTTGAATTTTACTTTTGTTATTTTGCGTCCATAAAGATATTGAACGAATACTATTTTGATTACATGATTTGTTTTATAAATTAAACGATTCTGGACGATACGGTCCGTATATGTAACATACGGAAATCATCCTCGAGGGATTAAAGTTTAGAGTTTACCAGAGCAAGAAGCTTGGACAGAGATAGAAGAGCGAAATCGTAGCGAAAAGATGCTGGAGTGTTGCCAGTTGACGAGATCGTTAAGTCTCACACCTTCTAACGAGAGACAGAGAGGAATCGCTGAAGGAAGGGACACGGGAGGTTAACGGAGGTTGACAGGCAGCATGAAGATACGATTGAACCGTCCTTTTTCTTTCATCTCATGGTGCCTGGTATTTTTAAACGAATCGCGCTACCGGTTGACATTTTGTCGCCATCGATCGATCAGTCTTCAGCACTGATCTTCTTCAATTTTAACCCGTTATCGAAATCGAATGGTCGAACCAAATAAAGGATTTCATAGATATAATATTTATTTAATTATTTCTATTTTCAAATCTCCTGTTTTTAATGGAGATGCAGTTTCTCGCAAAAGTATCCGAACGTTTACTACAGAAAGCTTTTATATATGTGTTATATACAACATTTTGAAATTTCATTAACTCTATAATGAAACACGATTGCAATAATTATATTGGCAAAATTTGAATCCAATTTGAATCCAATTTGAAAATATGTACAGAAATTGTAACATATTTATTACAAACTTATATTTAATAAAAAATTAGTATACACTATGAATGCTCGTTTTGATGTTTAAAAATATCAAAGACGATCCCACTGAATACTCAGATTTATTAATAACGTGGATGATTACTACTTTAAATACTTTTGTGATTTGTGAAAAATACATATATGTACATATATTTGTACTAAATATCTTGTAACTTCTAAGTATACATTTTCAAAATTGTTTGGAACTTTATATTTATCTGTTGGTATTTAAAATTATATATAAGTTTCATACAACACACGTAATATGTTCATGAGAGGTGTGGATACGTGTACGAATACTTTCGTGAGTCACTCACTACGTACATTATACATACATACATATTTGAAATGGCTTGTATAAAATGACTCATAACAAATTAATCTATTCTTAGGAGGGTTCAATTATTTCAAATCATTTTTATTACAAAAGTGGCACAGTACAAAATATTTCAAATAATCTGTATCTCACACCATTTTACAAAAAAGATTCATATCAAACTAACTTACTCAAAAAAAAAAAAAAAAAGGAAAAAAAGGAATTAATTCCTATTATTAAATTGTTCAAAAATTTCTGAAAATGAAATGTCGTCTCAAATAGTGATTTTTATTTAAGAGACTCCTACCAAATTATTTCATTTCTTAAAATAATCATATTTCTTATATAAAAGTTAGTCAAATGTAAAATACTTTAGATTGGCTTAAATAGCGACTTCTTATATGTATTGTATTAGAAAGAGACTCGTGCCAAATTAATTTATCCAAAAATGACTAAGATTTAAATAATACAATTTTTGCAACTCCTCCGCTCACAACTCACAGAATGATTATCAAAGCATCTTTCCAAAATCTAAAAGCTTTCGAATAATTTTCCGAGCACTTTACGCGTAAGAGGATAAAATCTGGTGTCGCAGCGAGCATTATGTAACCGTATTAATAAGCGCGCACACGCCTTTCGACTGCAAGAGGATCAGCGGAAGAACGGTCGCCTTCGTTTCCACGAAACGGATTCTAATTACGACCAAAGATGATACATGGTTTTCTCTGCTTTTACACGACCCAGCTTTCTCCTCCTTCGCGTTCATCCTGCTGCTCATCTTCGTCCAATTCGTTCCCTAGCGAAGAACTTGAGCAAAGAAAGCTAAATACCTCGAGCTCTTATTTCTTCTTTCAACGTCTTTCCACTCTTCTCATTTTCTTCCGACGTGAACACGAACTGGATGGATAATTAACTTCCGATGTGAGCTCCGCTTTCTTTTCTTCTTTTTCAGATTGTACATATTTAATTTTAGGGCGTGTTACTTTTTACGTTTCTTAGAAATCTTTAGATATATTGATTATGTATACAAGAAGAAAAAGTTAATTCAATAATATGAAATTGATGAAATTATTATTACGATGTTAAGTATAGGTTGCTTACACAGTACCGTTTCAAACGAGGTAATAATTCTTACGTGTTTTGATTTTTTTATTAACTTTTTCAGAAAATTATATTTGTATAAATGTAGTAATATATAAAGTATGTATTAATCTGGTCAATATGTATTCATAACTCATCCAGAGTGATGTTAATTTAAATAAAATTTCTGTGCACCTAGAGTCTTGTCTTAAATTGTCTTAAAGGGTTAAAATTCTGCGGCCCGAAAGGTTAATTAAGGTCCTACGGTACTTATAAAAGATAATACGTGATTAGAAAGGGTTAAAAGTGTCCAAAAGATGCTTAGAATGAAGTAATAGAAAATTACAACTTTCTCCCGAGACAGTCGTTTTGAAACACAGTACATCACGTGAAGACCAGAAACAAGAAGAGTCGAGGAGGATACGTCGTAAGGCGGGGGTGCTTGTAAGTTGAACGTCCGCTGCATCGAATATAAATAGCGGTCGGCGACGTTCGTCCACCTCGTCTTTCTCTTCTTACTCTTCTCCGTGTATTCTTTTCTTCTTCTTCCTTTTCTTTCCTTTCTCTTCTTTTACTACAGTCGCCTCTTCGTTCCACTGGCCGCCTCTTCTTTAGGCTCTTCGTCTTCGTCTCGACACTTTCCACTAGAACACAAGGCTCATCGATTCTTTACCAAGAATCGAGGAGAAAAGTCTACAAAGTGTAAATTCAATTAGGCAACGATCTGCTTCCTCCAACAGCGGATTAATTTTAATGAAATTATAAACCGAGCATTCATTCTTTGCTACGATTCGTGAATCAGACTGACCTCGTTTTCAACAACGAGGCACTCTATTATACGTGAGAAATCTTGTTATGCCTATCTATTCCTATCATTTTTCTACATTTTTTAATTGGGTATAAAATAAACTTGTTGACAAAAGAATAATCATTTGTTATTTGCAAACTATATACATTCATTGTAGACTGTAATTCGTGGTACGAATACGGTTAGAGAAATACCTTAAAAATAAAAAATAAGGCGAAGACTAACAAAGTTATATTTGAGAATGTGACTAAACATGTTCGAACACTATATTTTCCACAAAATGAGACTTTAAGTGAAATAATTTTATCGCAAATTAATTTTCAATCAAAATTTTGTTCTAATATGTTTCTGTAAATGTTTTAAGAAATTGTAAATACTTTTATATACTTTTTACATATCTACCAGCCAAGTATATTTTAGTTTTTTCGATTATTCATTATATACTTAATTGTTGCAATTTCTATATGCATTTACAAATTTGTTCCAAAATTTACCAATCTGATCATGATATGAAAACGTTTCGTATTATATATTGATACAAAATTTCTCTATAAGTATTCAAACGCATTCTTGAGTGACTGTATCTTTTAACATTAGAAAATATAATTGGACCAACACCGGTGTTAAAGTCTACAAATAGAAATGAAATAAAAATTGATCCAACTAAATTAAAATTTAAGAGCTGCATCTGCAAATTTTCACATATGTGTGATCTAAACTGGATTGTAGGTGATACCGCGTTCCATGGAACTAGAAGTGTTGCGCACGTGTACGTGTGTGAAAACTTGACGAACTCCCCTTCTCGGAACATTTCTCATCGAAACAGCCGCGTGTTGCGCAGCCTCTTCCGTATTCGGTTGGGTTCAGTCGTAATGATCTTCAGGGATCCTGGGAGTTAACAGGGCTTTATAGGCGGTCAGGAAAACACGTGTTCGTAAACCAGAGCTCGCCTCACGAATCACTCGGGGTGATTTACATCGAATCCTGACCATCCTCTTCAAGCTTTTAATCTCAATTTCATATCGAGCGACTTTTTTTCAAATTTTAATTAATTTCCCCGGTTTTTTACAATGATTAATATGAAAAAAGTTTGAATTTCCCTCCTGAGATACCTTCATTTCAATCGCGCTATTTATTTGATTATTTTTTATGAGATGCGTTTTAATTAGAAAATTATGAATAAGTGGATATGCAATGATTTTATTCTTTTAAATATTACGTTCCTATAAACTCTATCCTAATGAAACTTACAAATCTTATATTCTTGTGTTATATTCTTATACGTTCTTACAAATATTGTATTTTTATAAATTCTTAAAAATTACATTGTAATACATTCTTATAAATTTTATATCTAATTTTATAAATTGAGATAAAAATATAAGAATGTTTATATTCTACTACATACGATACGTAAAAATAAAAAATTAGATTTTTGACGAAAGCTTTTCATGTACAAATTAGCTATTAATTTAAATTAGTTTTCCATTAAATCAATTCTTTTTTGCATTGGATTAAATATTTCTTTTTTCGTTATGTAATATATATACATGTGAACCTGTTTTGTCTAATAACTTCAGAAAATATTCTAGTGAAATCTATACATACTGCTGCTCAAAAATATTTATAGACTTGTTGATTTTAAGCAAGATTTATTTTAGTTAAGAAGTTACTGATAAATCTAGAATTATATTGTGAATTGATGAACTTTTCATAAAACCTTTTGTGTAATATCTTTATAAAAAATGTGTCGTATTCTATGGTATTACGATAGTGTGATATCGATGAAATAAAATATGTATATTAAAATTGATAAATGTTGTTCACACGAGCATTGGTCCTCAATAAAAATCCATCGTCACAATGAACAACGCTGAAAATGATTTTTTTTACTTAACTAGAATTTTCTGTGCCGCGTGAAGGTTCGCAACTGACGTAAGTTTGTTGTCGTGGAGATAAGTTGCGCTTGAAAACCGCGATAAAGGATGTTCGTCTTCGTCTCTGTTTTACGTCAAACGAATTTCCACGGTGGATGAGGGGCGGAGGGCCGCAGGTGGATGTACTTTATCGATTTTGGCATACCAGACAAGCTGCTTGTGCTTTCGCAGCGATAATCCGGCTACCGCTGCTACTGGCTGGGCTGGTGCGGCTTAAATCGCCCACTTGAAAACTTCATCGACACGCTGCACCCCTGTAACTTTCCCTTGGCCTGTCCCGCTCTGAGAACCGCGTTTTATTTCAAAAATTGATGAATATACAACGTTTAATGTGGGGAGAGAAATTGATTCGTTAGATGACAGAAACAGTTTCACGGAAGCAATAGAGAATTAGCTCTGCAGTACCCACAAGAACCTACAAGTATTATTTTTTTACCTCCTCCTTTTATTTACTTTTCATGATATAACTAAGTTAATAATTTGTAGGTTTTAATGTATTCTACTTCGTATTTATTTGAAAATGTTACTTCTATTTGGATTCGTAAATGGTAGAGAATTAACTCCCCCGTTCTCATAGACACCCATAGATACGTATTACTTTTTATTTGTTCTATATTGTATAACGGTATAACAAACAAATTAGCAATTTATACATTTTTTTATTACATTTCAGTAATTAGTTTGTACCTATCTATTTTGAGTTTGAAAGTTCCGTATGTATACTTGAATTTGGCTAATTCCGAGTTGGACAGAGGCGAATAATCGACAAGAGATTATTTTACATGTAAGAATAAATCCAAAATGTGGAATACAATTTTTTATATGTTGCATCGTTTCCGAGAATATAAAATTCACGCGTATAGCAGGCCAATTGTTAACTAAATACGATCAAACTTTATTTTTATCGAGAACAAAGCTTTAAGCTGAAAAATATTATTCTACATTTTTAACTTATTTTCGCATATAGAATAACCTATTAATTACGTATTCGTCCTTACTCGCTAATTAGCTAAGTTCGTATATGCCAAACAAATTCTCAAACTGAATTTTCTGGAAAACGGAGAGTTGTATGAGAAAATGTTCTACATTTCCGATTTATTTTTTCACGTAGAAACATCCTTTTGCTAATTGTACCGCGATTGCCAGAAAATCCCGTATAATAGGTCAACAAGTATTTTCTTTTAGAAATGGAAAATAAAAGGAGAGAAGGAAGTGCATTTCGATTCTTATAAGTGACGGTGGAAACGCAGCTTAAGTAGGATGTCCCGGCACGAAAGGTCGCGTGCATCTATCCTCCAGACGGGAAACTAGGTTAACCATCGTGGAATCGACGTAATGACTCGCAATTAAAATGAAATCAGAGGCGAATTTAATCGTCGTTAGATTTTCTTTACTCGCGTGTTCCTGTTCTTTTTTGTGTTTAGGGTGGTAGGTGGTTCATGGTACTAGAAAGGAGAGAAATAATTATTTGTCGAGAAGTATGTAGAAAGTGGTAGGGAAAGTTTTTATGCAAGAGACTTTGCCTTCGAACGGAGATTAAAGATTCGAGTTCCTATTTAAATTTCATTTCTTACTTCCTTAGTTTATACTTTATTTTTCTTACGTTATTTTTATTCTACATATATAAAGTGCACTGGTATGCAATCTGCTATGTATGAAATCTGTTAAAATCCAATTTAATCTTCTCTGTTCTCGTATTGTATTTTTATATAAATGGAATGTCGATTTTATTGAAGATGAATGATGTTTCTATTTATCGTAGAGTATATCAATTTTAAGTACTAAAATCAATGTCAATTGGTTTATATTGTTATCTCTAACTCCTTATAATTTTTTCGGTCACAATTAAAAAGTGCAGTGGAAAAACATAATAATATTAAATATTAAATATATTAGTATATTAGTTGTCAGATCGAAATTTCTTCGAATTGAAACTGTTAGACGTTAACGATTAATCGACATGTCAAGTCAGCTAATGATAATCAGTAACAATTGAAGAGCGCATGATAAAATTTATTAATTAAACAAAATTTCATAGATTTATCTATCTTTAAAAAGCTTATATTGCCTTCTAACTATCTTAGTTACTAATTACAGGCAACATCAAAATTAAAAAATCAGCAAAAATATATTTATCATGTACTCTTCAATTGATAACATAACATGTCAACCAATCGTAACTGTCTACAGGTTCCTTTACAAATCAAAGAAATCTCAATCCGACAACCCTAATCTTACAAAATATGTCAAGCCAGTAACGTAATGTAATCTGTAGAGATTCCTATTTCACGTGCATGTAAAAACACGTGTTTACGTGTGACAAACGAATCCGAAATTTAATCCGGGTAATTTTTAGTGTATAGGTGGTATCTATATATTTCTATTGTATTGTATATATATTATACTAATGTATTCTAAGTATATCAGTTGCAAATTGACATCATACGGCCCTCGACAGTTGGTTGAAACTTGTTCGTCCTCAGGAATTGCTGAATCGATGATCGGAAAAGCGTATGAATTCGATTAGCTGATTTTGGGGTCATTCTAACTCTTCATTTAAATATAATGTAAATATATATATATTTATATATTTATATATTTAGAAGATATTTTTGATTACTACTTGATTAGTAGGCATTATTATATCAGTATCATACAAATATCGTAAATGTTTTCAATAAGATTTACATAGGTTGACAAACTGTGGAGCCAATATGTAATTGTTATAATTAACTATACTGTATATTATAATCCTTGTAAATAGTTTCAACAAACTTTTCTTATGTATGCATATTAAATTATAATCTTGTTAAATAAAAATTTTATTGTATTAATCACTCTCTTGCTAAATTAGATTAATTTAGTTTACATTTTGTATATGCACTGAATGTATTAACATTCTTTGGGACATAGTAGAATAAATAACTTCCCGCCTTCTTGGTGCTTACATATATGTACAGTAGAATATCTTTGATCCCACCTCAAAATATGAACACATTTCCAAGTACAGCGGTTTACAATATGTTCCACCGGTTTCGTGTTGCCACTGATATGACTAACACGCGTGATACACAAGAAAAGATACTATTATTAATTTGGTTAGTAGGTGTTCATAATTCTGTCCAAAGTGGCAGAAATTTAAAATAAAATTTCAGTACAACTAGAGCCTTTTCGGGTTTTTAAATCCTGTGTTCTAAGAAGTTGATATACATTTCACGCGCTACGTGTACACAACCAGAATTTCTACCAATTTGCATCTTTCCGTGTTCTCGAAATCTCGCGAAGTAGAAACAGAGAGAAGCTGGAGTGTCCGCAAAATCTTCGAAACTTTTTCTCGAAATTAACGCGAATTAGTCGCGAAGGAGATAGATAGAAGGAACAAGAAAGAGAGGGATCAGTCGATCGTTTGGCAGCATTCTTCTCCATCTAACCTTCTAACGAGCCGATTCTCAAGGGGAACACAGAGGCGGCTGAGGATCGTCTTTTGCTTCTACGTTTCTCTTCGTCTTTTCTCTCTTCGATTCGTCCGACTCCACCTTCGTTGACGACGAGCGCAACAGATCGTGGTTCTCAACTCTGAAGTAAGCAGCTGCAGTTCACCTTCCAAAGATGCTTAAATTCCCCCTCCTTCCTGCATGCTCTTGGCTGAGGGAAACGGATGCGGATTTGTTGTCTTCTTCTGAGGCTTCGGTGCTTTAAAGCTGCATTTCGTTAATTTTCTAGCTGCTCTTACGTACTGAGGTGCTGTTTCTGCTTGATTTCTGATTAGGAAACTGGCTGAAACGTTAATTGTTTATACATGGAATAGAAATTTTCTGGGACTTAGAAAATTGAAAGATACGTAATCTATTTTTAAAATAACGTAAATATTTCATGCAGCATTTTATACGCAAATGAAATTAATTTATTTAAAATCAAATAAAATATTTGTTGCTTCACTATATAAACTATTTCTTATTTGTTAGTATGTTTATTCGTTATCTAATTTTGATGAAGACAACAGATTTGTCAATATGCATCCTTACCAAGACTTTTACTTATTATGTACGACTGTTATTATGTTTCTTTCAGTTAATGGAATTAATTACCATTTTTATATGTCATATATAGAACAAATTTGCAATCAATAAATAAACGTTATTGTCTCAGATAATCTATTTCTAAATGTCTTATTCTCACAATTATTTGCTTAGCTTTAAACTTTTGTACATAACTAAATAATGAACACGACATCGATTAAAATGCATTATTTATGATATAATACAAATTGAAAGATTTATTTGGAAATTTAAGAAGATCACGTATTTAACCTTTTCGCATTTTCTAGCAAACCCTTTCTCATCAATGTCGAAAACCCTCCTCAAAATATTCCCATCAATACAGTTGGCAAAGTCGAAACATCCCGATATCGCTTTCAGTTCGCTTCATTCAAATTAATCAACTTATCCAAAGACGACAAGCTCATCATGGTGCAATAGCACGCTCGGTCACGCGCGACGCGTGTCGCAAAAGAACTGGAATGTCGCGGATGTAAAAACGAAAGAAAACAACAGACAAACGAGAGAATGAACGAGAGATAGTGGGACACAGAGAGACGAGACTCTGGGCGTAGGTAATTATCCATAGGAAGGTTGAAACTGGAAAGCAAAGTCGAAGGGTTGCCTCTCCCGTGAGAGGCGTGAATTACACAGCGAGGCAAGCGAGCCGGCAGACAGGCTCATTGTCCTCCGCTAGTTTAATTAATGCAGCTGAACCGGCAGCCTCTCGTTCCTCCTTCTCCTCTTTCCGCTTTCCCTTCGTCTGCATTCTAGCTAGCTGTCTCTCCTTTATTCTCTCCGACATCCGCATGCTTCCAACTGCCACGATCTTCGATCATGTACAGAGAGATAGAGCGAAAGATGAGATACAGGTATATAGAGGAAGAGGTTAGCTTTGGCGTGAGGGTGATCCACTGTGGTGTGCACTTGCTACACGGATTTCCACGATGATCTGTCAATTAGAGACGTGACACGAGCGCTTTTGTTGGTCGTGGAACGACGCTGTTCAGAGAAAGCTTTATATATATGTACATACTTGGTTTTATGGGTTCTTGGAGTATGGCTGTTGACTTTTGTACAGTTGTTGCGAGGATTCGTACACAATAGTCTGAACACCGTTTGCTACTTGAGTGAAACAAACTTTCCTATACACTTTCCTGAGGAATAAGAACATCATAGTCATAGTTTTCATTTTTAAATATAGTTGATTACAGTTCCAATTATATAAAAGAATTCGGTAATAAACTTAGTAATAATAATAATAGTAAAGAATAATTTTTAATAAAAGAAGTAAACATGCGTTCTACAAAAACGTAAATGTTAAAATGAATGACTACTGGTCACTCAGGGGTTAAATTCAAACTTGATATATACTTAGACTTAATATTATATGTAGGTATAAACTTATTGAACGTAATATATTTTACGTAACGTAATATTTTCATAGTATCCAATTCTTGTAGTTACACGAAGACATTGTTAAGTACTTATTTAATTTGTGTAGTTCATAATACGAAATTTAATGTACTTGGACCTAATTACTGGATGTATGCTCATATAGATGCTATAATAAACATAACAGTACATCAATACCTTTTATAGTTACTGTACATCGAAATAAACATTCCGTCATAAACGCTACCCCCATCACTGATTTTACCAATTTTCACAAAAACATTCTCCGTTCCCTCTATCAATCTCTCTAGCGTAAAAATATATAATTTTCCGGATGTTTCACTGCGTTTCAGTTGCGCGAGTATCTCGTTATCCCGGTTCTCGTCTCTCGTGAAGCCACTCGGAACTGCGGCGTAAAGTCAAGCGAATGGTTACAAATTGAAGACGCTAATTTACACACGGTTTCGCACTCAAGCTTGCTTAGCTCCGCCGGCCTGGCTGGCTGCTTGCTTGCTTGCTTCTGCTTATTAACTCGCACAAGTTTACGAGCTAGCTTCTAACAGCTAACAAGGTAAACAATGTTTGGCAATTATTTCGGTTAAATGATCCTCCTGAGACGCGGCTGCTGGATACAACGGCCAGGTAAAGGAAACTAAGGTTGGAAGACACCTTTTACGTGTGTCTCCGCTATTTGCTCGCGTTTATCCTCGCCCGCTCTCCCTCTCTCTCTCTCTCTCTTTAAAAAGAGTATAAACATATAAAGTGGCTACAAACAATGTCTACGCACAGTGATATTTATTATAGGATTTACACACCAATGAATTAGGTCCAAGTATAAATTTCATATTATTTAGTAATACTTTCATAGGAGTAAAAAGATCCGGTATCATGAAAATGATAGAACCTTGTAAAAAACATTTTATTAAAAAATAAAGATATATGTAAATATTTTGTATAGCTACTGTATATTAAAACTCAAAATCAAATAAAATTTTCGAAATTTTATGATCTCCAGTAAAATATTGTTTATATAAATCGCTTATAGGTATATTAAGAAAAGTATTGAAATAGAATTAAAAAAGGGTTAAAAAAAGATTATTTTAAGACATAAAATTTTATGTAACGTTCTTTTCAAATAGCATAATTTATTAAATAAAATGAAGATACTCGAATCTTAGAAAATAATTTACTTTTAGAGTAAATTTTAGGCATCTCGGAAAATGTACAATTTTTAAAATATACATATGTATATAATATAAGTAATATAATATAATTGATTTCATCGGTAGTCGTTGTGTTAAGTCAATATTAATAAAAATCTGTATTATACGAACATTATTATTTATAACATTTCTTACCTCAGTTCTTTCTTTTATATTTATTTTCATTATCATGAATTTTTAATGAATTTTGTCTCAGCAGATTATAAAATAAATCACAAATAGATTATTACATATAATATTAATCGATTTACAACCATCGCAGCAAATTACAATTCCGGTTACCATGCAACACGATTGACAAAGACGGAGAACACCTCGATCGCCGAACTCGTTTACGTCATTCGACTTAATTTTCCTGTCACTCGAGCTCCTATAGGCTCGAGTCAACTTTACGATCGTTCGATACACGTTTCCTGCTTTCCTTGCTGGATCGTTGCCGCGTAATGTGCTCTCCTGTAATTACATGAATTATGCTCTGGTGTACCCAGCTCTTCCTCTCTTATTTTTCTGCCAAACTAGTTTGCCTCTTTGTACACTCGCTAATGTCCCAATCGGCTTTCCTCTTATGCAAATTGATTAACGGTGCATCTGTGCGGGGTGTCTATCTGTTGCCTTCTTCTTCTTCGTTGCGCTTTTCGTTTTTTCGCTTGTTCCTTGTTCTATCGGTTATATTGGTCGATAAATATGTATTCAGCGTACCTTGTATCTGGTTATCATCGATGATTTTCAAAACTGATATAGCTGTTCGTCGCAAAAATAAGGAGAATGATGTCTATCTATATTTTTGATGGTCGTTCGCTTATTACAATTTAGTATTTATAATATACGAGTTTACCTGGTAGATTCTTATAATATTAAGCATTAAGTAGCATTTGTAATATACTTGCTGTACTATACTTATGTAATATACTTATGCACTTATTATGTTATATTATTGTAAACAGGTATATGTATATAGTAATATATGACATTTCGCACACCTTGATGACCGAATATTAGTGCGACTCATTGTAGGATCAATTTATTTAAAAAGTTAGAATTAATACATATAAAAGTACATAACATTTTGACAGCATCTACATTCATTTTCGGAAATGATAATATTTCACAATCCACTTGAAGATTACACAAAGTATAATTGTTGCCGAGATAAGCGTTCATTGCCAAGTAATAAAAAATTTATTTGATACAGATCTATCGGAGAAAAACTAGACAGAAATAATAATTTTCATGTGATCATTATTTCTTAACTGGTATCATTTGGTCATCGTGAACCATAATAATTTAGGCTCAGATTATAATTTAATCTAGTAATATTGGAATTTTTAATTCAGTTTAATTTTATTGAGAATCTCTACCATGGAGAATGTAAAATAAAATGAGATTAATTTTAATAAATGTACAGGTCGAATTCAACCTCTCCGATTTCGATCATTCTTTAATATGTGGTGAAGATTGGCATGATTCTGTACAACAGTTTGAAAACAGTAGTTTCCAAAATATTCGCAAAAAGCTGTTGATACCACTACAATGAATTCTGCATACAGTTGTGCGTCCGTGACAGCATATGTGTCAGTACTGGTTGCCAACCGGCGGCCACTTATCTTCTGTTTGCAAATGAGGGTCAGGCAAACTTAAAGACCCCTTGCACATTGTACATTTGCGAGTCTGTAAGAAATATCTGTTACAACTTATAGTTCAATTAAATATAAATATCATCAATGTACATATTGGATTTGGGTCTAGGTTAGCTTTTACAAACGTATAACATAACAAAAACTAATAAAAAATAAAAAAATAAACACTAATTGTTACGACCGTTCGCGGAGAGACGCGATCGCGAGGAAAGCGCGTCAGCGAGAGGCGTAAATTCTCGCTACGATTCGGATAATCGACGCCGCGAATTAGTCGTTCCCCTGTTTCGGTTAAGATAATAGAGGTGGTTCAATGAGTTTAACACTGAATTAACAGGTTTAACATAAACTGGTATATTTTACAATATTTAAAATAATATAATGAATACGCCACAAATTATTTAACGATTATACAATTAATTTGTTGGTAATTCGACCCGACTTTACAATATTTCTTGATGTGTCCGGTAGACCAAGCGACTTTACTTTTATTTGTCAGAACCTCTCGATGCACAACGTTTGACTCCTCAAATGGTACTGATTGCCATTCGATCTTTTTTGTCTTCTCTGGGAGACGACCCCCACTATGCTCGCATCACGCCACCGTTCGCGCTTATGATCACGTATACCACCTTCTTTGTGCGAGATATAACGGTCACGAATCGATGTTTCTAGAACTCGCTCTGCTTGATGAACTATGCGCTTGCCGCTACATTGTATATTTTGTCGGACAGATGAGACGGTCCGTCTGCGACAGTGTAGTGCCACGAGCGACGGTTAGGAATACGGCTTATGGCAAGCCTCATGGCGTAACACTAATACAAATTCAAACTCAATACATGAATATTTGCTTGTAATTGAATTATAACAAGTATTTCTTACAAGTATCGTGAACTGCACCTATCAAGTACACGCAGCGTTATTCTTTTAAGGATTCCGTTTCTGGGCTAGAAAGCTATATCAGACACGGGCACTCCTAGGACCATCGGATTTAGGATACGCCCTATCAGCGTGCTTGGTCCCTCACCTTGCTACCTGTATCAGTTCCGGCCTTCAGGAGCCTTCACTCCTCTCAGGTCGAACGGGACGTATTTCCATAATCCTACCGTCTCGTCAGGACGGTACCGGAGTAGTTGGGGTGCTACTCTCTCGCCGACGTCCTTCGTGGAGACCTAGAGCCTGCGCCTGGCGACCCCATTTGGCCATCTAGCCACCATTTGGGTATAAACCACCTCCCACGAGTTCAACACTAAGTGACCGAGAGCGGGGGAACCCCCGGGTCTGATCTCGGCCCCGGTGGTACCAATCTGAGTCATTGGTGGAACTATCGGAATGGCTCGCCGGCCACGTCACTGCCAGCCGGGTTCTCTGTAACCACCGTTACTCG
Source organism: Bombus pyrosoma (assembly GCF_014825855.1). Lineage (NCBI taxonomy): Eukaryota > Metazoa > Arthropoda > Insecta > Hymenoptera > Apidae > Bombus > Bombus pyrosoma. Next base: position 302,464 of record NC_057773.1, on the reverse strand, counting down.
ACATGACCAGATGGGACCCACGTAAACGGGGACCGGCTGGCATCGGCTTCAGCCGATGCCGCTGGTCTCGGTCTTGAGTCTTATCCCAACGGTCCCATCCTGGCTCGGGTCTATGGGTTCGCCGTTACTCAAAGGACTCACGCAAGCGGGGAACAGCCGCAACACACGGTTCTACACTCCCGGCGGTCCTCCTTGCGGGAAGATGTTTCTTACAAGTATTATGAACTGTACCTATCAAGTCTACTAACGTAGCGTTATTTTTTAACGAGACCGTTCCTGGGCTAGAAAGACATATCAGATCCATCCATACCTGGACCGTCGGAGTTGGGATTTACCCAGCCATTAGCCCGACTGGAACCGTTTGGTCCCTGACCCTGCTACCTGTGCTAGTTCCGGCCTACAGGGGCCTTCACTCGTCTCAGGTCGAACGGAGCGCTTTTCCATTGTAGCGGCACAAGGCCGTAAAGAAAATTCCAGGGTTAAAACGCATGTGTTGACTGCATGGTCCCGTTCCGTCCAGGCCAGGATGTCGTAAAGAAGAAAATCCTGGGACTTATGGAAGATCTCAAGGGTGTCCGGCAAGAAAAAACTTTCTCCACCCCGGAAGAGAACTTTCTCTTCCGGGGAGCTCGGCACCCTACAAAAGAGGGAAACGAAGAAAGCTCGTGACAGAGAGTGCGAGATAATAGTCCGAGTCCGGCCCAGGCAACACACGCTAGTAACATTGATAATCGCACACTTAAATTAATACGCCGATTATTCCTTTAGCACCCTTCACGTCCTACACCTTAAATTGGTGACCCCGATGTGATCTCAAGCGAAATAGGTGAACGTGTTAGTGCCATATAGACGTCATTTCCGCGGATCACGTGTGCTCAAGATGGCAAGTGCTGGCGAGGAAGTGCCCGCGACGAACGCCACCGCCAATGTGGACGCGGTTGACCAACAACTCCGCATACCGCAATCTTGGCCGCAAAAAGTCGTGCTGTGGTTTATCCTGTTAAAAGCGCAGTTCGAGTCCGCGCACACTATAAAGAACAAGACGAAATTTAACATTGCCATTGCGAGCCTAGGGGAACGACACATAGAACAAGTCGAAGACATAGTGCTTGACCTGCCGTGGACGGTTGAAGAACGAATTTATCAAAAGACTGGCTGATTCGGACAGTACGAGAGTGCGGAAGTTGCTCGAGAACAAAGAAATGGGAGATCGGATGCCGTCACAGTTCTACAGGGACTTGAAGAAGCTGCCCACCCCCTCAGTCCCAGACAACTTCGTCCTGACGCTCTGGAAAAACTGTCTTCCGGTAAACACACAGCGAGTCCTGGCCGTCACGAGTAAAATGGATGCAAACGTCCTGGCCGAGATGGTATACCGGATCCACGAGATCCGGCTAGAGGCAGGACGGATAGCAATGGCAAGCGAACCATGACTACGACTACAACGGTACACAAGACGAGCTAAACCAATTGTAAGCGGAAATTAACGTGCTGAGCGCCGACAGTCGACGCCCTCCAAAACGATGCTGGAAACACCGCCGACCGCGTTCCGGGGAAAGAGGGCAGCACCTGGGCCTATGTTAGTACCACGAAACCTTCCGAAGCCGCGCAACGAGTCCCTCATCTAGCTGGAATCAGATACGCGAGCAGCCATTCGCGAACGCGGCGCGCGACGACGGCTCCGTATCCCGCCGTATATTCGTAATCGACAGGAGCTCGAAGATTTCCTTCCTCGCGGGCACTGGGGGCGACCTATGCGTGTATCCGCGCAACACATTATGCGGACCCGCGAACAGAAACGAGTACGAACTGTTTGCGGCCAACGGAACACGAAACAGGAATCGCGACGTATGGTACCATCGCGGTGACCCTGAACCTGTCTTCTTTGACGATCCTTCAAATGGCGTTTCATAGTGGCGGACGTTAACACGCCCATCATTGGAATGGACTTTCTGAGCTACTACAGGTTGTTCATGGACCTGCGAAACAAACGCCTCGTCAACACGACCACCAACCTGTCGTCGACGGAATACTCGACCAAGGCTGACATAGCGTCGATAAAAACGATTGTCGGTAAATCAATGTACCACCGATTCCTCGCGGAGTTCCCGGACCTAACCTGTCCCGCTCGTTTTCTGAAAAGAAAGATCCTGGCACAGCGTGAAATGTCACATCAAGACGACACCAGGACTACCGGTCTACAACAAGCCTGGACGCCTCACCCCTGACCGACTCAAACAGGTGAAGGCGGAATTCGAGATGATGTTGGAGCAAGGAAACACGCCGTGGAAGGGAGAAATTTTGTGATTTTTATAGACCACAAATCCCTCGCATACGCGTTTAACTAGAATCTCGATAAGTGTTCGCCGCACCAATTCTGGCACATTGATTATATTGGCAGTTTACAACCGAAATCCGGTATATTAAAGGCCTAGATAATAACGTAGTCGACGCTTTTATCCCAGATCGAAGCGATCGGAATATCCGTAGACCAACGAACTCTCGCAGCCGCACAAGAGAACGGTACCGAGTTACGCAAAATCATCAACTCCGGTACATGCGCGTTGCAGTTAAGAAAGGTACCTGACCACGACGTGGAAATATTATGCGACGTAACGAGCGAAGTCATACGACAGTATGTACTAAAACCCTTACGGCGCAGCGTATTCAATTCGCTACACGGACTTTCCTATCCAGGAATACGCGCTACACATATCCTGGTGACGACGCGTTTCGTCTGACCGTCAATGAACAAGGATTGCCGAAACTGGAGACGACAATGTATCCCGTATCAGCGATGTAAGGTCACCAGGCATGTAACCTCACCAGACGGAACATTCGGAGCGTTGGCAGGCCGCTTCGGACACATACACATAGACATTATTATCGTGATGCAATATTTTCAAGACTAGCAATGTTGTTTAACGTTTGCTTCAGCCGTTCTTTTTTTCTGGATAGCTCGTTTCGGCGTGCCTTTAAGAATAACATACGATCAAGGACGCCAATTTGAGTCCGAACTATTTGAAGAATTATGCCGGTTGCTCGGTATCAAGCATTTGCGCACGACTGCCTACGATCCCGCGTTCAACGGGATGGTAAAGCGATTACATCGGCAGTTGAAAGCAGCAATCAAATCTCGCGATACGAGCAGCTGGGTAGAAATTTTGCCAATCGTTTTATTGGGTATACAAACCGCCATTAAAGAGGACCTGAGTGCAATGGCAGCCGAAATGGTTTATGGTACCCGGGACTTACCCCGACGGTCCCACCCTTGGCTTCAGGATCGTGACTGCACTACCCAAGGCCACGTAGAGAGAATGTAACCGTATTTAAACGCCTTAGACTCCCAGCGACCTTCCCTGCGGTGTACATAGAGGACTCACGTAAGCGGGATCCTTCTCCCAACGGTCCTCCCTGGCTTCGGGAACATGGGTTTGCCAGCCCCCATAGACTCACATAAACAAGTCCTCCCTGCGGGAAATATTTCTTACAGTCTTGCATATGCAAATATGCACGTTGTGTATAGAGCCTTTAAGCTCAGCCGATCCTCGTTTGTAAACAGAAGATAAGCAACCGCCGGCAACCAACAGTACTGGCGCACACGTTGTCACACGCAGTATAGGTATAAATTCATTGTAGTGGTATCGATAGTTTTTTGCGAATATCTCGGAAACTGCGCGAAACCTCCAGTTATATGTATAGAAATAAGTTATACAAAATCATGCTCTCCACCATATATTTAAATATCATCGATATCGGAGAGGTTGAGTTCAATTTGCACATTTACCTTAATTTTTGTTAATTGAATTTAATATTAATTAGTTAAGTACTATGAAAAGCTTCAGTTCTATAATATTCTTTTTTCTAAAATATCCAAATCATGATTCGACTTAACATAATTTCAACGAGAATACGATAAACAGAAAGAAAAGTAATAATAAGAAGAAATACCAAACAGTAAGAAACTACAGAGAAAAAACAAAACAAAAAGAAAAAAAGGAGGAGGAGAAGACGAAGAAGAAGAGGAAAGAAGAAAAAAAGAGACGGGGAACCGGTTGTTGTCTCTAGACTCTGAAGCACTGTCTTTTGTAGCTGAGAGGAGAAAGATCGAAGAGGAGACTCTAAGTTGCACGATCGACAAGCCGGACGTTACTGAAAACGAGTAGACCACTACTTCGCTTCTCCAGTACCTTCTTTTCTGCGCTGTTGACCATTCTATTGCGCTCCTGTATGATTCTACGGCCTGTACCAGTGTGTTACGTGTTACATGTAAACCGACACCATGGGTATAACGTTTCCAGTGCTAGGCCGTAGAAATCAGCTGTTCGACGAAATGGCCTATAAAAAACAGACTCTGAAGGATTCATCCATCGAATGTAGCCTAATATGAATTTTGCAAATTGCGTTTCTTTTGTTGTGAGCATAATGGTTTACTGTCAATACAAAAAGTATAATATTCGTTACTATATTTAGTGAGTAAAACAAATATTTGCTGAAATTTTATTTGTTAATATTATAAAATATAAATTTGCATAAATGGCCGCAGACTAATCATAGTGTTATAGATAAAGTGGGTATAAAAAGCAGCCATTTTCGACAAAAATTTTATTCAACTTTAATTAATGATAAGTAGATTGAACAGCTGTTAATTGTACAGAGAATAATGTTCGTTAATAACGTATAATAATCAGCACAACTAAATAATTAATCAACGACTCGACTCTCATCAACGCAATCCGCATTCTTTGACATCTCAAGCCTCATGACGTCCTAGCCTCACTACATACATGCTCAGTAACCGCTCGTTTATAATTCACACGACACCCCCCAGGCCCCTCATCCATGATACTACAATTGTAACAAATAAAGTATATGCATATAGTAAATTTTCCAGGTAATCTTCAGACTGAATTTCATAAGAAAGATATATATTTATCAAATATCTTTTTTGAATTTTGAATTCTTTTTTTAAATTCAAATCAATTTGTATTTGTAAAAGTGTTAAAAAGTTTGTATAAATCGAATTGATGAGAACTACTAGTATTACATTAAATCTTCTACAGTTCTACGCCTATTTACTGTAAGAAACATACACAAAATGGGTTAATAGCTTTTCTGATAACTATTGTCGATCTCAAGAAATGCAATTTGGAAATACTACAGACTGAATGAAATAATATTTGTTCCAAATTATTGTTTTTGACATTGATATGGAAATATAAGATGAAATTGAACGAAGTAAGACTAATGTTACTTAAAGAAGCAGTTTGCAGTTTACTAAATTAAGATGGTGTCGTTAGTTAAGAAAAATTGAACAGAAAAATATATTTTTATAAAAATTTATATGAAATTTTGAATGTTTTTATAAAAATAAATTTCTTACAAAATATAAATGATGTAGAAATTAAGTGTGATTATGAGTAATTTTTCTTTTTTCTTAATATAAAATATAAGATAAACCAATAGTAAGTTAAATAATTTCCTTAAAGATTAAAAGGAATTATGTTTTAAATTCGATGTATTAAAGTAAACTTTATCTGAATGTGGTACACCAACATGAAGTATTTAAAAATATGTAAGGTTTGGAAATTTTATTCATAATAATTACAAAATGAGAAATCTCTTTGAATGCTATTAATGCTAATAGCTTCTAATGCTTTTTTTAACAGTGCTAATAAAATTTCGAAGTTTTACATAACAATAAATTCATAAAAGATGTTTACTGTCAACGGGTTAGATCTTTTTGTCTACATCTTAGTTTTAATGTAAAAAATTAATATTTTCGAACAAGGTTGGGTTTATAGTTAAAGTCAACCTATCCTACAAACATAATTAAGATTTTTCATTTACAAAATAACTTTCCTAACCTCGATCAATCATCAATTCTCTAATTCTATACTCGAAAATTTTCGTGAGTCTATGTGCTTATAATCAGAACTATTAAATAACCAAGAAAGTGCCATTTTAATAGGTGTGAGATAAATGTGACAGAGAAGACAAAGTAGGTCAAACAATAATTTGCTCAGGAAAGTAGCCTTCCTATTATTTTTTTCGAACGATTCAACAACTTCTCTACTTCTTTTTTATAAAAGTTTTCTTTTCAGGTATCGAAAAAGCGCTTCAATTCCTTTTTAACGTCTTATCGATTTTGAAATCATGAAAATCTCTGGAATCACTTTCGATTGCAATGTTCGCTTACTATGTCATCTCTGATTGCGAAGGACTTTGGTACGTTCATACGGAAATAACTTTTTCAAGACTTTAAACGATTAATTTTCATAAGTGTTATGCAATGGTAAATTCTCTATTAAATAAATATACATAATCACATTTCTAATTGCTAGAGTTACAGTACAGTTTAACGATGAGAAAACAGTACTCAAAAACAGCACGAACTTTCTTCATATAATCCCTGCCAGGGGTATGAGTCGATGTCATAAGGCGAGACGTTAACAGAATAAGATTCAATTTAAATTGTTCGAAAGACATGGAAGAACTTCTCGAGCAATCACATTGTCTGATCACAACCTCGACCTAAAACTTTACAGAATATGTTCATGCAGGTGCTATCTTGAATTTAATCATCCAAAGTCGTGACATCGACATTGAGCCGTTCTTGCTGGACTGCGAACTCTCTGACCGTGGAAACTTGGGATTCACCTTAGATCTACACACGTGCTCCGAATATCTAATTCTTCATTGTTCAGGATCCAGACCTTCGACCATAGATTGTGAACTCTTGGAATCAAATTGTAGATTCGTGAACTAAAATCTCGAATTAGATCCAACGATTTTTAACTCGATAAATTAAATTTTGTATTGTAGATTATGACCAGTCTATTCTCTAGGTATTAAGATACTTATAAAACCTTATATAACATACTGTAACATCAGATAGTATAATATATTTCATGCTTCTTCACATTTCTGTACATATTTTTATAAATTGTTACGAGTCGGAGCTTTGAACAGCACACCGCGCCGGCGGTATTTATGTAGTATTATGTAGTATTTTATGGAATGTGGTTGCAGTATGTTAGTAACTATGCGGATGAACTTGATGCGAGGTGAGAAAGCCATAGGTTTATTGTTCACGAGAGCGAACCTGATCCGCAATCACTAACCAGGGGTCCTCTAGAATGAAGCCATTTGCGGATGAACCTGGCTCGAAGTCAGGGAGCCGCAGAAGGTTGAAACTTGGTGAACGAACTCGATGCGAAATCGGGGAGCTGCTAAGAGGTTGGAAAGCAGCCGGAGAACTGTTGTGAGGTTGGACAAAATGCAGACGAATCTGATGCGAAGTCAGAATGTCATAGAAAATGTTAAAAAGGCCTCGTAACTTGATTAATAAAAAAAATGACACGGTGACACTCCTCGTAACATTCTAACCATTCTGTCGTAAGAGCGTTATTTTTCGGTTCTTTATGCCGTGAAAATCTTGAAATTTTATGGTAAAGGTGGATCAAGAGTTTGTGAGCATATGAAAAAGTAACCGTTCAAGGTTTTGTGAGAAAAGTACCCTCCGAATGTATATCACAAACGATATCCCAGAAATGAAGAATTGAAGAAGTGCAGATGGAGGCCGAATGTTCTTCATCTGTAACAATATTATGACTTCTTAAATTTCTATATATTTCTTTAAATCTTCTTTAAACTTCTGTACAAGATATTTTTAAATGAGTCTCCGATACCAGATAAGAAAAATTACGTAATAACATTTTTAAAAAATCAAGTTTTTGAGAATTCTTGTTATTACAATTTGTTGTCAACTTTTGTTTGAAATAATTTTTAATCAATTATCAGAAGAGCCTGAAAAATCATGGCTATGATAAATATTTTGTATATTTATGCTTCTTGACATTATACTATATTTTTCTATATATTTCCGCAACTCTAAATTTTCCCCAAAATGCAAGACGTCCGCTAAATCAAGCGCGAGTTCAACTAGTAAAAGAGTCTACAAATTTGACTCTATCTGTAATTATCGAACATTTTCTCCAAGTTATTCCTTTGCTTTCAGCTTTACCAGCTTTCACTAGCTTTGCTTTTCAGCTTTTTAGATTCAATTCCTTGAAATATTTCTAAAAAATTGTGGACCAACAGTAACTGTAAATAAGTACTACCATAAAAGGAATATTTCTTAAAAATATGACTAGTTACCATAGTGAGATCACTATTATATGTCTTTTGCACGATACTGTATATGAACATGAACATAAATCATTTAAAGTTTTATTGACAAATTCTAACAAAAATGGGAAATAAGATTTTGACAGTATATACTATCCTTTAGAATGTTTAACTGCTATAATATTCTATGACCTTTATCCACATATGTGCATTATTAATAGATGAATAATGTTATTATTTGGCATTTATATAAAGAAAATATTCATCAAGTAATGAAAATAGCTCACTTTCTAAATCACATTTTCACGCCCGTTACTTCATTTTTTAACCTTGTTTTCCGCATCACAAAATTTACGTTGTAATTTTCCCGGTAATCCGGCGTCAGTGGTGTTTTCGAGGGGAAGCGTAATCACTCTTCTTCTCCGCGTCTTGAGGCCTCGTTACGTTACAACAGTGTCTCTGTGGTCTTTGTCGGGAGATTGCATTATTCGCCATTTAAAACGATACTAGCTCTCGCGGCGTGAGTCGTGTAGTTTACTCGTGCTTATGTGCAAAGTAGACGGTATTAAAATGAAATTTCCACTGTGCACGATACACCCACATCGTTTTTCCAGGTGTAACGCGTACATACGCCACGTTTAATGCCCAAGCTTTGTCATAATCTAACTTATTTTCAACGATTTTGCCTTTCAAATGCAATTGCACATGTTATTTTAACATCTTTTACAAATTTTCCGTTTCAGTACAAAATACAAAATTGGACCAGAAAATTTTATCAACATTTTTTTAAACAAATGTTTACTAAATATATTTATAAAGATACAATTTTAACATACAATACCTACATCTAATTGAAGAATTTTTCTATGCTGTTTTTATGATATGGATTTTATTACGCTCGAAGATCACAGGTGAATAACATTTCCTATATTTTATAGAAGAGTAATTTGAAAATTCAATACAATTAATTTGATTTCGTTGATTAAACGTGCTTTTATCAGCCTTTCAAATAATTATTAACACAACATTAATTATGCAAACTGATGTTAATTAAATTGAACTAATGTAATAAATAAACTAATATTATTTGTTTCTTACAAAACAATGTGGATTTATTAGTTACTTCCATAAGGTTTATATTTTCAAGTATATAAAATAATTCTGTTTGTAGCTTGCAAGTGTTATGAGAATCAGAAATTCAATGAAAATCGACTTGTCATATTGTTCGCATGTCATCTTCATACTTGCTATTTGAAATGAATACCATAATTAATGAGACTAAAGCTTTAATTAAATTTAGTAACTCGTAAAAATTTCTGGGACAAATTATTATTAAGTTTGTTATCAGATTAAAAGAAAAAGAATTCTATGATACTATATACATATGTATTTGTTAACTATGAGGTAATTCTATTGTAAATGATATAAGAATTTAGGTTAATTTAGGTTAATTAATTTTTAAGTATTTAATTTATATTGTATTTTTTATTTCATAATAGTATCGATAGTTTTTATCTGCTGAAACACAATACAAAATAAAATGAAATATGATGGAATAGATAATAGATAGTGGATAATTTTACCCTCGTACATACATATATGGTTTTGTATAGGTCTTCCCTACTTATCATTACTAATCCGGTTTTAACTTTCCAAAATCAGCTGAATATATATTCACAATACATTTCCCTATTTGCACTCTCATCATACTATTACATTATATCTCCAACACAAACATCCATGAACCCAATCTACACTTCCAATGGAACTTATTCTCGGTTTGAGTGTTAATTACAGACGCATCTTTGTCACTGCTGTTTCCTCGTAGCAATTATTATTATTTATACTCGGTCGAACCCATCGTGACGTTGCTCGTCGAGCACACGGTGCCTTCCATTAAATCATGAAGATGGATCGATCGGAGTTCGAGCGTACGCGACGCGACGCAACGCTTCGTAAATCGCTCGCAGAGCAATTACAGATAAAATAATAATTCGCGATAGAACGCCTCTCTCTTATCTCTTTCTTTTTATTCTTCTCTTTCTGGCTTGCTAACTGCATTGATTCCCTTTCTCATTTTCGATCGACTCTTAAACCGCGAAATTGTCGCGTAGTCTCGTTAAAAACTGACCCGCGAAATATGCGCATAAATCGCCGGACGATTCGCGTCGCAACGTTCGTATTGTTGTTCGCAATTAGTGGGATTAATTTACATATTGCCGGATTAACCGTTCGACCATAAATTATTCAGCGTATGCTAATGCGCTGCCTTTGAATTGAAGTCTATAATTGAATGCTTCTCGAGAATAAGGAAAGAGCCGCGACCCCCGCTGCGACCGCTGCTAAAGAACCAGCATTAACCGTATTATAGTCGATGGAGAACCGGGACGCGTCGTGTGCAGTCGTCAAACGGGAATTAATAAATGTAAGTCTGAAATTGCCCTCTGTCTGACATGAGTATGTAATTAAAGAGTTAAAAGAGAAATGATTGTAGTCTGTTTTAACTTGAAATTGAGGTTTTATTTAAAAAGACACACACACACACGCGTATATATATTAATTTTTGTAATAGAATTAATTCTTTGTATTATAATTTTACATTATTTGTGTTATTTTATCTATATATTATTTATATTATACATATATACAATAATAAAATTAGTGTCCTCGATATACAAATCTTGTAAAATTGCATAGTTATTTAAAAAAGAAAATAGCGATACAGTGGAGTATCTATTCTAATTATGTGTAATTTCTTATATGGAAATTATGTATACCTGTTATCGTAACTTTGATACATAATTAAAATTCTTACACAAGTACAAGTATAAATATGATACTTTCTATACTATTTAGTGAATGAAATAAATTTCTGCTTAAATCTCATTTTTTAAATTATGTTTGTAAAAATACAATATTCACAGTCTAATGATAAATATTGCTTTTAGTGTATATTGTTTACTATAAATAAGATCACACTTCAAAATTACATTTTTTTGTGTATTTGCATATTTATGACTTGATGCTGCACGCAAGAGAAACCATCTATAAACTTGAATATAGAGGTAGAATTATGTAAACTAATAGATCTGAATATATTAATAGTAGAAAAAACGTCTTAAGGCAAAATTAAATAACGTCTTACGATATGTGGATTTTGTTCGTAGATGGAGGTATTTTAAAGGTACATTTCTATAAACGTAATTAAGTTCTTCAAATTTTTCTCGATTAATCATCCTTCCTGGACGTTTTCTTTGAGTTTGTCCGAGTCCGACCGCGCGTTTGTTTCATTTTTCAAATGATATATATATATATATAATCTAACAAGCAACCAAGTCGAAAAGTGAACTTCAAAAAGCCCACAACTGAAACGTATCCTCGCATGATATCGTTAACGAACGAATTATAACATGTAAAAGAAAAACACGGTAGAATAGACATAATTCAACAATTATGAAAGAGAGACAATCCCAAAAGAGGACCATAGAAAAAGTGTCCACATTAAAGAGCGCGTAAGCGAATTTTACGTTAATTCCAGATTCTTTTCATCGAAAACAAATTATTTCGTTCTAATTTAGCGTAACGAACTAGCTGCTGCGGTAATTGCTTCGCTAATCGGTTTTCCGCAGGTTTGTCGCGAACCGACACGGTTGAAAAGCTGCCGAAAACCGAGGAAATGCGCGCGAATGCACCGGATACTCCGATTCTTTTCGACGACGTACGGAATGAGAGTTCCATTCAGTTGGTCATTAACGGTTGGAAAAGCGTATTAACGACATGCGTACCGTCATCGTCGCGACGATCCGCTAATTGAAGAGTCTCCATTCGTTGTCGATCCTCTCCCCTTCCTGTTTTTCCCTGTCAGGTTGGGCGGAATCGCAATTAAGGATTGAAAAAATACGTGTGAAGATGGAAGTCAAGCAAAAAGGGAGACGCGAGGTCGCTCTTCAGTTTCCCGTCTTGTTTCTAGCGTCAATGGCGACCTACCGCATAGTCTCTAATTGTGAACAGCCAGTTTTTATTTCGTTTTGTGGCTTTTGTCGATGATGTGGCTCTTTTACTGGGATTTATTGGGAGCGGCAGCTACGTAGCACGAGTGATAGAGTTGCGTTTAATGGAAATGATATTTTTTGTAAAGGATGGATCTTTATGTTGGGAAGGTGAATAACTATATTCACACTAGTAAATAGGAAAGTATTAGATAGAGTAGAATTAGGTTAGTACTAGAAATGTTAGTTCTTATGGAGGATTTTTGGAATGTCATAAAACATTCTGACCATTCCAAAGGCTCGCAGGTATTCGCGGGTCCTTGTTCTCACATAACAATAATTTCATAATTTGTCGAATATGCGTGACATCAACCTAGGAAGAATTTACCTACTACTTTGGTATATATGTATATATGTATATATGTATATATGTATATATGTATATATATATATATATATATATATAGTACTTACCTACTATATTGGGAGTAATTATTTGGCTGATAGATCACTTTCCGAAGAGAGAAACGTGCTAAGGCAATATTTCAAAGTTTTCGTTTATTTTCTACAAGTTCCCTACGGGAAAAAATATTATGCATTTCATAGTCTTTAAAAGATATCGAAACATACTCTGATAAAATTTATCATTGACAACAAGGTCCAAAATCAACCAACTCTTATCATTCTCCATTATTTATACATGAAACATAAATTAATATATTTGTATATTACAGAATTAGATATATATATATTTGTTCATTGCTCCAATTCTATAAAAATTCAAACATTTTTACCGATAAGACATCAAAAAATTTACACATGAAGAACTTAATCCTAAGTAATAAAAATTAAATTAAAAAGTATATCCTAAAGATAATAGTTCATTTTCTCGTGAATAAAATTTCTTAATCTCTCCTCTTGTATACTGAAGTAGAATTCTATTAGGTTGTCCCAAAAGTTTCTTTCGTTTTACAAGGAAATAGTAGATGCACAACATTTTTTGTTTTATATTAGTTTATTGAATTATGTATGATTCATTTTGTTTCAACAGAACAAACTTTTATGTTTCTACACGCATCTAAACCAATAAAGAATTTCTACGTTAAGTACGTCACCAGGAATCAAACTGTCAAAATAAAAATTCATCCCATTGCGTGCCACAAGTACCAGTTGTATAATCCGGGAAATTCGAATAAGAAAACAAGAAGAAACAACAAAGAAAGAAAGAAAGACAGAGGCTATCCTGAATTCAGTTTTCTAGATTTCTATCCACCCCTTCTCAATTCTCAATTCTCTTCAGCCTCGACCTACTGTAAACTTACGACTCGAGATATAACTTGCAAGGCGGGGGGGACCTTTCGAGTACCTTTATTATTTCTTCTGCGAAGTGCGCATGCATCACTCTCTGTCTATCTTTTCACGGTTTCCCTCTCCACTCGTACTAGTAGGTGAATCACTGTTGAAGCTCATGTGGCCGCGAACAAGTGGATATATGCGAGGAAACGAGGCGCGAATTGGGCTCGACTTTTTCCTCTTTTTTTTTTCTCCTTCTTTCCAGGGGCAAAACAGTGGCGGGATAGAGAGAAAGAGGGTGGCAGAGAAAAGCGGGAAACGGCCAGGGAGAGATTAATTACTGTCATGCACTGAATGAATGCACCTGTGGCCTCGAAGCAAGCTTTTTTCTATCGGGTGCTCCAGGAAATTAACCTTCCCCACTTGCCAGTTGAATTCTCGAGTTTTTACGGCTCTTCGCTGCGCGTCGCCTCTTCTTTTCCCTTTTTCTCCCCACCATTCGAGTTTTTGTTCCATCTAACTGTCTCTCTGTGAGGTAAAAGAGCGAACGTTAGCGATGGGACGGACACTTTCTCGCGTGTTTAATGCTCTTCTAATTGCATCGGCCGTCTTTTGATTGCTGTTTGCCAGCCTGAATGCAGGCTGTGTCACGGGTAATTCAAGTGTTAGGGGAGGTTCGAGTCAAGCTGAACCTTTTCACTGTATAATGAAATAACGCGGGATTCGAGGGAAAAGATGTTTAGCTTTTTTATAGACAACGCGGTTTATAGTCGTGATGGCAAATAGATGAGGCTTCAGTGATTTTAAATGGTTGTGGATAATAGATTTTTCTAAGGGTGAATATAGGGAAAGTATTTATACCAAATTTAATGCGATAAGTATTTATTTTGCTTCGAAATTTATTATTAAATATTGTACAATATCTTATAGAAATGATGTATACAAACAGGGGAAATAAATTACGAAATATTATAGAAGAAAAGATTCAAACGAAGATTTTCATAATATTTTATTATGTTAAGTTAAATAAATCCTTATACGTCAGACTTTGACTTAATTCAATTTTAAATTACTATTCGAAATTCAAATTTGAAGGTCTGTTTAGAAGTAAGAAATGTAATTTGGCATAAATATTATATAATATTAATAAATTAATAAAATAAACCTCTTTATCATTTTCTCTTTTCAAGTGTAAAATAAACATAATCTGACCCAACCTTCTTCATACAAAATATTCCGAATAGTCGGTATACCTATGTAAAAAAGTACGCATCTCCATTTAAAATTTTATTTTAATAAAATAAAACTGTACTTAATTTTTTTAAGTGCAAAATTGACTTTTCCATACCATTTGTGGCTTTCTTTCGCCAATTTTTTCTAATTCCAAGCTAAAACGAGTCACAATTCATTCGAATTACTCGAATCAACCTATATAATTGCCGAACTAATAAAATCAATGTAATAATTAATAGGATAAACTTCTATTTGTTTTGTAAAATTAACTTTTAACTTAAAATTTTGTAAAATAGACTTTTCATGCCATTTAGATTTCTTTTCGCTTTAACAATTATACTATGTCCAACTAGAAAAGAAAAATGACTCGTTCCACTTATTCCAGCATAGATCATCCTCTATAATTATCATGATAATAAACAAATAATGCCAATTTGTAATATAGATCTTTATGTAATTAATACTAATATAAATTAATACCAATTTATAATGAAATTTTTCTTTGTAATAAATTTATAATAAACACGATAGATTGATAATAACACCATTTATCATTTTCGCCCATTTATCACGTTCATCCTCACCGAGTTCAACTCGGAAGAACGCACAGACGATGAGAATTCTCACCTTACAGGAAGTCCTCGAGAAGGAGCTCGTTCACTTTGTAAAGTATCTTGAGCATCACGTACGCAGCACATACGAAGCGCAAACCCTTCGGCTGCTTCTTCTTCTTCTTTTTAAACGACATCTTGTCAAAGCGGAAAACATTCTTTTACCCTTGTGTCATGTGACCCGTAAAACGTGTACTTAGAGCACGTCACCTTATTACCCTTTAATAATTCAAAGATAAGCGTCGTTAGAACCGCTTCTCAAGATTATACGCTTCTTAAGATTACGCTCTGCTTAGTCTTGCGTAAAGGGCAGTCTCGAATAACCCTTTTATAGTTTAATAAAATAAGAAAAACAAGAGGTATCTTTAATATAAGTATGTATAGTATAGAAAATATCTAAGAGAAAGCGTTTAAGAATTATTCAAGAACCGGCTATGCATATAATGAATTAGACTTTTGTATTAGATTAAGATTAGAGAAATAAGAAATTATTAAATTTGGAGAAAAATATCTTGCGTATGTTAATTGGATTAGTTTAAAAAAAGAATGGTCTTGTTTACAGTAACAAACTGAATAATTTTAAAAACCAGATTATCTACAAATGGATAATTATAAAGCACTTATATTAAGTTCAAAGAATATCTCGTTTAAATTAATAAATTCAAAACCTAAATTATATATATAGTTATAAATATGAAATGTATTAAATTCAACGGAGAAGTAAATTGAGAAATTGGGAAATTTTAATGATCCATAAATTAAAAAATGTCAAATATATTCAACTTAAAGAAGGATGTCTTATATTAGAAAGTAGGAACATTTTGAAACCTTAATACCCTACAAATTAATAAATATGAAGTATTAATCTGTTCAAATAAAGAAACTAAGACATTAAAAAATTGAAATTATACACTTTCTTAAACACAATTTAAAATTTAACAAATTTAGAAACTTATTAATTTTGATAAATATTAAATTCAAGGAAGAATATCTTGTTTCCCGATTAAAGATACATATTTACATAGTAAATATATAGAGCATCTTACCCTTCACATTTCGAGGTAAGATGCACTATTAAGTTAAAAGCTCTCAAATGGTGAAAAGGTAAAGTCGACGGCTCTCAACTTTCGTTCTACTTACCTGAAAGACGTAGTACTACATCATTGGTAGTGAAAGTGTTAATTGCCGGTGTAGTATAATATCTTAAAACATGAATCAACGTCATGATATTGCCTCTATACAGTTTCGTCTTTTCTTCTTGTTCCTTTCTTATCAATTCCTCAAAAGTACTTTACGTTTTTATTTGCCGACGATATAAAACGTATAAAAGACCTTTCACCTTGAACATAATAACTTAGAGGTCATCGAGAATCTACCCTTTAGGCTGGTTCCTAGCAATTTAATAAAACCATACTGTCAGCTAATGATAGAAGGTCCAGTACCATCTTTTCAGAGTTGCATAAATTTTAAATTTAACCCATACTCGGTTATGCGTGTGAATTCACGTTTACTATAAAATATAAGACTTTTTAAAGCATTACGATTTAATGTTACATTGTAGTAGTTGTTTAATACTCCTTAAATCTACGATAGTATTTTAATATATACTTAGTAAAAGTTCTTTATAATGTTCTGGAATAATAATTGTTAATGTATGCAATCATCTATAAAAACAGAACATCCTGTAAGAAGGTTATTTTTGTTCAAATAAAATGCATCAAACTTTCATTGAAATCATAAAGCGTTCTGTACCAAGATCATTCTGTTATTTTTTTATTGTTGTTATAGTTTCTCATTATGACATAATAGTAACAAGAAATAAATATGTATTAATTTAATATAAATAATATATTTATACGATCTACGAAGATTTTCAGGATGATTGTCCGTACCTATAACATTATTTTGGAAAAACTAAACTTTTTGGCACTCAATTATGAAAGTTTCTTCTTCGAAGAATCTACATATGTACTTCATGTTACATAACCTTATATTTTGAGAAGGAAATCTATTTTATAGGTAATTTACTATCGAATAAAACAGACTTGCCTTAAAGTTAAGCAAAATTAAATTTTTCGCCTATTACAAAGCTAAAATTTTTTAAGGTCGATTAGAATTCTTAATTACTCATGTAAAGAACGCAACATTCACTCCTGTTGATAAGTACATATTAGGACTTTTTATGCGAAACGCAAAAATTAATCTAAATTATGAAGGAAACGATTAATTGATCAGAATTTTGTATTCATGCAAGATTTCCATCTAATACTCGTATACGTATGATAGCAAAAGTTTCTTAAAATTATTTGCAAAGGTACATTTAGCGTGTTAGAAGATTTGCTGTAATAGGCTCAAGTACTTACCTACGTCGTAAAAAGATTTGAATATTGGCTGATTATATTCGAACCCTCTATAAACATTTCTAAAAAAAAATCAGTACTTTTAAGTAGACTCAAAACTAAACGCTAGCTAAGTACTGTGAGAAATAAAATAAGCACTATCAAGTAGAATCGACCACTGCTCAAACAGGTTCGAAACATTCGAAATGTTACCAGCTACTTACTAGAAGTTGTCCATTCGCTTCTGATCATTTGTCTTGTCTTCTAGTTCTTAAATAATTACAAGTGCAAATGTTCAGCTACATTTTATAAGAATCTTACCTATCGTTTATAATTCGCGGAGTTTTGCTATGTTTGTTAGAAGAATTCAATGAAATGGTAATGCGTTTCTAACTCTCATGATTCTATCGCTACTTGCAAGGGCTTCGACTCGTTTGAATATCGAAGTGATTATAAGTAAATTTTCGAAACTTGTGAGTACTCGTTCCGAGATCCGAAAACCGTGCTTCCGAAAATGAATACTTATGTAAGTGATGCAATGAACGAACCATTATATCTTACAAATAGTATTTAAACCCTGTGAAACGTATCTTAGGTGTTGAATTTGATTTAAATTTTTTAATACATATTAGGCTTGATTCCATCACTAAAAACTCAGTTACATTATATTATTATTTCGAATCATATGATAATTCTTAAGGTTATTGATAACTCCCCAATAATTTTTCAAGTTTACTTAAGTTTTCGTAAATGTCGTAATATTTATCAACGCATAGATCCGTGAAGCGTCGCCTCTTAATAAATTTTACGGCATGATAGCTCGCAAGCGCGCAACATCAAGATAATAATTAATTTCCTGGAGTATTTTCCAACGAGAATATCCCTTTATGTGGGTTAAACGTAGGTTTAATTATATTATATTAAAACTACTATGTACCTTCAGTATCGTCGCCATAATATCCTGTGAATGGTAATTTAATTCCTCTCACAAAGGTATGAAAATTATAATATCCATTCATGTTACACCGGCCAATCCTGGCTCTCTCTCTCTCTCTCTCTCTCCCTCCCTTTCTCTCTCTCTCTCTCTCTTTCTCTCTCTCACTTATTGTCTTCCTTTTTTGGTATCTTTGACATCTACCAATTGCATTTCAGCGTCGATCTTCTCGCACCGTTGACGAAAATTTAGCGCGCTGTTTTAATTGCAACGTGGAAACATTTTGATGTAATTTTGATATTTTATGGTAATTTCATTTGTACCTCGCGACAGTTACGGAGCGTGTGAATAATGGTAAATTTATAATGAAAGAAATAATATGAGAATTATCATTATTTTACCATTTTTGTGAAATAAATTTCGCGAAAAATTGGAATAGACGGAGCCTTAAGAACTAGCTGGAAAATTTTTATTGGTATTATTTACAATTAGATTGCAAATATTTATGCAGATACGTATCTTTATCAATACAAGTAAAATCTAAACAAAGATCTTTTTCACCTACTAAACGATATGACTAATACATTTTGGATATATTTTATGTAATCTTCATATTACATAGACTGCATAAATATTCGCGGTTTATTATAATGAATAGCAAGCAATCAGTTTATCGTAAATGTATGTGATAGTGTATATAGTAATTATGTGTTTTAATAAGTAGTTCCGATTTATAATGTAATGATTCTGTATTACTGATATATTTCACATATTTTTTATGCAAATTTATATATTTTGTTGTATACTTAACATGCATAAACATCCGATAGTTCAGTAATTAGTGCATGTGTTTCTTTTTTGAAGATTTCTACAACTCTTTCACGATTTTTATCATGAGAAGCTATTATAAGAACGGACCGGTTCATACGTTCATCGCTTCGCAACCACGGAACGAGATATCTTGCTGTTTATTTATGAGGATGAAAGTCCTAATTCAAAAAAATATCAATTCACGAAACCTCATGGCGGCGGAAAGACATATTTTTTAGGAGCACTTTTCTTTATTCTTCTTGTATATACCTACATAATATACATACATACATATATAAGTACATACAGACATACAAGTAAATACAGAAAAACTCGTGGGATAACTCGTTCGTCGACATCGTACAAACGATATTGTGATACCTGACCCATGATTGCGCATCTGTTAACACATTGTTGATCGGAAACGTATCAATACGTCTTTTCTTACCCGAATATTATTGAATATTTCTGAATGTGACGTATTCAAACGTGTTTAGAGAAAGATACAAATCATCGTATGAAGTTGTTAGAACTTAAAATTGATAAAATGTCCATTATAGAATTTACGATTTTGTTTATCATTTACCTTTTGTTCTCTTAGGCTCTTTTCTGATCTTTTATATACTATAAATATAATTTTGTTGCCATTAAATTTTCAAAAATGGCGTATCGCGAATTTTTGAGTAAAAAAGAAAGTTTTAGTAAATTTTATACTGATGCTTTATTTGATTGCCCAAGCGACAATGCTAATAATTTGAAAGATGAAAGTTCTTCAAAATATAATTCTGATACAGACGACGTGAATATTAGAGTAATCAAAAGGACAGAAAACCTTATTGATTGATTCTAATACTGAAAGTGAAAATAATCCTAGCTGTGCCGAAGAATGCTCTTTGCAAAGTAAAAACTTTCGCAATGGACTCCAGAGTGGATTGAATATAGTATTAATTAGGTAACAATTAAGTTACAGAATCAATTTTTGTTAACGACTTCTTAGATTTGGTAATTTGTCATACAAACTTGTATCATTAACAGAATGGATCATATAAAACTTATAAGACTTTAAAATAGACTGATATAACGAATAGTGATATAAAAAAATTTGTAGGATCAAGGTCCGATGCAATCGAGAGACATTTGTCTGCGTGCTGTCGTTGCAATCATATGCCCTTCTCTGTATTCCCAATTAAGAACAACGAAGGCAGGCATGATTGTACCGATGTTGCATGAACGAAAGTTACTTGTCTGCATCGGGCCTAATAATTTTGGTAATATAAACATTTTGGCGATATTCCAATATTGCCAGGCATGCAAAATAGCCAGCCACAGGCGTTTCTGCATAAGTCCTGGTCAACAATGTATTAAAGTTCCTAAGTTCACTCAAATCGGCCTATGCGCGGTATCACAATGCCATCCATCCGACGCACTCAAAAAATCCTGGAGGGCGCGAATAACGCAGCAGGAAGAATTCGTCG
This sequence comes from Bombus pyrosoma, assembly GCF_014825855.1. NCBI lineage: Eukaryota > Metazoa > Arthropoda > Insecta > Hymenoptera > Apidae > Bombus > Bombus pyrosoma. The sequence continues at coordinate 281,650 of NC_057773.1, read as the reverse complement.
AGTTTTCGTAGTGCATGCATATGTCGGAAAAACGTAGAACGAGTCAATGTCGCCAAGGGATCGTAGGTGGATCGTGTGATCCACGTGTATGTGTGTTTGTACGTGTTATAGCGTGCTGTACGGGCAACGTAGGGACAAGAGAGGCGATATATAATGTTCCGCGATATTAAACGGGACGCATTCCACCGAAGCCACCCTCTGGTCCCTGCTATGAATGCTTCTACGACCCCCATCTCCTGTCTCACCCTTCCTCATACATCCTCACGCACATACATAGACACGTACCCGTCCCTACCAGGCACACAACCACCCACGGGAGCTGGCAAAGCTGGCAAAGCTGGCCTACTCGACCAGAGCTACCCCCGAATGGTTATACGCCAAATTTACAGCTTAGCCAGAGCCACTACTACCCACGAACATGCCATTTACTACACCCCCGGGGACCAAGAACCGGATACGCGGTTCTATGACGTGTTTGCTCAAGGATAAAGCTGCTTCGAACGATTTACGGATGTCACTGATAGAAGCGGCGGGACATGCCGCTCGAGTGCCCCACGATTTTTAAGGGGATGGCTGGAGAGATTGGTTTAATGCTGTCGATTGCTGTTTGAGTTTCGAATGAATAGTGTGACAGGTTTGTTTGAAAAATGGTTTTTTATGGGGAATACTGTTTATCACTGATATGATTAAGAAATTGAGATATCGAACGTCTATAAAATTTTTCTTTTACTAGAGCAATTGTTTCGTTTGATGTATAACATATGGTATCATCCTTTTAGAACCAAACATCGTTTACATAGACGAACTTTCTTTGGAGAACCGCCGAGAAAAAGATGGACCTCGTCTCTGAAAATGATTTTGTTCCCAAAATTGTTAACAGCTAGTAACTTCTCCAAAGTCCAATTAGCGAATTCACGACGCATAGAATTAAATCCTATACGGCGTAATTGCAAATCCTTGTGCGAAATATACCAGGTCGTACCATGCGAAAGGCACAATTGTTATGAACGGCGAGGAATTGATAGGTTTGGATTTCCTTCCACGCTATCGCGTACATCAGCAATATTTTCAGAAGAGCCAGCTGAACGTTCGATGAATTGTATACTCAAAAGGCTGATTTTGGTCGGGAAAAAAAGCTCGAGAAAAACTTGAATTTGTGTAATAGATATTCATAATATGCACGCATTGCTACAATACTCTATGGCGATTTTTGTTTTTTTTATGTTTATATTTTCCGATGAAATCTATCAGAAACACGTGAAAGATCTATCAAACCGTTTTACACCTCTTGAAGGATGTGACACTCCATTTGAATAACCTTATATTAAAGAGAACGGTTGCATGGCATTGATTTATGTTTATGTTTGAAGTAAATAGCGCAGTAGATTTAGTGGGTTTAGATGAAGACAGATGTAGGGTGGCTTTTTAAATTTTTTGATAAAATGATGCTTGGTAGTAGATTCGGAGATGGACGTTGTAGAAGAAATTAATTATATATATAAAAAATATGTTAAATTGAATCCTTTCACGCACTTTAAACCTAAAACATTATACTTGAGAATATTGAACGATAAATGTAATTTGTCTCTGATAAAACTGTTAATTTTAGTGTTAAATTTCAATGTTTATGTTCAATGTATGTCTATATGTATACTTTAAAACGAACTTCTCAACATTAAGTTTCTACAGCTTCTCTATACATTTTACCATTCGTTTAAAATTTTAATAATATAATCATTATCTCTCATTGCTACAATAGACTGCAGATTTTTTATGCATTTATGGCGAATTTAAGATTGCAAAATATACAGAATCTACACGCATAACATGCAAAGGTACATAAAATATGCAAGGTTCAGCACCTATTATAATATTTAGTAAGTAAAACAAATTTCTGGTTACATACTATCCCTTTATTTGCTTTTATAAACATATGGATTTGTGTAAATATTCACGTCTGCTCGTTACGGGGTTAATAAAATAAGCTGCTTTGTATAACACATATAATAACAATATGTGCATGTTCACAAAAGCGTTCTCTGAATGTTCAAATGCACGAGCCACTGTCTATCAACACAGAACTGCAAAATTATAACTGTCTCTACTGAAACTATCTCCGACTGAAATTCTGGAAATCGACCAGACGGTGACCCGAAATCGTCACGGTAGAAGCGAAAAGGAAGCAAGAAATTTAGTTATGCGTACGGAGTAGGATGAGGAAAGCGGAGAAGAGAAGACCGAGAGTGCAAGGCGTGCATTGCCGGACAAGGACGTGTCCTGGGATCTCCCGTGACCGGGAGTAGCCACGACATTCCAAAATGCTTTCTCCCACCCCCTGCTCGAGTTCCTGCGCCGTATCACGGTTGACCCGGCCATTCCCTATCCTTCATCCGCGCATTTCCATCCCTCTGGCGACGGGGCTCGAGCCCCATCCACCGACGGGCACACCGAATGCAACCATGCGTCATCCGCCATGATCTATGCTTTCTGCCGCTCTGGCATTACGCTCCGCGTGCACGCGCGAGCGCAAACTGACTATACTACTGTTCAAAAGTACACTACCCTCCACAAGTATTTAGAGACAAATTATTTTAGTGCAAGTAGAGTAGCATTTTGCTGACTCGAAACTATATAATTGAAAGACCTCTATAAGACTAGAGTTTTATGCTTGAACTATATACGATATACAGTGGATCATGCAACTATTGGAACATTTATAGAAACTTTCTGTGAACATATTGCGTGTGTTCTACGAAATATTTTCAGCACTGCGGCGAAATATTATCATTATTAATTGTATTGATAAAATGTGAAAGAAATTTGAAATTCTATATAGAAGCTACATGATATTTAGTGAAAGTATATATTTCACAAACGTATTTAAAATATCTTGTAACTTTTATATACATTTTTAGATTAGTTTCAAATTTTATCAATGTAGTCATGATAACTGTGTCTCACTATGAGGTGAGCGTTCAAATACATTGCAATATTATTATTTTATAAACAAGAGAGAACTCATTTACTTTAAATACAAAAGGATTCTGACTTTTAAGTAGTTCTTGAATATTTTCAAAGGTTTCAAAGAATGTAAAACATCAGAAGAGGCTATTGCACTTTTATTACGCTTTTGTATCTTTGCATCGAGATAAGAAAAAATATAGAAAATACAACAGAGTTGTAATCGTTCAAAAGCCACATTGATGAACTCTATAAACTGAAAGATACAGAAAGCTGACGATATTGCAAATACTGTTTTTCAAATTTTCCTTGGAATTTATCATTATTTATATTATTTCCTTGCGGTAAATGACCTTGCAGGAAGTTGTTTCTTTTTTTAGAATTACATATTAATCGTGTATATTTAAAAAATTAACAAAAAATGAAGTTGAACAGTTTACCTTCTCAAGAGAGAAACTCAATTATAAATGGGTGCAGTAGAATCTTTATAATCCGAAAATTTAAAAAAAGGTATTATTTTATTATGCAAATACCTCGTTATTATTTTTGCATTATTATGTACGAAAGTATATCATTATACGCAAATATGTATACATTTATACGTATTTGTATACATGCATACCTATTTGTATGGACGGTTAAATCGCCTATACGGGGATAGGTACGCGACATTCACATAAGGGCGTACACCAGGTTGGGCTCGGTGTTCGGAGATATATGAATCTGATGGTCACACACGCGTATGCGTGACTCTCTGTTTCTCTGACTTCTCTCTGACTGTCTCTGTTCGTCTGTGCTCGCATCTCTATTAAAGCTCCGCTCATTTTCAGCTGCATATTGTGCCCGTGCGCACTCTCATCCAACCCCTGCGAATATTCAGTGAGCTCGTGGAACACAAGTTTGTTTCATTGTTTTTGTGTACCTTTCTTAGGAAGGGGAGCATTTTTAGTAGATTGATTTGGGATGTATTGAAAGATCTATTGAAAAATTATGGATTTATATTAGCTACAAAAAGTATTTATATTTATACTAAAATAGAAATAAATGAAGTATAAATATATTATATTTATACGCCGCTATATTCATCAAAGCATTTACATACTAATTAATCAACTAATAGGTGTACGTATATTAAGCATTTAGGGATTTATTATCATTTAGTAGTTTATATAAACTATAAAAACATTCGATGCGAGGAACATGGGATATATTGAGCTGGCAATTAAGTGATTGCAGATTTTGTCATTAGATGGTAATGACAATTAAAAGCACTTTATTGAAAGATAAGAGTGTGTACAAACACTTGTTGAAACCACTGTAGTTTATGGAAATCATTGATCTTAACAGTTTGAAGTCTTTGAAGAAGATGGTTTCTAGATGGTTTCTTGTACTACTATGGGTAACTGTGCTATCTCTGACGATAAGTTGTAAATCGAACAGCATTGAAAAGATTGACGAGTTTTAAGAAAAGAAATTTCAGTCGCGTAAAGATCACGCACGTTGACCCAACAGTCAATGTATTAAGTAAATTCTTATTGCTTCAAATTACCTACTTCTCTGAATATGAATTCCTATTATATGAACGAAAAGTTATACAGAATAGTTATATATGGGAAGAATAATTGGTCTCCTATCATATAAATTTGGATTATAAATACAGAGCGTTTTGTTTATCTCGGATTATTTAATATTTTAGATACTCTTATTGATGCAAAAAGTTATGGCAGATCAAAGTTGATTGGTTTAAAAGATATTTCAACTTAAATTTTGTTAGACTTATTGTATGGAATACAAGGAAAGGCACAAAACAGTATTTTATTGTATGTAGAAATTACAGTGTACAAATTACATACACGTATATTTATTTTCTGATAAGTTCATATAAACGGAATTTTGCTGTAACTGCTGTAATCTGTACTAAACTTTTTGAATTGTTAAGCGTTAAGATATAGATATAAAGTACGTAGGAAAGTTAAATCAATTCGATATAAAGAAAATATAAAAAGACAAATACAATCAAAGTTTGTCTACCAGTTTAGCGTTCTCGCAGATACACAAATGCACAAAATGCAGAAAATTGTATAAAGTATCTAAAATAGAGTTCTCGTTATGATTTTCCATAGATAAAATACATCTCCACTCAAGTTCTATTTTTTTAATTGTGTCCATAAAAATATAAATGTGCATAAACAGTAGTTTGTTGTATTTTACTGATAAAGCACAGAAATTTTCTAGTGATGAATAGTCGTCGTATAAATATACGGAACTTTCTTGTTCCAGACGTAAAATATTCATGTATTGTTAAAAACGCTACTTTTAAAAAGCAGAAGATTGCAAAGTTTTGTTAAAGCTCTTCTGCAGTTTTTAACATATTTGGATAAAATTCTTGCACTAGTTAGTTGCCTGTCTTAAACGTGTGTATCGTTTCGAAATGTCAGATTTAAAAGCTTGGCGTCAAGTCAAATCAATCAATAGGACTATATTTTTTTTTTTTTTTTTTTTTTTTTTTTATTTTTAAATAGATCATTTTACAATTTGTCCATTAGGACATTTGGTAAAATATTATAGTTTGGGTTTTGATGAAATATAGCATGTGGATGGTTACCCCCAGCGGGGCTCCATCTTCCAGGTTGTTTATTGTTCTATTGTGAGGTCTGCAGGGTGCTTCTTCTTCAGTCTTC